>NC_089274.1:15881632-16225382 GCF_963678975.1 Dysidea avara
TGATCAGAGCTTGCATACATATTTAATGTACATTTATGTTATCATCTTTGATCTTTTAATATAGACCTAAGTGTACAACGTTAACTTAATCTATTAATATCCTATGCGCATAAACTTCAGCATAAAATAATGGAAAGAAATCAGCTATATACCCCTGCAAGGATGTACATAATACATGTTCAGCGTGCATTCAAACCAGGAGCAAATATAGGGGCTATAGCACAGGGAGCAAGCAAGTGCAGGGGGACAAGTGTAGGATGTTTGTGTGCTGAAGCTTCATCCTTAAAGTTAAAAGAATGTTGCAGCACGTAAGGCAGTTGAATTCCCTGCTTATACAGGATATATTCATGCATATAAATTTTCCTCTTTTTGCTTTGCCATTTTTGCAAACATGCAGGTATGTGGAAAATAATTAATATTAGTTGCATTGTGCGATGTTCAACAAGTAATGAGAGACGTAGCTATAGGCTAAGGGCATTATAAGGTATATTAAGGGCTAAGGGTATTCCTCTTTCATATACTCCATAACACTCACTACAAATATGCTAGAGGAAAGTTTTTCATACACTAAAACATATCATAGTTTGCAATCCTAGTTTGCAACTATGATATGTCACATCACGATTTTGGATAGTAAACCACTTACAATCTCACTACTCCTAGTTACAACCCATGTATTTAAATAGTAAAACCAGTCAGAACCAGCACAGCTTCTTACACTGAAACAAAGTGTTACTGTAATAGTCATGCAGTTACTACACATTACAAAGAGTATCCTGTAGGTGTCCCTGAATAAAGCTATATGCTTAAAGTTTAGTAGAGCTGTCTGTATTGCTACACTTGCATCACAGCATTAGTAAGCACATACTAATTAGAATGGCTTGTTACAATAATAGTGCTGAGTGTTTTACCAAATTGGTTTACTGATTGCAATGAAACACAAAAAGGAGAAGCCACTTTTACTAGCCAAGTACAGTAATACAAATTATTCCTGACAACATTCCAATTTCCAATGATAAATATCAGCAGGCTATTTCCATGCAGTCTCTGTCATAGACAACATTATCTTTTATCTACACCCACCCAGGTATAAGTAAGTGTGGGGAGATACATTATCCACATATATACCACTTTGACACCTCAGACCAAAGGAAACCACAAGGCTATATTTCATATGGTCAGGGTGATATCATGATACAGCCTTGACCACAACTGCCTTTTATGCTTCCTGTATTTAATTGCGTACCCACAATTGAAGTTATCTGCACACTTATGTCGATACACTTACGTTCGGCCTCTCAGCAACACCTTGTCATTGCTCTTACAATATTATCTACAATCAAAATTCACATGGTCCCATATAAATACACTCGTGAAGCATTTCTGCAATTTCCCACACTTGCAGGTGAGTCACTCAAGTGGAATATATTAGCTGTAACATGGGCACTTGTGATTTGCCTGAAATATACACACTTGCACTCGGGCTGTGCCCTTGCTCTTGCGTATATTTCAGGTAAATCACTCATGCCCATGTTACAACTACTATTTATACCATGGCCACTTGGGATTTGCCTGATATATATGCCTACGCCCTTGGGCCGCATTGTATAACTATTAAATAAAATGATCAATTCAATTTCTGAAAACTATACCAATCACAAACTACCTAACTCTGTATTATGTGCGACACAACACTATATTAGATCAAACACAACAAGAGAATGCAGGCATGCATGTATAGAACAATGGCATTTTTATAGTTGATTATAGTTATTCCACAGCCTACATTGGTCTTGTACAGCTGCATGAGCACAGATACTTGTAAAAGATCACTAATCCCATTATGCATGGCACACTGCAACTAAGGATACATGTCACTATGATTACGTGTCGCATGGTTATACACTTACAATTATGGAGCTGCTACATTAGAAGTTTATCTTCATGTGACATAGCAAGTTTTATACTTATGGATCTTCCATATACAATTCCATAGTCTAATCACAAAGTTCTTCTGTTAATCACATGACACACTCATTGTTTGGACAAGTGTGTACTTATTTGAAATTGGTATTTGTAACTTTGTAAGATGGTGTAGCTTCGTAGTTTCACTTCTCATACCTTACAAGTAACACCACCTGTGTGGATTCAAAGTTCATCAATTGCCTCTTAATTGTGTTTGCTCATACACATGCATAGTTACAGTAAGGCTTTAATCATATTCAGCCTACACAGGTAGTGAAGAAATAAAAGAAATGATCAAGTGTTAATTATCTACATGTTGCTGTCTCATGACATTTCCTTCCGTCATATTTCCAGTCAAGAATACAGTAGAATCTGTTAATGAGGATGCTGGACTCATCAATGTCCTGTCCTTAATACATAAACAGACTGATCATTTGATTGCAAGAAGCCATGTTTGTAAACTATCCTTGCATGTTATAATACATATACTTTACTTGACATATGTAAATATTGGTATAAACAGCTAAGTGTGCCGGGGAGGTATATACACATATAAAAATTATCAAATCAAATCTTGAAAATCGTACCTTATAGTATCAGTGATTATGAACAATCACAAATTGTCTAAGCTCTAGGACACAACACTATGCTATAGATCAAACACAACAAGTGAATGCAAGCATGCATCAAACAACATATTCTTGTTTAACAGATTAGTTATTCCACAGCCTACTGTGTTGCTACATGACCATGGATGGAAAATAGATATACTAAATAAGAGATCAGTGTTTGCATTTATTGGTATAGCTGTCCCATTATGGTGGCACACTGCAACTTTACTGAAGGGATGCATGTTACTATGATTACCAAACATCTTGTGTACTGGTAATACACATGTACATGCAGTTGATAAATAGATGACAGTGTTAGATTTTACCAAACTGGTTTACTGGCATTGTGTCATGAGACACAGAAGATGAAGCCATTTTGAATATTCTGTTATGGTATATATTCCAATGATAAATATCAGCAGGCTGTTTGCCTTGTTAGTGCAATGTTACACTTCTATATGGAGCCAATTAATAGTGTATAGCTTCTCAACTAGCAAATATGTCTTAAGCTGAATAGTGTAGGAGAACATTTGTGGGTTATCAGGCACCCATAGTGGAGCTACCACATATACTGTGGTACCAGGCTGCTGTCACATTGGGGAGCTGGTTCAAGATATGGCTAGATACAATAGCACAGATCATCACTATATAACCATAGGAATACCGTTTACTTTGTGTATACTGATTAGTGCATTCATAGCTATATATATAGCACATGCATGTGGTCTCCACTACCATAGATATTTAGTGGGGTGCACCATGACCAGGGTAGTTGGTAGCTATGTATGCATAGGTATTTTACATGTTTCAGGACGTAGTTTTATACCTAAATATCTTAATCATTGTCATAAATCATACTTTCTAGTGGTCTGCATTGATCAAGAACTGCATATAAGGATCAGTGACAGTCATGAGTTCAGCTATGCAATTTTTCTTAATGAGTATTGATCCTATGACATCTGCTTTGCTAGCTCAGCAATTGCCACCTCTTCCCAAGTAGGTGAATGATGGAGAACTTGGATTGAGCACATTTGAGAACTGGTTGGAACACTTTTTTGAGTTGATGTCCACCACTCTCAGGCCAAGCTTGTCAATTTAATAACTAGACTGCATGGCCAGGCTTACTCACGTTTTTTTTCACCTTTCAGGATCATTATAATTATAATGTGAATGCACATTGTGCAATGCTATATTGACATTGCTAATAACGTCTCAGCTGACACTGGTATCCAACTATTTCTATTAATTACAAACACTACATTCTTGTTAAAATATATAAGAGACTTCCCAAAGCAGTATACTGCCCTTCCTTCATATCTTCGTTGACCAGGTGCTGGCATAAAGATCAGTCCATTATCACCTGCCAGTTTCTCAATAACATCCTTAAAACAAAGTGAGGCTGGAGCATTAGATGCATTCAATATTGACCTTGCCATCACTGGATCAACAGCCATTGGTATATCACTTCTTCTCTCATACATACTAGGTTGGTAAGTTCCACTAACAGTGTGGTTCATCATATCTAGTGCCGTGTTAAAGTGACATTTTATTTTGACTTCTGCATTTAACTCTGGACCAATCCTCTTCTTCCACCCACTATACCAGTTGACCACTTCATCATAATTCGGTTGACTAGATAGCCATCTGGAAAACACCTGGAACCACTTGGGAAAGAAGTGTCTGTCCAATAACATCACAAAATGTTGAATAGGTATCATATCTCTCCATACCATGACCCAGTCAAATGGTAGAATATTTTGGTTCCTAGGATTGATGTCCATTGAGTCTTAACAAACTTCCAATTTTGGAATAATCTAAAAATGTCTCCATTGCACCAGGAGAAAATGCCTGTATCCAAGATCTAAGCATCATGTGAGCAGAAGAGTCAGAAGGATTCCAATTATTAAGTGCTACAGTTAATTTATATCGAATGGATATGTACAGTGGCTCCAGTCTGTTCTTCATTATGGGTAACCATGGGTGTATCCAGGCATGAATTGGCATTGTATCTGTAGTAGGGTCCCAGTTGTCCACTGCATGATGAAGTTTGGGCATCATCAACTGTTCCAAGACATTATTCACAATCCAGTCAGAAAACAATCCTATCCACTCATCAAGGAGATCAACAACTGGAATGCAATTTCTTGGAGACCATGAGCTTATGACTGATCTGAACTTCAGCATCCACAATTCCCATACTAGTCTATCATACAAATCCATGCTGTCTAGATCAGGGATTAGGGTAGTTGGTAAAGTGGAGTCCTGCACTAGCAATGATCTCCACTTAGTAAACAACTCCTTAAGAGTGGCATTATTTGGATCTTCCAACATGTTCCATTGTGCTATCATGGAGTGTATTTGTGGAGCAATAGCAGCATATGGTAATGATAACAGGTCGTAGAGCTTATACTCATGAGGATACTTCTCCTTCAGAGACAAAATTAAGGACTCATACTGTTGTGTTATTAAGGAGCCCGTGTTAGAGTTGATCTGGCTTTCAACCGTTTCGACAACATTTACTAGCTCGGTGACTTTGTTAATTTGTTGCTCGTCTTCTCCCAACACCTTCAATAGCTCATCCTCTTCATGTTGAAGGTGAACTAATTGATCTTGTGCATTGCATAGCTTCTTATCATTGTTAACTAATCCAGCTTCAGTTTTCTCCACCAACAAATTGATGTTATGCAACAATTCTGGCAAATACACAGACTCTTGTTGAAATTTCTCATCAGGTTTGATATGCCTCCTGTTCATAACTACTAAATGTTCGCTTCTCTTTCCCTGTCAGATCTATTACTTTCACGTTGCTGTTCAACTTCAATGCTTTGCAGTCTCTAATCTGCTGCTTATTACTGAGTACCAACAATTCATCTACAGTTTTGTAAGTATACTTCAGTTTGGTCTTCCCTTCTGCTCCCAAATTAGATTTCTTCCACTGTCTAGTAGGAGCAGTCTCCTCCTCTTCACTATCGTCTTCAACAGGTTTGTCATTCAGTTGATTGTACATGCTCTTAATAAATGAAGTGAAATGAACCGCCTTGACAGGATTGACTATACCCCCTCCACCTCTGCCTAAACTTTCTCCAGATATATATCCCATCTTGGTTAAAATTCTACTGTAGTGTACTTTTCCCATTTTCCAAACTCTCTGTCCTTTCGAAGCGAATCCATCTCTTCGTGTCGTCACAAGAACGAACCTCGGAACTGGTCCCGTGCCCAGCCGGGCTCGCGCTCGCTAATTAGCGCGAGCCCAATTGGGCACGAGACTACCTCGGAACGAACTACCGGTAATTTATTTATTTAATTTATTTATTTATTATTTGCTTTACAGCATACATACAACAAGGTAAGTACAGTATAATTAGTAGTCCTTAAAATCTAGTCTATGCTGAAGGTCCACTGGCATCCAGTGCCAGTGGCGAGGAGTAAGTAGTTATTAAGATTAGTTATAGTTACTTATAATCAACGAGCACTTTTAATGTCTGGAGGCGCAAAAGAGCAATTGCACCTCCCACGTGGCTCTTCCTAAGACTCAGTGGAGATGGAGAACTTGAGTTGAGGACAGGACATTTCGATGGCCGTTTACTGATTTAGCTATACTAGTCTCAGGTGGTCTAAATAAAAATCTCAGCCGACCATGCTAATTGACATTAGACTTACTTACCAACCTTATCTAACGTATTAGAACGTGTTTTACACCTTGATAAATATGATCTACTTATCACTCAGGGCTGATTTTGTTCTGGTTCAATACTGATTCCACCACAGGATGTGTTAAGTAATTGCCGGTGAGCTGGAGTCACAATATGACCGGCCAGGCCTGCAAAGGGCATGTTGGCACAAACTATATCCCACCACATAACAAATCATATCTCAGTAGAATAGAATATTTACATTCTGTAACTTGTATTAAAATAATAACACAAACAATTAGCTATTATAGCTATACAACCAGTATCTGAAGTAATTGCAGGTATAACTGACCAACACTGAAACCCAGGGTATATACATTTCAAGATCAGCATGTGACAGTTTGTATGATGATGACGGGCAATCTTTCCAAGTGAATATACGTATACTCCATAACACTCACTACAGTATGTATAGAAAGTTTTTCAAATATAAAATCACTTGCAAAGCATCTTATATCTTAGTTTGATATGTCACTATTTTGGATACTACGTATATACACTTACAATACAGACTTATTACTGTAAGTCTTTGACTCCTAGTTACAACCCATGCATGCAGTCAGAAAGCGGCACAGTTTCTTACATTGAAACAAAGTGTTATAGTCAGGTGTCACTTTACTACACATTACAGAGTATGTAAAGCAAGGTGTATATATAATATATATGTATGGTCTTGTCCCAATTGCCTTCCCTATATAGGTGTCCCTGAATGCTTAAAGCTTATGTACTATGCATAGCTGTATATGTATTTTCTCAGAAAGCTGGCATTAATAACAAAAATCATTTCCTTAATATAATAATCATTGTTGACTAGATGACCCTCTTCACTTCAAAGAATCTCTTCAAGTAGTAAATCTGTCCAAATGTCATACAGTCCAAATGTCATACAGACCAAAATGAATGCCTCAAACACAGACCACCACACCACCCTGGAGTTGGTGTTATCATTGGCTAGAAAACAGAACATGTGCATCATTGTGTGCGATATACAAATAGATAACATAGGCACTTATTTTTTCAGGAACAATTTTATCAACTTGCAAAGTGACTTTATTTCGTTAAGTCACTACTACATGATCCATAAATCTGTTTCAATTGCTAACATGAACAGGTCCACAGTAAACTATATCAGAGAACCAGAACTATGAATGAAGAACTTCATGAACAATGTACACTTATTATTACTGTTATTTCTTCTACCACTGTCAGATTTTTCATTCTTCTTTCTAAACTTTGGGCCAGTTTGTGATTTATCAGTGGTCCGCAACATGGTTTTAGTCAGAGTCAGTTTGCCAGTCACTAGTAATTCTTCTTCTCCAGATGATCTGTCCTCTTTTGTGGCCACAAAAGACAACATGGAGATATAGTCATCCTTATCCATGCATGTCGCTTCTTCTTGATCTCTTGTACTCCTCATCATCTAAATCACGTTCCACAAATTTCCCGCCATACGGGTTTAATTCACAAAGTACCTCAAATGATTCCATCTATTCATCTGATGCCACAGTCGTCACAAGAATGAACCTCGGAAAGAACTAATTTTAACATGCGCTTTTAATTTCTGGATAGTGTCACCTCTTTAGTGGAGAGGTGAATGATGGATACCTTGGATTGAGGACATTTGAGAACTGGTTGGAGCCCTTTGAATTGATGGCCATCACTATCTATGCTCTCGGATGGTATTCTCAGGCCAAGCTTGATTTTGATTCATTAGAGTATAGTTCGAGGTATAGTTACTATATACCTTACCCTTATTCCTTATATTATCTATGAGCTACTTAGCTACCAACTTATCTAATGTAGCTAACTAGCTAGCTATTAGAACGTGTTTTACATAATTTTACACCTTGATAAAAATGATTTACTTTCTGCTTGGATTTTGTTCTGGTTATTTCAGACAGGATGTGTTAAGCTATGAGAGCTATAGTCGCAATGTGACCGGGATTCAGTGCAAAAATAGGGCATGTGGGCACAAACAATATCCCACTACAAAACAAATCATATCTCAGTACTGGCATAGGCGGCGGAAAGGGGGGGGCTAGGGGGCTAAAGCCCCCCCCTCGGTCTGCTGAGAGGGGGCTTAGCCCCCCCTCAGAATGATATCACACCGAAATTATCTTTCTTGGAGTGGGGCTGAAAACTGTGATAAAGATCGAGATACTCTAATAGAGCAGTCACTCTAATAAAGTAGTCAGTGTGTAGCGAGCTATGTAAGGATTTTTATGTAGTATGTAGTTTATCAGCTAGAAATGGTAGCTGGTGAGGTGGAAAGCTCTTGTCAGTTGGTTGTGACCTTTTTTTTTTTTTTTTTTTGGTCTCACCTTACCAAACCATAGAAACAAGTCTGGGTCAGCTCAGCGGAGCCCCCCCTCATATTAACTACTTGCTCCGCCGCTGAGTACTGGAATAGAATGTTTGCATTCTGTAACTTGTATTATAAAGCCAATTAAATATTTAATGAGTTTGATGGCTATAACATAATGACGTCATACAATGGCGGATCCAGGATGGGGAATTTGGGGAAAATGCCGGGGCCCCCACCCTCTGTGGAAGAACCATGCATACTTCTTTTGATAGAAATACTATACACCTTGTCAGACCAAAATTGATTATAACTCAGGAAAACCACCATTTATTGTAAATTCACTTGAAACCAACACAGCTGTCAAACACTCAAACTGTCACCCAGCACATGCTACGCAGCTACCACTTGCACTGCTGTATGTATGAAGCCAGTTAATAGTGTATGGCTTCTCAACTCACCATGATTATGGAGCTGCTATGTAATGAGATCATCTTCATGTTACATCATATGATACTATTTGGTGTGTTCAAAACCTATACCTGACAAAAATAGTAAGATGATTTAAAAGTTAGGCTAGCTGGCTGGCACTAAATATTCTACTACACTGCTAAAACATTAACTACTGAAGCTATATCATAACAGATTGTCAGATTTCTCAAATGATTCAACACAATATTCTGTTAGTATTGTTACTAAACTACACCGGATGTACCCACACATAAATGCTAAATTTGACTGCAAGATATGGCTGTGATGATTGAGAAGCTGGATAATGCAATATATATGCGTATTCCATAATCATTTCATTTCAGTAGAAAATGCAGTTATACAATCGTTATTAAGATAGCAATATACTAGCTATAGTTTCATATTGAGTTTCTGCATGCAGGTATGCGTGTGTAGCTAAATTTCAGCATAGATGCTGTCACACATCCATGTGCAAAATACAACTTCAATCATTACGCCTACATAAACCCTTAAATTTTTGTACAAGGCATTTTCATTTCAGCAGGTTTGATTTCTAAGCCATGCACATAGCTACAGTATATACAATCCCAGGTAACCAGCTGTAAAAAAAGGCAAGGCCAAGAATGCACAAGTGGTACTGGGCAATACAGATTTACTTATGTCATATGTTATGGCAAAATTTATTCATGATAATATATATATATACCCATAACAGTTGATAGCTTACAAGTTACAATACTTAAGGTTGACAATACCATGTCATCTTTATCTATTACAAGTGTAATTGCATTGGCTCTTTGAACTATCTTACTGCCCACTGAAGTGCCCGAAACTATATGAAGTGCTTACACTACTCATTAAACAGGTGATGGTACTGAAAACATGCCAAGTGAGGATTTCCCACTAAGCATTTTTATTCATATCTCTTGTTTCACTAATTTATACTGCTGGAACCTACTTCCTCTTTAAATAACAATTTCTGCACTATTTAAAACACCACAGAAATTGAAATGTGAAATATATGGCATAAGTGTGGTCGGGAGACTAATATTATCACATGAAGCAAAGCTGAGTGTAGCCCCTATGCAGACTATAGGATGTGAAGAATATACGTAAGTACATATGCATGCATTGATACTACTTGATACTTCCCTGCTGAATGTGAATACATTCAGACACATAGGCAGCATTGTTGTTAATCCTAACACAGTGTATTAAGATCACAGATTAAACTACATATTAGCTACATGTGTTATTTTAGCAAAGTAGCAATAAAGCATGTGAAGTTGTGCCTTCCCCTGTATGTTGTTGACTCTGGATAAAGTCAGGCTTGTTTAGATAAATGGCTCGTTTTGATAACAATAATAGTAAAATGGCTTGTTTGGATAACAGTGTTTAGATTTTACTAAACTAGTTTACTGACTGATACATTACATGGCATTAAGTCATGAGACATAGAAGATGAAGCCATTTTGAATATTATAGAATTATTCTGCAGCTATGGTACTGAGCATGCAGCATTACATTCCAATGATAAATATCAGCAGGCTATATACCTTGTAAGTATTACGTATGTTACACTTCTATATATGGAGCAAATTAATGTATAGTTTCTCAACTAGCAAATATGTCTTAGCTAAATAATGCACTGCAGGAGAACATTTATGGGTTATCAGGCACCCATGCATATAGTGGAGCTGCCACCTTGGTAGCATAACAGATTGGTATAGGCACAGATCTAAGGAATGGTGTTTACACTGTGTGCACTGATCAGTGTATTCATGTGGTTCCGCACCAAGTGATGTTATTTGGAGTCCTAGCTATATAGCTACTGACAAATACAGTAAGATGACTTTAAGACAAGCAACTTAGCTAGTGCTATTGCTGCTTCTCAGTCATTATGCAGAATGATCTTGCCATGTAAAATGCTAGCTCCACTACAACTGGGGTGACGACTCCATGCAACTCATGGTGGGCCACATGCAAACATAATGAATGGCAAAGAGTGTGTGCCTGCATCACTAATATACCATGCACATTTCAGTAGATGCTGCACGGTATTTACTGCATACATGGGGGTTATCATGAGTCACATAGCTTGAAACAAGTTTAGTGAGATAAGATTTAGGAAAGGATCTCTTTCAGATCATTATAGATATGCAGTGATCATAAGTCAACTAGCTATATATATATATATAGGTGATAATGTAGAGCTCTTCAATTTCCTATATCACTATGGGAATACTGTCATTATCTTTGCATGTAACCCCTAGTAGTAAGGAATATACGTAAGTGCATATGCCAATTCAACTAACAGTGTTCCTGCTACCTTTTCCATACAAGATTTACTGTAACCAAATGTGAAATGGTGAACTTACAACTGAGCATAGGATGTCTCCACATTTCTCGGTGCTCCAGAAAAAAGATCATCTACAGCCCACACCACATGGTAGCTAGCTACAGCTATGAATTTTTCTTTGAAATTTTGAGGTGGTGTATGGGTAGCTACACCGTTCCCTTTAAGTAGCTACCATGCAGGCGATTATGATTATAGCTCAGTAGTATACTGGAATGCTCTACAGTTAAATGCAGAATGCTATCTACTATAGGGAGGCTTAAAGCCTGTGAATACAGGGAGTCAGAAACATAATCACACCAATGCACATTTGATGTTAACACCCGGCTAGCTACCATGGTCGGTAACGTCAGGAGGAGTGTTACAAATCCTTCCATGCAGCTGCAGCTGGCTGAGAACTCTTCTGAGCATAGCTCGGCATAGCTGTAGCTAGTTTCCACATGGTGGTTTTGTGCCCATTTTTAAAGGTGTGACCCTCGGTGTGACCACAATGTAATAGCTAGCTAATTTTAATACTGTAGATCAGTCTATAGCTACCACTGAGTTCCGTTTGAATTAAAATTCACAGCAGTCGGGACTTTGGCATTTCCGTAGTCTACGCTATACATTAATTAGCTTATTGATTTCCGGTGCACAGAAATGGCTATATATACACGTAGCTATGTGACCATTGCTCCCGGGTATTATCTCAGGTATGGTGTGGTGTAACTATTAGTGTCGTCGACAGTATTCGTTAATAAAGTTTATTTGAATTCATTAGATATAGGAGAATGATCACTGGCAAGCCTATGTCACGGAGCGTCATTCAGCAAGAAGATACTGCTGAACAGGTAGCTACAACTATATTATTGTTAGGCCACGCATGTACTCAGCCGGCATGCTGCATGCTTGAGCCCAGTAAAATTTATAGAGCTGCTGTGTCCTATAGACTGCTTGCAGAAAAGAAAACCAGAAAAACGATGATGAATCCGCGTTTCCGAAAGTGAGTGAGGCATTTCGTGTCTAGCTAGCTAGCTACCTTGCTTGGTGTGTGTGTGTGTGTGTGTACGTGTCTGTGTGTGTGTGTAGCTAGCTATGTAACTATATATTATTAGTTTATCAGTAGACTAAAACAAACTGCTGTACAGGGCTGGCCTTAAGGGTAGGCAGCTATGCCCCAGGGCTAAGGGGCCCCTCAAAGCTCTAAAACTAAAGTCCCAGTTCTCAAACAACAAATTCAGTATATAAAGCTATGTAGTTCTTACTTTTAAGGAGATAGAATCATAATATACAACTCATCGCTCAAGGTACGCGTTATGAATCACCCGATAATCTATTATTATTATTATTTGGGGGGAAAAGGGCAGACTGCAAAGCTGATTAAGCCCAAACAATTACAAATTATAAGTGCTGTACAATCAAGTCTGAAAATGTAGCTAAAGTGTTCAGTTCAATTAATTGCGGTGGCAGTGAATTCCATTCCCGGATGGTTCTTGGAAAGTAACTTGTAATGTAAGTGGTGGTGTTTGTTGGTGGCACAATCAAGTAAAACGGATAATGATGTCTAGTGTAGAGTTGCACCGATAATCGGTTGAATTATCGGTAACAACCGATATTAGCTAATTTTACAAGTATCGGTATCGGCTACGAAGCGGAATAACTTGCCGGTTAACCGAAACCCACAATCAATCGTTAAGTTGACGACAATGAACAGGTGAAAGTAAAGAAGGTGGTGAATGTAGCAGTAAGTGGTTTGTTGTAACTGTTTTGTAACTATTTGAGTTTGTTTGTTTGCACAAATGTGGTTGCAAGGCTATAGTAGGCTGTGTATATTTATCGGCCGCCCACGCAATTAGTTGATCACTCTTCACAAAGAGTCTGTAGTCCCACTAAAACACTGTTTGATTAGCTGTTTTATAACTACTTGGCTTCCTTTTCCATGAAAGGAGATAGTAGCAAAACTGTGTAAAACATTGTAAAAGTCGGCCGCCCACATAATTAATTACATTGATTACATTATCATTACAAATGCAGTTTATACGCATAAACTTTAGGTGATTTTCTGCTCCTCCTCCTCTGTTCTGAAGAAATGAAGAATATCGGTAAATATCGGCATATCGGTTACAGGAATAGGCAAATAATCGGTATCGGCAAATGTGAAAAAATGCATATCGGTGCAACTCTAGTCTAGTGTGTCTGGTGGTGTAAGGATAAGCCAATTTCTCCGTGATAGAACAAATTAAGCCTCTGTTGCTTCCTTCCCTTCGCTAGGGGTAACCAGTTGAGGTGTTCCAGCATGGCAAGATAGAACCCATCTAGCTGCACTCCTCTGAACCTTTTCTAAAATTGATATCTGAGTCTGATAGTGTGGGTCCCAGACAACGCTTGCATACTCCATTACTGGTCAAACCATTAGCAGATAAGCAGATGCCTTGACATGTGATGAACACTTGCTAAAATGACGTTTAGGAAAGTTCAACATCCTTGTAGCCTTGTTAGCAACGTTAGTAACATGAGAGGTGATCATCTAGCATAACTCCAAGGTATAAATGATTATGTGTTAGAGATAAAATGGATCCATGAAGGGAATCATAGGATTCTGTACATCTCATAACAGTGCATTTACTAACTCATCTACCAAATGACTGCCCATTGGGACAGAGCATCTAAATCCTGTTGGAGTAGGATAGAATCTTGCTCGATTTTAATAGCACAATACAATAAACATTCATCTGCAAAAAGTCTTAACTGAGATGAAATATTTTCTGTAACGTCATTGATATAAATCAGAGCCAGCCTTAACCTTAGGCAGAGTAGGCAGCCTGCCTAGGGCTGAGGGGGCCTCCGAGCACCAAAAAAGGGGCCTCAAGGTTACTGATTGCATAATAAAATGCTATTCATACAGCTAATTATAATCCACACAAAAACAGCCAAGCTGTGAAAAAATGGTGCAGCCTTAAAAAACCTGGGTGAAAAAGTTGTGAAATCAAAGGTGGCAGCCAAGAAATGGCTGCAATGATGTTAATGCTAATAAATTTTAACAATGCACACAGCCATTATTAATTTTTTTTAGAATTAACATCATTGCAGTCATTTCTTGGCCGCCACCTTTGATTTCACAACTTTTTCACCCAGGTTTTTTAAGGCTGCACCATTTTTTCACAGCTTGGCTGTTTTTGTGTGGATTTCACTCCTTTTTGTACTTTATAAGGCCCCAAAACCAGCCTATGGCTGACTTTGAGGTTTGTTTTTACTCACATTTCTTCTTTTCTATGTAGATACAATGATGATTATTGAAGACAGACTTATAAATGTATTTTATTGCATGATTTAATTCAATATTTGATAATATTATTGTAATACTCTAATAGGGTGCACATTTTTTTGAGGACTTCTAAAAGAACATACTCAGAATGTTCTAGAACAATCTAGTACTTCTATTGGTAGATCTATGAAATTACAAACGTTTGATTATAAGCAGATTTCAACTAGAAATTTCATTTATAAAGCAGAAATTAAGTGAGGTGATCAGTCAAGGTAGCAGTGGTTCAGTGGTTAAGGATGCAGGTGTTAGGTATGGAGGTCCCTGGTTCGAACTCTGGTAAGTTTTTTTCGACATTTTTTGCACACCTTTTTTACCCCGTGGTGACTGCTCTATTAGAGTATCTCGATCCCGCGATTTTACACTTGCTTAGTTTTTACTTTATAACTTTGTCGCTGTAACTCTATTGCTACTAAAACTATCAAAAGGCACTGCTACGATGATCAGCCTATCTACACACCAATTTTCAAGTTATTTTTATACTTGGTTTACCCTGTAGCCGTGACAGAAGTTTGATCTATTTTTACATGAATAAACGTCCATAACTCCTTGAATATTACTCAGATTTAAAACAAACTTGGTACGTGAATCCATCGTTACACGTTCTTCATTTGTACCAAAGATCGAGGCAATCGAGTTACACGGTTGCATTTTATAGCAATTTTTGCAAAGTGTGCGAAAATAAATCAAAGCCCCCGTAGCTCCCCCCATATGGCATAAGAAGAAGAATAAAACGAAGAAATTAAAACGAAATTTTGGATGCCCATATCTCGAAAATGGCTGTTGCGAATTTAATCAAATTTGCTGTGTGGAGCACCCTACCTGGGGGACAGCTATAATGCAAAAATAGTGTGCTTTGGAGAAGGGGCCATGGAACTATGCATGCGTGAAAAAGCTGTTTTCTTTCTTCCTGTAAATATACTCACGGTGTGGTCGCCGGCTTTCTTGGCTGCACAACACACTACCGTGTGTCTTGATTCTTCCTGTAAATATACTCACGGTGTGGTCGCTGGCTTTCTTGGCCACACGACACACTACCGTGTGTCTTGATCACGGTATGGTCGCTGGCTTTCTTGGCCGCACGGCACACTACCGTGTGTCTTGATTTCCCTTATGCAGCCATACACTAGCGAACAGTTCTAGGTATTCCCAGGCTATGAATAGCCTTCTATTAACTTATATCATTACAGAACAAGCACTTTCATTGTCATAACAAAAGCACACAGGAATACTCTCTTTTGCTCTACTCACATGCAGAGCTGATGCATGTGATAGTGAGTATTTAAAAACTGGTATGGAGAGACAGTGCTGTGACGGTTTGGATCATAGGAGAGACATGGATTTCTTAGTGCTTTTTTGTATTGCGACCAATGCATTTGTACATTACTTAGGAAAAGGTGTACACTATATCAGCCGTGGTTTGTTGTAGTTTGGCTGTGTTCACCATTTGCCACTCCTTGACTCCGCTGCTTTGGCGCATCCTTCATTTCATGCCTCTGATTTGGTGCAACCAAGAGGCTCTGTAGTAGCTACACTGGACGGAAATTGGCACTATGATTACAGTAAACTATTGTTCATAATAAAGATGATTGAGCGGGTGAGGCACTAATTCTTCAATCGCAAAGACGAGTGCAAAGGTCTCAAGATCAACTAGCTGAAGAGCTGGAAGATTGCCATGCAGTGCTATAGAGCTGGAAAGATATCTGTATATTATAATAAGTTGCACAAACACTTCTAGGATAGAAATAAAGCTGCAAAAACAGCAGCCGTACATACATGTATAGCTAGCGTAGCTACATAAAGCCGTGCAGTCCATGCTGTTTTGCATAACAAGCTTATAAATGCATATAAAGGCCCTACAAATGGGAAATACTTTGACTGTTAGTGGGGGCCTCTAACTTGGTTTTGCCTAGGTCCTCCAGAATGCCAAGGCCGGCCCTGATATAAATCAAGAACATCAGTGAACCCAACATTGTACCCTGAGGTACTCCAGATGACACAGGGACATAATCGGATGATTCTCCATCCAGTAAAACTTGTTGTTTATGTTCTGTGAGCCATTTTTCAATCCAGTGGATAATTTGACTTTCAATATGGTAAAACTTCAGTTTCTTTAACAGGCAACAATGCAGTACTGTGTCGAATGCTTTAGAAAAGTCCAGCAATATGATATCAATCAATTTGAACATTGTGATCCATATGAAAGTTAAGGTTTTCTATAAGTGAGATGAGTGGAGCAAGAGTAACCAGCTCTAAAGCCGTATTAGTTACCAGAGAGCACATCGTTTCTATTTAAATGACTCATTATGGAGTGGTAGATGATGTGTTCCATCACCTTTGAACAAACAGATGTTAAAGATATGGGACGATAATTAACAGGAATATCCTTACTACCCTTCTTATACACTGGAGTTACATTAACTAATAGCCAGTCTGAGGGAATATTACCAGTATTCAGTGATTGCACTTTCAAAATAGGTGCAAGCTCATAGGAACAGTACAAGGGGATGGATTCCATCAGGGCCTGGTGCCAAGGTTTGCAGAAGTGACTGGATCCCTGATTCAGAAATTTGAATAGGTTGCATTGTGTGGAAATTGTCAGTACGTATCTCAGGCATATTAGTGAGGTCTTCAACAGTAAAAACGGATTGAAACTGGTCATTAAGTGCTGTAGCTTTATCCTTAGCATTAATTACTGTACGCTCATCGACTGTAAGTGATGGTATAGAAGAAGTACTTTTCTTCATTGCTTTGACGTATTTCCAAAACTGACGTTGGTATCCAGGATTCTAGTACAGTACTGTTCATGAGCTGATTGAACCATTTTGTTTACTTTATTACGAATCTTACAATAAGCACTCCAGCTTCCTTTGCTATTACATTGCTTAGCGTGGTCATACAACTTCCTTCAATTTTTCATGGCTTTCTTAATGTCATGAGTTATCCATGGTAGGTCCTTGCATGCTTTGATTTTCTTTCTAGGTATATGGCAGGAGACACTGTTGATGAGTGCCTCTTTAAAAGAATTCCAATTGGTGTCTACATAATTACATTCTGGATTACTGTTCATAAAAGAGTCTTTAAAGGCACACATGTCCTGCTTGACACTGTTAAGGTCTCCCTTATGATATAAGTACACGAAATGAGCCATCTTGTCGGGTGGAAGGCTGGATTGTATATTGATGTCAAAAAGAATTACTTCATGGTCAGAAATTTCAGGCACAACATCTACATTAGTTATCATATCTGGATGTGAAGTAAGACTTAAATCTAGGATGTTACCTTGTCTGGTTGGCTGATAAACTAACTGCTCTAAACCATAACCATCTACAAGTTCAAAAACAAACTATTCAGTTCTCTTCCATGTGCAGGTGAGGGCATTATTGAAGCTCCAGTATCTGACCACATAATACTGGGAAGGTTAAAGTCACCAGCTATAATAATGCTTGGAGGTGAATGGTTGAGTTGAAAACCATGCAGAATCATTTGAAGTTGTGTCAGCGGAGTAGTGTCAATGTTGGGTGGTCGATAAAAAGAACAAATATAAAATGGGCTCACCCTAGGAAGTGTTACACAGCTTCAGCGTCTGAAAGAAGTAAGGGTTGTTCAACAACTGGGAGGGTTTCACAGAAGCAGAGAAATACTCCACCACGACCAAGTGAACAGTCTTTGCGAATCACTGCATAACCTGAAGGGAATACTTCAGATGACATATATGTGGAGTCTAAATGAGATTCACAACCAACGATAACATCCGGTGAGTGTTCATATACTAAACCTTCTAAACTAGCTCTTTTTTCTTGGCTTCTAATACTTTGAAAATTTAAAGAGATTACTTTTAGCTTGCTATTTGAAATCACTTGTGCTCTTTGAGGATCATTGCGTGCAAGGGTATTACATTCTAAATTTAGTCATGATTGAGGAGCACTGCTCCTCTGTCTTTGGATTATTTTGCCATTCCTAATAATTAGATTGGGTTCACCTTAGTTTCTTCTCTTTTTAAGTTCATCACGAAGGATCTTGTTAACCTGTCACTCATTAAATGTAAGATCAGGACATATAAATACATCTTTCCATGTGGAGACGTGCCTTAGTTTTGCAGCATTATGCAAAATTTGCTTTTTAATCTCCTTGTCATTGACTGTGATCAAGATCAAACGTGTTTGGTCTTGAGCACACTTCCCTAATCTCTTGATTTGAGCTTTTTCATGACAAACAGTGTTGTCTTCAATTTGCTCAGGTTTTGCCTGCTTGGATGATTCAGGCATATTTCTGACTATCAAGTTGCACTTTTGCCTTTGTCTATCCATGTATTCATTGATAGCCTCTGTAGGATCTGATGCTTTAGGTTGTGTTGCCATTTGGGTACTTTTGCAACTGTCAGTAACTCCAATTAACTTTGACACAGCATCAACTTGGCTGTTAAGAGTGGTAATTTGGTCTGAGAGGGTTTGTAACTTGTCAGATACTTCTGAGATCAGGCGGTGAAGATTAACCAGAGATGGGGTAACGCGTTACATAATATAACGCGTTATGTAATATATATTACAATTTGCGAGTTGAAGTAATATAACGCGTTACATTGTGAAATGCATGTAATATAACTTAAGTTACTTTTAGAAATTAACTCGTTACTAGTAACGAACAAAGTAATAATATTACGTAACGAGCAAGGTAACGAGTAGCGATCAGCGATGTAACGATCGAGTAATAACTTGCTATGAGCAACAATGAGCCAGTAATGCCGGCGTTACAAATGGCTTTTATACTGCTATTTACTATCCATTAAACTACTCAGTGATCCATTACCTCAATCCATTAACCTTTCACCAATATTAAAGGATGCTGCCCTGTCCATTGGACTGATGCGTACCACGTGACCACATAGACCATCGCTATTAATGTCCACCGTCTGTGTGAAAACATGTGGTTTGCATGCATATATGCTGAAGTGTTAATTTAATTCATAATATTAAAGTATGTGAAGTTACTTCAGTTAATAATAATTAAGTTACATTTCACAAGTAACTTAATATGTAATATTATTAAGTTACATTTTATTTTAAGTAATATGTAACTGTAATATATTACATTGTGTAGAAAGTATTATGTAATATGTAATATATTACTTTGAAAAGGTAACTTCCCCAACTCTGAGATTAACTTGCTCTGCTTGCAATGACCGAAGGGAAGGAAATGTAGCAACAATTATACTGGAATGCATTAGCGGTTGCACAGGATATTCATTGCACTGTGCACTAGGATGCAGCCATATACATTAGGAATTCATCAAAGGTCATTAGCTTTCCACTACAATGCAAGAAACCACGTAATTGTGTTGATTCAAATCGCAGAATGGAAGTCAGGTCTTGAGTAGCAGTGAGGTTGTTCACTTTCAATTGCTGATGGGTGTTAGTAGTCACTTTGTACACATGTGAGTTGAATGCACACACTAATTTTCTAGGGCACACAGTGGCAAACTGAAATAATCACAGATACTTTGTGCTAGAGTGGAGTCTATGGTGACCGTGTTGGCTACTTTGTTTGGGCTTTCTGTTGACCCAAAGACGTAGATCTGTTGGATGGATTCCATTAATGGTGTAAGCAGAGGGTGCTGGACGGAGCGATCATAAGATCTGGCATAACCAGATGGGCTCCATGTCACAGTGTGTGCAGGTTGTGGTTTGATAACTGCTTGAAGTAGTGGCAAGACTCTGCAAAGATTGATAATAGTACAATAGCGTATAATTATAAGTTACACAATCACATTTAGTGTAGTTAGTTGGATATAGAATACACTGCAGAAACAGCTTATGCCAAAAGTTATGCCGGCATGATGCAAGCCTACCGCCAGCTTGCCTACCCAATTATAATAATGATTATTATTATTACTGAGTGGATTGTGATGTTGGTCGGCATACATGTAGATGACAGCTATAGCTAGTATCACAACAGCCCATGCTTAGCTAGTAGGATATTCTTGACACAACAATATATAAATGTATATTATGCATATAGCCCTATATGGTTTAAACGTTTTTGTGTAGGAAAGTGGTTAAGTACCACTTCCTCTGGGGGACCCACCCAGTTTACTTTGCCTAGGGCCCCAAATCTCTAAGGCTGGCCCTGCTGCTGTAACACGGAGAATATATGATTAATTAGTATAAGAACTACAATTAAAACATGGTAAGCTAACACTAACATGGGGATTGGAGAAGAGTAATCAGTGTCTCCAGTCCGTGAGCTGTCCACACTGAAAGGCCTGAGTACCAACTATGGGCATTGCCATAGAGCATATGCATTAGGGTTGGCCTGCTTCAGCAGCTGCTTTGTGCCCTCATAAACTAAACTACATAGCAGTATGTTTGATAAATAAAGTTGACTGGCCTACTACTTCCCACCTTCTCAGTGAGTTGTGACCCCTTGGCCAAGGGTCAGTGACATCAAATGCTGTAAAGGAGGCAAAATGTGACTTTATTCCACATGTAGTAGTTAGAAACACCACCTCTTTGCACTTCAACCTTCCAAATTAAACCATCACCAACTTAAGTGGTGACCTATAGCTATCAAACTTGCTTAACAGAACTCCCTACTTTCTGTTTCTTACATATGATGCATACAAAAGAATACAGTCACTCTGGGTTTGCAAAGTAAAAGTTTTAGGAAATACACTAAGTGCTATAATTTTATTTTCGTATTCAAAAATTATTCAAAACCTTTTTTACATGAAAATTTTGCAAAAGATTGATACTCTATTAGAGCAGTCATTCACGAAAATATTTTTACATGAAAAGTTTTATCATGAAAGTTGTTTGCCAAATAAACACCTCTATTTGGTGAACAGACTCAAAAGTGGATTGAATGTGTGCTAAATGTGGGCTCATCTGACGTCTACATCCAACTCACCTCTTTAAAACCAGTGCCTGTTCATAAGCGGTCACCAGACATTAAGTGATTAAGAAACAGCCCAGTTTAGGCTGATTCCATCTGAAAACGAAATCAAAAATAGGTCATGGACATGCACAATGATCTATTCAGTAAACCTTGCTACTTTTTATCCCAGGATTCTCCTTGTAAACTTCACTATAACAAATGGGCAAATTTCAGTTTTGCCTGAAATACATGTATGATTTCCTTTTCACTTGATACTTTCTAGTGTAAAGAACCACTAGAGGGTTGAAGGATGCTATTGAAGGTGGTTTTTAAGTGTGCATTCTATTAGGATTTTTGCAAATAAAAACATGGGTGATCCTTATTATGAACCCACTATCGTGGTTCATGATACTGCTAGGATCAGAGGTAGAAAAGATATTTGAAGAAAGCCATCACATGGTCTATAAGCTGGCACCATCATCATGTCACACATTAATGTGTTTAACAGGATTACAAGGAATTTGAAGATGCGTTATTGACTATTGCTCGAGAATTTTATGTGGATTAATTTTTGTGCATCAGGGTCATACCACAAAAACCACAAACTTTTATCTGCCAGAACATACATTTCGACTCAAAAAATTATGTACATCAACCATAGTCATGAGTGACCAAAGTTTATAGCAACTACTGTACCAATTTATCCACACTCTATATAGCATGTGTTTATTGTGGCATCATAAGTCACTAATATTGCAGTATAGCTATATATATAGTTGACAAATCTCAAAGATGTACAGAATGCTGCTGCTCAGACATAGTACTTGATAGTGACAGCCAAGAGAACATTGTATGCATCATTTAATTTATACCCTTTTGTACTTAGTGAAAATGTTTTGAAGTTGCTCAAGTATCCCTCTCCTTCCTTCACTAATTCCACAAAATTATGAGCTAGTGGGCCTTCAATACTGTACCTATACCCTGATATTACATACATATAGAGAAGTTTGTGGAGATTTCCTAAGTTTTCACTCCAGCTGTACTGATTTGATCACTGAATAGCTTCTATTGTATTGACACTTTATAATCACATATCTTTTCACTCAAAATATGAATTTCAGATTTGCAAGTACCATGAGAAAGAGAAACTCTTGGCTAACAGGATGATGCCAAATGAAGTTCAGTACATAAAAAATCCGCTTATCATTTCAACAGTACAGGAACACAAGTATCACTTCCAATGGAACATTTTGACAATTCTAACAGATTCATTCATATTTTGTGACATGTTTGGATTATCTTGCTAGATTCCTTTTGCCTACTCTTGAGTAATTCCAACAAGTCATACTTATAACATAAACTATCACTCGTCAAAATGATGTCAAAGTTGGAGGTTAATAATATGTGTGTGATTCTGAGTGAGATTAATGCTGTGGCTAGGTCTGACTAGTAAAGTACAGCAAAGCTTTAACTATTAATCACTCCTCAGAATTAATACAGAGCTTTAAAAGATTTTATTAAAGAAATTCTCTGTGTACGTGTACTAAAATTCCAGTGCTCCACAACACCTGCCATAAATACACTATATGCAGTCTGTGATGATTCATTTAAGCAGAAGTGTCTACAAAAAATGAAAAAAACAGCAACAGTAAAGCCTTTAATCGATGAAAAATATAGCAAGTTAAAATATTTGCAGCTGCTAAATTGCTTTGATCTTAATTGAACAAATCACCCGCAGCTGACCTCAAATTTCCATTTTTGAGCCAAACCTCCTCGTATGTTCTCAACTTCCACTTCAATGTTTGAGTGGAGAGTTACTCTCTTTACATGATGTTGATGCTCACTTAGACATCAAAGATTTTTGGTTTCTGCATGGGAAGATTTTGATAATGTATTAATATCTAACCCCTATACATCTCCCATGTATTGGTTCCAACTCTACCATCAATACGAGAATACAAAGTGAAGACAAGGAGAGGGTTTGTGAGATTGGACATGAAACATTAAACTTCTTATGTTGAGGAGGTATTGGTACCTCCACTACCCCTTCCTCCTACCTTGCAAGTTGAAGACAACCTATTATAAAGTGATGAATTGGCAGTAGTCTTCTTTGTAGCACTCTGCTATACATGTGAATAAGGGATTCTCATTCCTTCACTAGTCATCCTATCAAGGGTCATGTTGCAGTTTCCTTTGACTCAGCACTGAGGGAGGGATGACTTATTAGTGATCATATAATTATGCTAAGACAAAATTTCATAATAATCCTCAGCATATTGATCAAGTAACGCCTAAAAGTGAAGGGGGGGCTTCAAAGTCCACCCCCTAGATCCGCCCCTGATCACCGCAATCACTGAAATCACTGCAATCACTGCATAAACACCTTTCTTATTTTATTCTTTGTCCTTAGGTACTGTTGTTTAGTTCTATAGGTACAGGCATTTTTTAAAGGAACAGTGTGCATTGAGTTCAGTAATGACCTTGTCATAGTGAAAGATATTAGGTAGCTTCTGGTGCTGCTGTCACTACCACCACCACTGCTGCTGCCTACTGCACTCCTGTTCCATATAGCAGCCCTACTTGTATAATACCACTACAGGTGTGCATCCAACCAATTATCATCACCTTCCTTAAAGCAGCAGCAGATTAAGTTATTGGTTGCCAAATACAAAGCGCTAATGAGAAAATGTTCCTTATGTCATCCAGTATAGATCCACATCCACATTGTTATGCTGAACATGTAAAGGTAGTTATGGCTTGTCTCAAATGCAAGTATATATATACATATGCTATATACATATGTGACTGGATTTTGGAAAAACGATCCAAATCGCACATTAGAAGTTTCGAGATAAACGGTTTTAAAGAATTCAAGCCAGCATAACTCTCCAAGGATAGCAAGCACGCGTATGAAATTTACACAAAAGATGCATCGATCTATTACCTTTCAGGCCACTTCCAGTACTTGTAGCTGCTTGTAGAGTTTCCCACCAAATAAGATAGAAAATCTGAGCAGTTGGACGAGCAAAGTAGTATCACGAGTGCTCACTAAGGGGTGAAGGGTGGGGGATGGCGGGGTGGAGGGTTGGGGATGGGCGGTTGGGGATGGGTGGGTGGGGGGTGGTGGGGTGGGGGGTGGTGGGGTGGGCAAGGGCTAGACCTCAAAATGGAGGCAGACCACGATTGCATGGAGTCCAGAGACGAGATTACAGGGCTGTGCTGGCTCCTTAGTGGCTGATATGTAGCAAAATCCACAGAAAAACGTCTGGCCAACATTATCAGGCTGTCCACCAGTAAACCACTGGTTCTTGCCAAGCCAGGTCCTTCACAAGGCTTAAAACTGCCACTCAAGCTCTACACACCACCCAGAAAAGATCTCTGTTGAAACCAGCCTCGAGTAGTTTGAGTGGTACTGAGTGTCAAAACTACTAGTACAATAGTGTAGCCATCCACTGGAGGTGTTAGTTTGATTTTGCCTGATGTGCGATTTGGATCAGTTTTGTAAAATCTGGTCACATATGGAGTATTTCTTATAGATCCATTTAATTGCATATATCATGTTCATCAATTGATCACACAGTAGAGGCCTACTATCAAAGTCTGAAGCAATCATAGGCATAGCAAGATAGTTTTAAGGTGGTTGTAAATAGTGTGGCACCGATATGAGATTTTGCTGATATTCTGATAAATGTAGCCAATCCGATATAGTACAGCATGTCTATTTTGTAACAATCTTTACTAGAAATTTGATTATGATTATGAAGGACCGATTTAGCTTGTTTATAGCTATGACAACAACTGACAGTGCACTGCAGCAGTAATAACAAAGTTGTAATGTAGAACTCAATGCATTTGTAAACATCATTTGGTGCACATGAGCATATACATACATATATCTGTATCTCTGCTTTTTTCATTGTGGTGCCGATCTGATACTGATATACAAAAAACACAGCCAATATATGGTTTTTCGGATAATCGATCTGATTATCGGTGCAACACTAGTTGTATGCTAGATACAACAGTGTGTAAAACACACTCAGCATACAATGCATGATCTCTCTAGGGGAGTCTAACCCCACCTAAACTTCTGAGGGTACTTTTATGAACTGATGGTTCTATTATAAAACTGACTGTTCTATTAAAGTATCTTGATCTTTTTGACTAAAATCGGAAAATCAATAAGGGGAGCTCCAGCCTCCTTGCCCCCGGTTGCTACATCTATGGATCCCAGTAATGGTTCTAAATGTATAAAGAGAAACATACAGGATGGTTTCACAGTCCTTGTATGCTGTGATAAAATTCCAATTAAAGTGCTAATTCGTGCTAGGCGGAATTGAAAATAGCAAACAGTATACCTTCCATAAAATGTATCACAGTATTACTAAATATCATGGTATTACTAAATATCACGGTATTACTAAATATCATGGTATTAATGTAAAGCCATTGGTATTAAAGTAACAGCCATTTACCTCAACAAAAGCACCAAATACCCATGGTAGCTCAGCAAGCCTCAGGTACAAATTACCACAAACAAATTTGTTTACATGGTTTGGTTAGCTGGCTACATCACCACCTTCCTACATTGTCACATGTCTGGTTACCCTCTAAATATGGGGATGAAACAAGCCCACACGGAGGTCATAATTCCCAGACGGTATGGCGGTATTTTAAAAAAGCAGGCGGTATCAAAACCAGTATGACTCAGATTACTAACAATACCAGTATATCGCCCAGCTCTAGTGCTAATGATAATCCATAATAAAAAAGTCAGTGAGAGGTAGCACAATGATCGGTGCATAGCTATGTAAATACTATATGTCTAATCAGGGGTGGCGGAGCAGGCCAGAGTGAGGGGGCCAGGCCAGCTGTAAGTTGAAGACCAAAAAAAAAAAAGGGGTCACAGCCTGCTAACAATAGCTGCTCTCCACCAATTATATCTCCTTATTTATAATTACACATACATAGCTAAGTAACTTGCTATACTGCTTCTCTGAATACTGTGACTGCTTTATTAGAGTATCCGGATCCTGACTGTTCTATTAGAGTATCTCGATCTTCTCTTGCAAACAGTGTCCCATATTATAAAAAGTGGGGGAGCCATGGCCCCCCTGCCCCCCCCCGTCTCCACCGCCTATGTGCCTAATAAAATGTTTACTATAAACTATTATTGTGTGCTTCATGATTGTCTCTACCTTAAAAGGTATATCATACTATATGAAAATTCAAATATGTAATGGTGAGCTGTTTGTTCATTATATAGAATTCAGCAGATACCTGCACGTGTTCAAAACTGATCAATGACTTCAGGTTAGCTAAATGATAATGTGCTTGGCTATATCAATGCTGCTGAAATGTATGCTTCACTTTATGATAGAACATCACACAAGTAGTGTGCATGAATGCATGACTGTTTCCAGGTAGTTAGTTGTTTACCTCAGAAAGTATTATAGTTGTGCACATATTATTTGTTGGTAGACAATAGGTTATCCAAGTCACCAATATGTTCATGCAAAGAAGAGTTTATTGGTATCTGCAAGCACAATGAGTAGGTAGTGCTTATTAATTAATGTTTAAAGAGTTATTATCACCTCGTACAGGCTCTGCCTTCTGTGCAAACCCTCCAGTGCCCAACTGGTAGACTTGATAATAATAAATAATAATCAAGTAATGCCTCCTGACTGCCTTTAAGCTATATGAGCTAACATTATTTGTATAATTGTCAAAGTGCATCTCATATCTCTATACACAGCAAATCCACTGATTATGATATAATCATCCTACAAACACAATCAGTTGACCAGGTTAGTTTATTGACTTGTTTTGTTGTGACAACATCTGCTAATGTTATTTTAAGGAACTGATCGATGAAATGTATTGTAAGCATTTGACAGGAAAGTTTTTGAAGACTGAATTATCGTAAGTTGATCAATTATCTTGTTGTACTTATACAGTTTATCATGTATACCATGTTTGACTGGTTGAGGGCAACTACTATGGGCTTGATCATGTGCCCATATGTGGCAGCAACCTGCGGCAGTTAAATGGATTCACGAGTTACTGACCTTGTTTAATCATTCTTCAATACTGCATTCATTTCAAAAATGCTATTTCTTGGCTTAAAACAACTCCTTTTCTATAATAGAACAGTCATCGTGATACTCTATAATAATAGAGCATTCAGTATAGATTATAGTCACTGTTCTCATCACACTGCTTGGTCTAAATCATGTTAATTGTCTTTAAATTACTTTTCAAAAGTTCCATTTAGTCATCTGCATGGCATTGCATTGAGCTAATTGATCATGTTATCATGTATTAGCAGTTACAATCATAAAATAGCCTCCACATGTCATTTCAAAGCATGTACTTTCAAAAATTTCCTGCCCCCAGACCTCCTAGCTTGACATGCTTAGCACATGCAGTTGAAAGTATCACATGAAAGAAATAATCTCTGACAATATCACATCAAATCAACAAAAATTAGTATGCATGGCTATGACTTCCATGAATTGCAGTCCATGGATGGCCTGGCCACTCAAAATTACTGGGCTCCAGTCCTGTTCTAAAAGAACATTCAGAAGAAATGATTAAAGAGACCAGACAATATAACATTAAATGTAAAGGCAATGCCAAACTGAGTGTGAAGTTATACTGCTAGTTTGTATATAGTTGTATAGTCATAGGGATTGACATACTGTATTTGTATCACTTGGGTAATGGGTATAAAAGATAAACACTTGAAACATTTAATTGTAGCTTATATAGTTAGTCATTCCACTTTTGTATGTCTGCATGTGTAGCTCCACTAGCTAGCTGTTTCTCACAAAATAACTACGTCGCTATCACATTTATGTACTAATTTGTGCATGAAAAAGACTGCTCTATACAATGACTCTGAGAGCAATAATCAGATACCTAAGTCTGTGCCCCCAGAGCCTGCTGCTTGGCTATTCTCCTGTATACAATGATTTTAAATCATCAAAGAGGACATAAAGCATAATTATATTTATAGCTAAACCTTCAGCAATTCAGTTGCTTGACATTTTAAAGTCACACTAACAGTGTTCTGCACAGCCTATGAGAAGTACAACAACAATATACAGAACACCAACTGCCAATGCATAATAATGATAATTGCAACTACTTAATGTAATTATGAAGGAATATATTACAGTAATGATCTACCAGTCTGACTATATATGGACTTTTTTTAAAATCATTCATTTATCCACATCAAAAGAGCTAGGTGAAACCAGAACTAGAAAGCTAGTATTTTTGCTTCTTGATAATATAACGCTCTAAATATTATGTGCTGGGAATTTTCAAATTGACATGTCATTGAATTCTAAACTTTTCTATTAAACTTCATAGACCAGCAGATTTTCAGAAAACACTACTCACTTATGATGATCTTGTGTTGGGACGTAGAAGAAGGGACAAAGCTATTGTAGCAATGACTGTGTTTGGAGCAGAAATTGATGTGGTTGATGGAAAACAATATAATTTGCTGAGGGTATTGTTGTATACATACATGTATAACTGATATTGTTTATGTGTTGGTTTAGATTGGACTAGCATTTGTAGATGAGGAGTATCAAAGTGGTATATTCTTTCCAGTAGTAACAGCATATGCTTCCCTTAGAGGTAAACTTATGATGTTGTGTGGTTAGTTGTATTACATGCAAGTACATGCAGAGTTGCTGCTTCATCCTGATATTCCACTATACAATGTGGCAAAGTGCTTCACCTACAAAAGTTACTTGGTTAGAGTATATATTATTGTATGTAATATTAAATGTATTATGTACAATTGTAGGGTGCAATGAGACAAGATAGGGTACGTATTTGTAAGCTATAAGTTGCTAACCCATTGTGTTTGTATTTTCTTATAATGTCCATACACAGGCATATCCAAGGTATAACAAAGTAACTCCGGATTGGGAAAGAAAGTAAGAATGCATATAATCTGTGATGGCACTTGCAGAATAGTTTGGTTAAAATTTAAAATAAAAATACTTACACTGATCTATCCTGTATGTGTGCTGTTATGCCAATGTTTATGATTATGTACTTACCAAAGTGGTATTATAGAATTATAATAAAGTATGGGAAAAGATATGAAACAGAAACAGCAAAGTTTTGTGAGGAGACATTTGTTGTCAAACGTCAACATACAAAAGTTCAAGTAAGCAATGTATTTATTGTTGGTGCTAAGTCATGCAGAGTGTAACATTTTAAAGGATAACATTGCTGATATTTCTCATAAACATATGGCCAATCCACACATAAAATTTTACTGCAGCCAGAACCCGGGATGGACTAAGGTAATAACTAACGTACACTATAGATACAATACATTTATAATTAAGGTACATATAATTATGTTATAATGTTTAGTAGTGATTGTTTAGAGCACAAAGGTCCATGCATATGCACATAGACAAAAAATTGCATACCATATATGCACACATACCATATATGCACACATACCATATATGCACACATACTACACTCATGCACATACTACGCATGCACGCATTCATGCATGCATTAAAATATTCACATGTGGTCTTTAATGCATCACACACTTGTTTTATTCATGCAAATGTGTATGCCCCCCAATATTTACCTATAAACATACCAGCAGTCACACAGTTCAAAAATTTTGTGCACTCAGAGTGCAGTTTGTAACTTCTAAAATTATTGTGCTATTACTGTCATCATAACTATACACTCATGCATCATGATCAATTACTTTTTGATGAGGTAGCTAGATAGGCATTCCATACAACTTTGCTACCCTTTTTTCAAAAGTTAGTGCAGATTGGTATTATGCATGATTTTACTCTCATTGGGGGCATGGTGGACCAGCGAAAAGCTATATATACTCAAGATAGCCACAAAAGATGATCACTGCATGTCTAAAGTGCATGAAGCTCTAATAGAACGTTTCATACTGATAGTATATATATATACATATATGACAAGGGGTTACTGTATAACATGATATTACAGGGTCATTCATTAATCACCATTGCTTTGTGTACATGGAATGATGTGGGAGAATCATTTAAAAAAGCAGTGACGAGATCACAGTATCAGCAATCATCTTTACTAAGAAGTCACTTATGATCAACATATGTAGCTAGTTACTGCACATTTATGTAACCATTTTGACTTTAACAGAGTGTAAATATTCTATATAATTATTTATATGCATTATGAAATGGCAAGAGAATATATTCCTCCTGCTAGCTAGCGAGAATGCATATTATACATGTTACATTGCATCTAGCTGCACGGAGAACAAGCATGCAGAGGCAGTTTTGAAATAGCAAGAAAAAGGGCTAAGAATAGTCAACTACAAAATGCTGCTTGTAAAAGAAGATCAGTGTGATATGATCTTGTTGACCTCTGCCTGATCTTGTTGACCTTGTTGACTATTGTGCCAAACATTTCTTCATACCAATTAAGAATGCTTTTCATGCAGTGATCCATTATAATCACAGTTATTTGCATTCCAAATGCAATTCATGGTTACGTAAGTCATTCAATTCCAGCTACAAATGTGATGTTTGGGTTGAAATGCCTCTATTTACAACTGCAATATTCTAGTAGCTTTAAAACTAACAAGGCTGCATACCCCTGTTTCCAGAAGATTCTCAGACAACACATACATACACACACACACACAAAGCAAAAGCCTTCAGCTGCCGTACTAGGGGGGTCATGCCTACCCAGTGAACTACCCCTGTGCGCTACTCAGGTGCTAGGAGTTAGCACAGGAAAATCCTCCTGGGGTAGGACTAGTAACCCACAGGAGGCTGTACCATGTGTCCATGTCCCACAGGCTCTGTGAGACATGGACAGTTGGCATTCACTTCCCCAGTTAATACCAGGTACCCATTGATGTTACAGCTGGGTGGGCTTGACACCAGGCTATTTAAACAGTTGGGTAGACTGGAGCAATGTGAGTAAAGTTTGATGTTCAAGGAAACAACAATGACACCAAATTAGCATAACCAAACATCGAAACAGGAACCTTTCAATTAACAGGCCGACTGAGTTGATAAATCATCACAGCCTTCTGGTTTGTAGAGCATTTGCATCTTGCCACATCCTGGGGCCTTCAAAACATTCATTGACTTTGGGAACAGGCAGACAGAGCAATCACACTTGTTGCACATCATGACCTGACAATGCATGTTACAACTGTGTCTGGAGGATCTACTGTTGAATCTACCTTCTTGTGTTTTACTACTTACAGATGAGCCTCTTTCACACACCCTGTGCCACTCCTTTCTTTCTTGTGCCAGCATGCCTCATCGCTATGAAATATTTCCATTCACACCTAGCCAGTGAAACTTTTCCCTATGTGGAGTACGACATTGACCAAACAGCAACTGCTTGGAGATGTCATCCTAGCAATGTGACTCAACCAACACAATCTTCTACAGGAAATCATATCTGTCAAGGTACAGGCAAACCAACTCTACTCCTCACTTATTCACTACTACATAATATGCTGGAAATCTGTAAAGCTCGTAATAAAGTCCTCAAACAGTGATGGTTAATGATAAAGTTCTCAAACAGTGATGGTGAAATGACTCTAAGGTGCACGTCTCCCTCTGCTTCACACACCCCCCCCCCCCCCCCACACACACAGACACACACACACAAAGCAAAAGCAAAACCTTCAGTTACTGCCCAGTGAACCTGCACTGGGCCACCTGTGCACTACTCGGGTGCTATCAATCAGCACAGGCAAATCCTCCTGGGGTAGGACTATAGTGAGGCTGTACCATATCTCACAGGTGAAGGTGTGGGTACCCGTGGTCCCACCTGGACCTTCACACGCATGCACATGCACGCACACACACACACACACACACACACACACACACACACACACACACGTATACGCACACATATGCTCATTCTCCATTTAACCATGAATAAATAGCCATGCCGATACATCACATATTTGCACACAGCCTTGTTCAGTTTTCATGGAAGAGATGTCTGACATTTATATACTGCTCCAGCACCTTGGAATGCCATTGGCCAGCTGGAACATGTTGCTAGAGACATGGACATCCTCTGACATGTAGTGTTGCCAAGATATGTTTTACATGTATTCATAAATTTGACAGCTTTGGGTGACCTTAAGAGGGCTATATAGACTCCATACAACCTGATTTACCATTTTCTCTCAATAGACTACCTCGGTCATAGGAGATACAATTATGAAAAAAATCATTTTACCAGTGGCTAGTTTGCTATGTACTTAAATAGTCAAAATACCACTAATCTACCTCTGACAATTGCTCTCTGTTACTAAAGTATCATTGTTAACATGCTTAGGATGATAATAAAGTATGGGAGGAAGTATGAGACAAACTTTAATGAAGAGACATTTGTTGTTAAATGCAACCACACAAAAGTTCAAGTGAGTTTTTCTTCTTATTATTAGTGCGAAAAGAAGTTTATGAATTTCTTAGGAAAACAGTGCTATCCTTTCTGACAAAAATAAGGCCAATCCACACATAAACTTTTACTGCAGTCAAAACCCTGAATGGATAAAGGTATGTATGTATGTATGTAGCTATGTATGAGATATGTGCACATTAACTGTGCAGCTCAAATCACACAATGTATCCATGTGTAGAGACATTCTCTACACATCATGCAGTGTTACATGCACCATGGCCTACCTCACATACTGCACTATATAATAGGCCTGAGTCAAATATGATAAAAATTTTGCCCAAAATGCTTTCAGGAATTTCCCAAAGTTTCACCTAATACACTGTTCAGTGTTCCCATCATGCTTGCATTATGCCCTTAGGTTAGCAACATTTCTTACAATTAGCTTGGAACATTTTAATCAGTGGATGTTTTATTAGAGTATTTCACTACAAAGTGACTGTTCTATTAGAGAGAATATTGATCTCTGAGGACTCTATTGCAGTTTCCACTGACTACTCTATTTAGGAAGTATCGATCTATTTAAGCTCCATAGTTTGAAACATCCACCTAATATGCTAGCATTATGCTGGCATAAGCACTCCAGCCTATTATGCTTTTTATTACGCTGGCATATTTGATGTAGGCCTATAACCACATACACGCACACGTACATACACTCGCACACAAAAAGCAAACGCAAAGGATTTCAATGTTGGTAATACATTCCATGCAATGTCACCATATCCTTTCAAAAGATAAATAATTTTGTCATATAGTTCACTTATGTGAGTGAGTGCAGTAAAAACCTTAATGAAATAATTAATACTTGTATTGTCCAAATTTTGGTGTCAATATTATTGCCCAAATGATCAATAAAATGGCTGCTTTCTTTCCCTAAAATGCTAGAGATATTGTTCTAGTCTATAAGGATCACATGCGATACAATCAAACAATGGGCTTGCAAATCAAGTCTATAAAATCGAAGAAGATCAAGATACTCTAAAACAGCAGTCAAGCACTCTAATAATTTATGACAGACACTTAAAATATACCATGATATAATTATAGTACAGTAGTAGATGAAAGAAAAACTGCTCACTTCCTGGGTTTATTGATAATCCCATGCGTTTGCTCACAATAAACATTCAATGGATAAATACACTAAAACTCAATCAAAAAGTACATCAGCTGTATCATAATGACATGCATGTACTTTAATCCTATTACATGTATCTACATGATCACTACTTGTTTTGTAGTACAATGCTCCCTCAATTATCAGGACCTCTATTATAAATGACTGCTCTATTAGAGTATTTTGTCTAATGTGTATGTTCTATTAGAGTATTTGAACAGTGTTCTGTATGTAAATGAATGGGTTTTGATTATATCCAAACTTTTCGATTATTTGAACATGCCTTGGTCCCAAGGGGGTTGGACAATTGAGGGAGCACTGTATAGGGATAACAGTATAAATACTCATACAGGGTCACTCATTGATCACTATTGCTCACTGTACATGGAATGATGTGGGGGATTTACTGAAAAAAGCAACAATGAAATCACAGTATCTACAACAAGCATCATTAAAAAATAACTTGTAATAAACAAGCAGCTAACTGCATTTAGCATAGTCCATAATTTCCAGTCTGTATATAATGTACATGTGACACACTATGTGTATAACTCATGTGAGCATGCAGAGCAGCAGAAGCTGTTCTTCACATTATTAAGCAAATTTTACATGCAACTCAGATGAGATATATATATCCATCTGCTTGTTAATGTTGTAGCAAATATGTATGATACTTTATCTTAAAATTTCAAATAATTATTCATTATACAAGTCACAAACCTTCCAGAGGATACTGAATTAATCACTATTTAGTATATAGATTTCCCTACATTATTCTTTTTATGTATACTGGTCAGTTGCAGTGTACTATCATTCTTAAATGCTTTTGCTGGCCTCGTTATCATGAGGAGTAGCTGGTACTTCCACTCAAGATATCCAAAAAATGAGAATAACTGGTACCAAGGGTAAATAGTGGAGCAGAGAGTATTCGAACTCCTGTCAAAATGATTGCGTCTATATAGTCATCTGGCTTTGATAGATCAGACTTGCTAGGAAAAGTTAATTATGTGCGGTATTGCTGCATATTGCAAAGTACATGAAATATTGCTCGCTTGCATGTTGAAGACTAGAAATGGTATGTCCCCAGAAGCTCAGTGGGCAAATACCAGGACTGAGATTGCATTTTAGGTCATTTTTTCACTGTTTTGCTATACAAGTGTAAATACATGATAATATAGAGAATTTGCTTGATCTTCTGCTGTGAATAGTTGAGGGGGAAGGACATAGCCCAGAGATGGCTTCACATTTCCTATGTCTCAGTAAAATTGCAGGAACTCCTCATTTGCTAGATCTCCAATCTTGGACGGTTTCATGAAGTCACTTCATTGTGCATGGTGTTTGAATGAAATATCAACCATAGACATCAAAGGTTCATGAACTCGTGTCATTATGCATGCCTCTAAATATGTGAAGCAATGAATAAAGTTTTAAGTTTGAAATCAGACTGCTTATACATTGTTCTCATTATTTGGTTGTCAGAAGGAGAAATTAGCTTTTGTAGTAGTAATTTGGATAAAGGCATTAGCCTGTACATCCAAATCATACACACTAATTATATACTTTTGGCTTAGCTTCAAATCTTCTTATTGCAAGAACTTTTTTGAATCACAGAGTAAACACTGTCATTAAATGATTATGCAGACCTTGGGCTCTCTTGTTCACCATACATAGTTGTAAAAACTATACCCATGCATAAGAAAAAAGGTATAGAACTGAAGACCAACAGAATTTGTTTCTTGCTGTATACAGGTGAGAATTTATAAGCAAAAACAATAAGTTTCAAAATGTTTTAGATACACAAGCTATCTTATTTTCTCATCACAAGTGCACTTCAACACTACAGCATGATCTTATAGTCATTAACGAATTAATTAATTAACCATCACAGCCCTAAACTTGACTCGTATGCCAACATCCCTATATACATGCATGCACAATGTTATTATGATATGTTCAGCACTGCATGAATTCTCCCTTTTGTACTTTGTAGTAACTCTTATTGGTATTCCTGGCTGACTTTCAAAACAACATCACTGTACTTAATTTCCAGCTAATGACAGTGTAAAGGCCATTGTGTGCTTTTGCATTGATTACTTTCAACAGGAATGGACCTGCATGCTCTCTAGCCTTTATATTGTCAATGGGATACAGTAATTTAATAAGGGATGTGAAGCTTTCCCATAAACAGCACTGCATGTGCCCTTGAAATGTTGTAGTACATTGAAGTTCGATGAAACTTATGTTGACTGTACTATTTCAGTTGAACCTGCGAAGTGCTTCGTATACATACTATTGATGTCTCTCTGATGATACTCCCTGTGCATTGATATTGAGGTATAACTACAAAATCATGGTGCACTAAATATTGTATGACACTACTATTGTCATTGATTAAAAAGAATTAAGTTCTTTCTTGTTAATGTAAATTTTACCTGTAGGTATAACATTTATAAGAACTAAATTTCAACTACTGCACTTTATACCCTTGCATGTAGGTGTCGCCCTTTCATGTTAACAATTGTACTCTTTACAAAATGGATTTGCGTGGAAACTATAGCATCACACAAAAACTCAAACCCCTTTATGTATGTCACACACTGGCAGTATAGTTATTTGGTTAGTTAGTAAGCAGGCTATAAGTTTGTCAGTCAGCAAAAACACCTTTTCCCCTTTAATTTCATACAATGTGGCTGTACAACTCCTGAATAAAGAAAGACCTATCTGTGCTGTAAATTCAAAACAATTACGAAGTCTTTAAGAATATAAAGTATAGAACTGTGACTGACTAAGAACTGTATCAAACCTTGTAGTTTGCTTATTACAGAGATATCCTCACTGACAAGACAGTGATCATGAACAGACTTCAAAACATTCACATTTAATGACTGCATGTTTTATTTTTAAGTAATTGAGTGTTCTATTAAGATATCTCAATATTTCCAAATTTCAAGATTATGTGCGATTGCATCCATGAGTTTTTGAGGATCCAGCTCAACGTGTACATACTATAGAAAATTAAGGTATACAGAAATATGTGCTCTAGCTCCCCCACATGCACCCTTCTTCATCCTGCATGAGCTAAAATGCTATTTCATACACAAGAGATCGAGATAGTCTAATTGAGCAGTTAAATACTCTAATAGAGTAGTCACCACATGAAACATAGATACATGTATTCATCCAAGTGTGTCAAAAGTTTTCTTAGGAGACTGCATGATGTGGCTATATATAGTTCCAGTATTGCAATAGTTACTATAGATATACATTTCAATGGAACTATTCATGTATGTGCATGCATGGTCAAGTATTCTGGCTAGTTGTTCACAAGTGGGAAAGGTATGTGACAGAACTGGGTACAGATTAAGTCAGCAATGTGCATGAATTTGATGCTACTGTCAAATATAAATAAACTAAATATCTATGCCCTGAATTCTTGGTATCAGGGGCAGTGGAGCAGAGTGGGGGAAAGCAAACTTTGACAATGAAAGTATTTTGAAGCATGAAACAGATATGGTGCCATTCATAGGAACTGGGAGCTTGCCCCAGGAAAAAAGTTCACATTTTAGGCCCCGAGATGATTTTATTAGTAGCTATTTACAAGATATAAAGGCGACTGCTCTATTAGAGTGCATGCTACTCTATTAAAGGTATCTACTTTTCTTACAAGACAATGAAAGAATCCACTCGTATGCTTGACATGCAGATCAAAGCAAAAAATTGTGCTATAATAGTGCCATTCTTAATTTAATTGTATTCATAATGTGTTGTCAGTACCTGGGGGTTATGTACCCAGGTCCTTGCTGCAGTGATTGGTAAAGTTTTGAAGCTAGGATAAAGAAAAGACATGTGCTCTCACCACACACACACACACACACACACACACACACACACACACACATATATATACGGTGTTGAGCATGCAACAATCCCATCCCACTAGTGCAAGTAAAATTCATGCAAGATTGAAATACTCTTATAGAACAGTCAAATACTCTAATTCCAATGGTCACCTCTTACAACACTAATATCTGCACTTCATTTTATATTGACAAATATTGTATGATCATGGTGTGCCATCCCACTGCCTTTGTGATTGTTATGGAACTGTATGGAAAGAACATCCCTCAACTAATCTTGCTTTTCAAAATGGCACCAAGTGATGTATCCAAGAGAGTCAGCAACTTCATTATAGTAACACTATATAAGACAGAAGTGACTATAAGTTCATTTTTCCTGAGACCCTTTCAAACATGTCCAATACAATTACACCAATAAGCAACTTGAGATGATTGTCAGTTGTCATTCAAAACATCACCAGCACAGCTATAGCAATGCATATACCATGGTTTCAGCTTTCAGCAATTGATCCAGAACCTGACATGCAAGATGGAGCCATGCAATCAGGAGTTATTATTATTATCAATTTTACCACAAGGTGCAACACCCTGGTCCAGAAACTGTATAATAGGCACAATTCTATTTGTGCATGACTTGTAGTTCTTTGCCAGGCCCACCCCTACTATAGTTGTTTTAGTGAATGGTCCCAGATTGTTGTACCACATGGATAGAATCGTTGCATGCATGGAACACATCAATTATAGTAAATGACAATTACAATTGAGAATTCAAGCTTCTCCTCAGGGGATCCATCATGGAATGGGACACAAATATATTTAAACAAGAATGGTTTCCTTTTCACTACGATAGCTTGGTGCACAATTTATGGTATTCTAGTGTGGTCAAACAATACTAATGGAACGTTACATACTCATTTAAATCTAGCCCTTGCATGGCTGTGATACTTGTAATAGGTGTTTTCAATTTAATTATGCTTAGACCGTTTCATTTACACTGTTGCTTCCTCGTGACACATGAAAACCACTGTTTCTGTGATTATGACTATATAAAGTACTCTTGTGGTCTCACTGATCCATCAACACAAGATAAAACATGTCACAGCAGCCACCAGACCAAATAAAATGAAATATCCACTTGATTACTGTTGCCACACACTACGACACACCATACAGTTGCACAACTACTATTAAGAAACTTTTGACTAGTGAATAGCTACTTTGAAACATTAACAAAAAAATTATGACAACCAATGTCAGTATTTATGTACAAAATATTTCATTGTAATCTGCGATGGTCACAATCCAAGAAAGTCAGTAACTTCATCAACTTCTCTTTTACGAGCCTCCTGATGTGCCCACCTCTCTTCCATTAATTTAGCACTAACATTCCATTTCTCATGAAATATCCTTTTACCACAATTAAGACATTTCACACAATTAAGAAACTCAAAAATCAGTTGAAAGTTCTATTATATAACTGCTCTATAGAGTATCTTCAACTTACACAAATGTAGTTTTGAGTTTTTTTTTGTCTTCTATTTTTTTTGTACTTTAGTAGAGACAGTAGAGTGAGAGAGAGAGTGAGTAGAGTCGTCGGTATGGTCTGCAAGATAACTTGAAACAAAGGAAGTACAGTCAGAATTTGATTGTCTTGCATGGCAGTGGCGGATTTAGGGGGGTTTCAAGGTTTCCACGGAAACCCCCTTTGAAAAATGATTGCGTAACAATTAAATGTTTTAATTATCGCGGCGTGCGTCCCGATCGAGATACTCTAATAGAGCAGTCACAGTAGCTACTAAAGTAGTGTGTAGGAAGTTATTTAATATATTTTATGTACTATTACTAGGCTGTGACCTTTTTTTTTTTTTTTTTGGTCTCATCTTACCAAACCAGACGATGTAGTGCAAACTTTTGCGTATCTCATGTCAATATATATCTCCACCTTCTAAACTGGAAACCCCCTTTATAAATTCCTAGATCCGCCACTGCATGGAGTTTCTTGTTTTCACATTACAGCTGAATTAAGTGTATTGGCCCACTGTCAAGGGCTATAGAAGAATTTTTCACCTGGCAACTGTAATGTTTGTCTCCTCCTCTAGGCCCTATGCATTGTCACAAATCATCACACCTTATAACAACCCATCACAATAAGGACTCCTCAGATGCAGAAGGGTATATCCCTAAGAGCAGGTGTGACAAGGAATAAAAATTAAAATGAACAATAATAATATAATTAATTATAATTGAATAAGCATCAATATTCATAATTCCACTGTCCAGTTCCATTCTGGGAAGGAATGCTTGTCTTATGATCACCAAGTGCATGTCACATGCACTGAAGCCTAATGGGCCAGACCATGTGTATGTGTCACAATAGTGATACGAGTGTGAGATGTTGGATTGTTTGGTATTTTCAATTTGATGTTGGGATATGTACAATATAACTACATACATATGCTCCTTCAACAAAAAGGTTATGTGAGAGTATGTATTCCACAGGTTGATGGTAGCTGGTTAGGTGGAAACTTCCCTAGCCAGAATCTGATATTAAGACACCTTTTCATCCTCTTTTTATCTGCAGTATCTTCACATCTGTATCCTTGTGTCTTCTTAAAAAACACAATGATATACGATCAATTGTTACAAACTGTATACGGTCAGTAGTCATCCCAAAATCCTACAGCAGTTTGACCTCATCATTTTCTGCAATTGGCAATGGTTGGTGGTCTTGCCAGCTGAGTGGATATTACTGCTTTGGAAGCTAATAAAGATGTTTAGTGAAAGCCAATGTTTCACAGCCAGCCAGGAGGTGTTGAACGGTCTCTCCCTGGCATGGCAAAGTTGACACATCACAATTGAAACAAGGCATTCAGGAGTGCAACCAGGATTATTTGAAGGGGGGTTCCAACAGCAGTATTGAGTTACCAGAAGCAGGGGTCTGGGGGCCCCAGCCGCTGAGAGACTTTCATTATTTTAATGAATCAAAACTCATATTTTATGCAAAAAATAGTGCATTAATTATAATGCATAGCTATATAAGTGCCCCTGGGATGAAGCTTGTAGCTACTACTATACCTAGTGGAAACAGACAGTACAACATATAGACATCTGTAAGTGATAGTTAAGTTATCCTACTGGTATAGGAACCATGAATCCATTGATACAATTACAATCAAAACATTATATCTACAAAATATGCATAGCATGGATTCATTCTGCATGCCCAAGTGATAAAGTACTGGCATTCTATATCTTTAAACACTGCACACCAAAGCTATAGCAGTATAAGGTCATGCTCAGTTTATTAAATGTTGAAAACCTCCACTAATGAAGTTCCTTAGCATAATGGATATTTACATGCATGTTCTGCTCTATTAGAGTATAAAGCTGACTGCTCTATTAGAGTATATCGATTTTTTACAAGCTTTAAAGAGGGTCTCAAGTTACATCTATAAATCCTCCCCTGAGAGATGAATGTAAGCTTTATCAATGGTTGTGCTATGCCATACTCTATTACTCACTCATTTTGTCCTGCCACACTAAATGGTGTGTTAGGGTCTTGCTGTAAACTCAGAACCTGAATTAAAGTTTGCCAAAATTAAGATAAAAGTCATGCAGTAGGATAGATGTTTATTGTTTTCTTATATAATATTTGGTTCACTTTCTACTGCTCTGTACAAAGTGAATCCTGCTTCTTGTAATTTGCATGCACTTCTAGGAGCACAGGGGCTCAGCTTTACAGCCACACTTGATGAAGGTCAACACTGCGTAAGGTCAACACTGCTGCTAACGGTCACCATCCTCGCACTGCCATTAACCGATCCACCATGTGGGAGGCCAGGGCATTGTCAACAACATTATCATAAAGCTGTGATGCTGTCCTACCATCTACAGACTTCTCAGGACCCACTGGTGAATGCTTGTTTTCCACTTTCCACCTCGCAAGTCTGAGCAGATGGAATTGTTGCTGACTTTACAATGGCATCTTAAGTGTCTCAGTTTAAACTGTTGCAGCCTTAGAAGCTCGGGTAAAAAGGCTAGCCTGCTGGCACTTATTGACGAGAGCAAAACAGAAATTATTTGTGGTTGTGAATCCCACCTTAACCAGTCCTATTATTCCACAGAAATTTTTCTACATTGTATTAAGAAAAGATCAGGTCGAGGGAGCTGGTGGGGTCTTCATAGAAGTGAAAAAGCAATTTAATGTTTCAGAAGAATGTGAACTAGACACTGATGCAGAATTAATTTGGGCTAAGATAATAATCCCTAACACATGACCTTTATATGTTTGTTCATTTTACCACCCACTTGACAATAATCTTGATCCTATTTTACAACTTCAATTATCTCTAAACAAGTTCGTAGCGAGGTCACCCAATATTCCACCAATTTTACTCTTGGTTGACTTCAAGTATTGCATGGTCAGATGGCCATGGTTTACTAAATCCTAACCCAGCCTATGCAACGAACTAAATAACTTATTTCTTGGGACTATGAATAATGTTGGTTTAGAACAGAATATTATCACACCTACTCGCCATGATAACATACTAGACATAGTCTTGTCCAACAATAATAACATTCACAGTTTATGTGTAATTCCTGGAATCTCTGACCATGATGCAGTTCAGTTTCAACTCTCCATAACTCATAAATCAACAGCACGAAAGCCTCCACATAAGGTGGCATTATACCATAGATGTAATCTTGCTAACATTTGCAGGAATTTGTGAACCATTTCCTACAAAGTGACTTAGCCTCCAAATTTGTTGACTCAATGTGGTCAGAATTTAAAGACGCTGTTCATGAATGCACTGACAAACATGTATCACATAAAAAATCCAATCTAACAAGAGCCTACCTTGGATTAACCATCAGATCAAAAAGGACTTGAAAACTCAGAAACGCCTATACAACATTGCTAAGAGAAACAATACACAAGGTGACTGGGATGCCTATAAAAGAATGAAGAATTTAATTAATGTGAAGTTGAAAGAAGCACACAATAATTACTATGCTAGACTGTTTGATACCTCCTTCGATGAAAACAAAAGGCAGTTTTGGAAGTACGTAAAAGCTAAAAAGAAAGACGCTAATGTGATCTCTACAATCATGGTTGACGGGGCTCCCCTCTCAGATACCATAAGTAAAGCAGAAGCATTAAATAACCAGTTTAAGTCAGTTTTCACCCAAGAAGATACAGATAATATTCCGACAATGACCACAACTGCTGATACTGGGAATCCATTTCCCAACATGCCTGAAATATCCTTTTCCTTACATGGAATACAACAAGCACTTTGCAATCTTCAAGCATGCGGTCCTGATCGTATACCTCCTTTTATCCTTAAAAACTGTGCTGAAGAAATCTCTCCCATGTTGAGAGTAATATTTACAGAGTCATACACAACAGGTAATCTACCAACAGACTGGCTAACAGCCAACATATGTCCAATTCACAAGAAAGGAAGGTGTGATGATGCCTCTAACTATAGACCCATCTCTCTGACATCAATCTGCTCTAAAGTACTTGAACACATATATCATAATATCATGAACCACCTAAACAGTAATAATGTCCTGGTAGAGAATCAACATGGCTTCCGAGCAAATCATTCCTGTGTCACACAGCTACTAACACTAGTGCTAACAGAAAACATATCGTATGCATTGGATCATAAGAAACAAATTGACATTATACTCCTAGACTTTGCCAAAGCTTTTGATACAGTTCCTCATCAACGACTTCTCACCAAGCTTCAACACTATATGGAATTCGAAGTAACACATACAATTGGATAAAGGCGTGGCTTTCTAGCCATACCCAACAAGTACTCCTTGATGGTGTAACATCTAGCTCTGTATCTGTAACATCTGGTGTCCCCCAGGAGACGGTACTTGACCCACTCATGTTCCTACTTTATATCAACGACATCATTACCAATATAAACTCACCTCTAAGAATATTTGCTGATGACTGCCTCTTGTGCAGAAGTATTAATGCACCAGAAGACACCGCTATATTGCAGCAAGACCTGGATCAAATTGCTAGTTTGGCAGCTTAGACTGAATATCATCAAATGTGTACTAATTCAATGTAATAGATCTCATTCACCGATTCATCATCATTACACTTTAAATCATTGTATCCTCAAAACGAACTGATAGTCACTTATATCTTGGAGTCATGCTAGACAAGATATTATCATGGTTGCAGCATATATCAAACAATAACATTGCTAAAAAAGCATCAAATACTTTAAACTTTCTAAAACGTAACTTAAGTGACTGTTCACCAAATTTTAAGACATCAGCTTATCTAACAATGGTTCGACCTCAGATGGAGAATGCTTCTGTTATTTGGGATCCATATTATAATAGCGATAGAGATAAATTAAAGACAATTCAGCAAAGAACAGCTAGGTGGGTTTTAAGTGATTATAGTAGAACTACTTCAGTATCATTAATGTTACATCAATTATCTTGGCCTACCTTACAAATTCGACAGAACATCTCAAGATTACAACTATTTCACAAGATTTTTCATCATCAGATTTCCCTGTCAATCCCAACTTACTACCTACCTGTAACAAGAGACACACGACACTATCACCCTTATCATTTCATTCTCCCACCTGTATCAACCACATCACATCTACAATCATATTTTTCAAGAACAATCAAAGAATGGAACAACTTACCCACATCTATTCTAGACACAACCGACTATGACATCTTTTAAAATAATTTACAACTATACCTAACTAATAATTAACTGTATATTAATTATGCTGTATGCTGTTTCTTTTTTTTTTTCCTGGGCATTTACCAGCTGTGCTGACTGCCCAGTACAATAAATAAATAGCTAATCTATTGGAATACACTACTGGTCAGCTCAGAGAGGCACTTTGTGCTGCTTAACACAGGGGCGGATCCAGGGGGGGTTCCATGGAACCCCCCTTTTGACAAGCCTCTCTCACTCGAGATACTCTAATAGAGCAGTCACAGTAGTCTTTTGAGGAGCAATGTAGCAAGCTATTTATCTAGTTATAAATAAGGAAGGAAATATAGTTGGTGAGGTGGGAGCTATTGTCAGCAGGCGGTGACCTTTTTTTTTTTTTGGTCTTCAACTTATACAGCTAGACTAAAGTTGCAATTTCAAAGTGGAACCCCCCTTTTTAAAAGTCTGGATCCGCCCCTGTAATATTAGCAGCTCATGAGCAATCTGTGTGCCAAGTTTGACTTGGGCTTGCTCAGAGAATGTTAACGTTTTCAATGGTTGGGGTGCCCCAGTTTTCTCCAAAAGCACTATCCTGTCTGTGCAGCATCAAGTCCTGTGCACCAGGCTAGGATAATGAAATGGCATATTATATACGTAGATGTCTATTACCCTGGTCATGTCCTTTAGAGCACGCTGCATATTTCAGATATGAAGCTCATATTATTGATTTGGTGACATATAGCGGACGCCGTCATGTATTGATTGGTTTGACCGGAAATTACTCTCTTGTTCATGCAGTTCAGGTGAAGTGTATACTCAAGCTGTGCTGAGTTTCCCGAGTTTGACTATAGTATAGCTAGTTGACTATCTGTGGCATAGACTGAAGCTGGGCGATGGCAAAGGTATCGACATGATATATTTACGTAGCTAGATATACTAGCTATACAGTTTGATTCCTTTATCAGTTGAAGCACATAGCTGGGGGAGGGATGTAGCTATGCATGCAAATGGTGTTCAATAGCTGTACAGGTAACTTGATTAAGTGTTAACTGTGGAAGTTGCATTAATAGCTACTGAGTTCTCTTTCTTTGTAGAGTACAAGCATCCTCGCAAACATCACACCAATTTATTAACTTTCCTTTTAACTTACCTGAGGCATACATAACTATTGTAGTACATGTTTCGTGTATCGACATTCTATGTGTATTCTTTCAATAGATACAGCCATATAGCTACTGTACATTACTGAATTACATATAAATTATGTGTATGGGCATGCAAACCATGTATGCATGAGTCTATATCAGTACCTCTGAATTTCGAAGGGTCTTTGTATTGTTTCACCTTAATAGCTAATATCTACACCTGTATCAACAATTGTACGTATTGATTTGTTGCTATGTATACAATCCACAACTTAAAACTGTGTGTGACAAAGTGAACAAATTAATACCTATAACTGGATGTTGATAGACATGTTGTTGATAGGCATATATATATCCAGATGATACCTATATGAATTGGGAAACATGTATAAAAATTTCTTTCTATTTTTTGAGATTCAGAGGTATATATACATTCTTCCCAGAATACACTGGATAGTGCATGAGCTATCATCAGTGACTAGACTTAATTCTGAATATAACAACCCACATGAAACTGACTTTACATTATATATGTGCTGCTTTTTTCTTTTGTTTTTTTTTTAATGTAGAATTCAGCAGATACCTGCATGTTTACAAAATTGATCAATGGCTTAAGGTTAGTTGATTGATACGGTAAAGTAAGCATTCTGCATGACCACCAGGCCTGCTACTTTCTCTCTTGATTCTGCTGCTGCAATCAGAATATATTACTGTTACTGAAGTTACAACATTTAACTAAATGGATGTACGTAGCTAACTATGTTTGGTGGTGAAAATTGAGTAGCAGCCACTTTCAGGGCTTGTGGGCTCCTTAACAAGGATAGTTTAGTAGTTTAGTATAGTAGTCCGGGCCATGAGCAAAATTCCCCTAATTGTATATTGCTTGACCATTCTGGCTTCCTCATGCTAATATGTCACAAACATTTTGTCTCATATGCAGTTGCATAACTTATACATAGTGCAGCATAGGCAGACCTGAAGAGAGGCCATATAAGATGCAGTTTATAAATGAATTTTACATGTATAACTGTACACTGTGAATAAATTGATACAAAGAAGTATTGAATTTTTTGTGCCAAGATCGAGATGTTCTAATAGAACAGTCACATTTCTAGTAGCATTCAATTTTTGAGAGTATTATATACAACAATACTGTGCCATATTTTGATTTATACCTTCTAACAGGTTTATCTCAGATAGGCCAACTTATTTTCTAGGTTTTTTTTTTAGGTTAATACTTACTTTTCAAAGCATATAGCTAAGTTGTTAACTATCAAAAATGGGTGCCGTGCCCCCTGGCCCTTCTCTTCCCCCCTTGGACATACAGTACTATATTGATACCAGAAACTAGAGTCATGCATTCACACTGTAGTCAGAAGTATAGAAAACCAATGGGCAAATAGAAGACAACAAGATACTCTAATAGAGCAGTCACTACTCTAATAGAACAGTCGCAATTCTAATACATCAATTTGCAATTTTTACAGATCATAACAATGCTAGCTACTGATTTAGATCATACTTTACCATCAAACAGGTTTATCTCAGATAGGCTAACCAATCTTTGTACACATTGCAAAGCATACACTTTGTTAGCTAAGTGCTATCAAAAATTCTCTCAAATTCAACTCTAGGAGGTCTAATTTTAAAAATTTTCTCCTACTACAGTCTAAAAACTGTATTTCCATCATTTATACAGCTATATGCTGAATAAAGTTATGTAAATGAATATAACTTGTGTACTAGAATTCCATTCTTATCATCTTAGTGGAATAAACACTGTTGCAGCAAATGACCCAAATTTTTGGGTTGTTTTACCTGCAATTCAAACGACCGATTTTTTGGTAGTAATGACCCAAGGATGTACTTGGTTATTTTAACTTTGTAAGATATAGTCATATTACCCAGATGCCCTAAAGTCTCTTCAACCTCTAGCCAAGTGTTTGAAATAACCTTGCCATCATGGTTATTTTAACCATCTGTGGTAAATTAACTCACGCCACAAAATAATTATTTGTTTATTTGTTTGTTTACATTAATTAACAAGTCAGTCATCATTAGAAATAACATACATTAATCTATCATTAATCTATCTATGACGCATATTCACAATAATTGTTACATACTGCATCTTAATACTTTAAACATACCTGATCTTATAGAGTTTTTAAATTGTATATAAAACCTATGTTCTCCATGTTCACTTTTGATTGTGGGATGTAACACAAATGTTACAATGGCCAGTGTACTGTAAATTTAACCGTGTAGCTGGTCATCTAATCTGTGCCATAGTAGACTTGACTATACACACTGAAATTACCCAAAAAAGTTATTTCAACATCCTAAGTGAACAGTTATATTGACCTACCCTAGTTATTTTGACTGAATTAGTCCAAAAGCCAACCCTAGTTATAACCACTTTTAGATGGTCATTTTAACAAAAAAGTTTGTAGTTTAAATTTACCCATGGAGGTTGAATTGATCCTTTTGAATTTACTGTGTAGAAAGGGTACAATACCTTGCACTCTATCTAAGTAAGTATGCAGTCCATTTAAAAGATTAATTTCTATATAGCTACAATCTTGTAGGAAACTTAAAAGCACTAGGTATTTATTTATTTATTTATTATTACTGGGCAGGCAGTGTTTACTGATTATGCCCAGGAGGAAGAAATTTACAAGGGGGAAAGTGGGGGAATTTATAAGGGGGAACATAATGTACAATTTTTACAAATGATTAGTTAGCTACAAAATTAATGTTGACTAGGAATAATTTCTTATCACTCATAAAATTAATGAGGTCGATAATGAGTCCCAATCAATGATTTCTCTATGTAAAATACAATGGGATTTAATTTATCTCTTAAAACTTCTTTTCATCTGAGCTAAAGCCTTCTTCCTATAAAATTACTGGTGGAAGTCATTTGCTTCCCTTGTAACTACTCACTGTACCTGCAAAATAAATTGCAGCCAGGCTAGTGCTAGATGACCAATAATTGGATATCAAGATATCAATGTCTAGGATAGATTATATAGATAGGTCTATCTATCCATAGCTTATTTAGCTATAGTAGCTATAGCTCACTAGGCTAGCAACATTTTTTTACAGAACATTTTAACCATTGAATGCTCTATTAGAGTATTTCGCTACAAAGTGACTGTTCTAATTATTAGAGAGAATGTTGATCAAAGTAGCTAATCTTCTTCATCTTGGCATTTGTTCTTTGTTATCACTACTACCATAGAACCTCTTCTGTTTGTTCGAATTCTTCATAGCCTTGGAAGGTTTACTTCTAACAATGCATGAACTATAAACAATGGGTATTAATTAGAATTTTATAACTTGGGGTGTGATCTTTAAGTTTTGCTGTAAGGAAAAGCGAAAGTATCAGTTAGCTGATGAACATTGGTGAGTATGATTCGGGTGTTATGATGGTTTGGTTGTAGTTGAGGAAGAACTATTAGCTACAACAGCTTGTTGTCTATATTAATAATAATAATGATGGTATTACAGCATAGCTCAGTGGGAAAGTCCCTACTTTGGCACATTAGCTATATTTATTTTGTTCAATGCCAAAGTAGTGACTTTCCACTGAGCTATGCTGTAACACCATCATTCATCTCTTGTTTCACTACTTTTTATTGCATAGATCCCTACTTCATTTTTAAATTAACAAAATTCTTTAAAATACTAGTTTGTTTAGTTTTTTGTTGTGGCACACAGCTAGCTACAATGTAACTTGTATTAGTCCACTTGTATTTTCCACATCTGTAGGTATGGGGAAGGCATATACCATCGCTTATAAACATCTTGCCCATTTGCTCAGTGAGAAGTGGAGTTCCCCATATTCTGTGGTTATGGGCAGGCTTCACTGTAGTTTGGGGTTCTCCTTGCTGCACTCTTCAGTAATGTGTATCAGGGGATCGTATTCTAGATCCAAGCATCCCTGTGTGCCTCCAGCTGTCAACCTTGTTGTTGCTGAGGGGTATGCACCTATCTCCTTTAGAACAATAATGTAGCTAATTGTGCTTGCTTCTTTTTCTTATAAAAATAGCTATGTCTACCAGAACAATGTAACATGTAACTGTTCTATCATACATGACTGTTGTATTAGAGAGCTTAGAGTACATACACATATATACATGACAACAAGTTTACAATACAGCATTTCAATAAATAAAAGAAAAAGAAAGTCTTCACGCTCAAACTGTGAGTAGAGAGGCAAAATCTTCCCAATCCCGTGTTGATGGAATCATTGCTATTACAGATGCAGCATTGCCATGCAAGTTGAACATCGATAGCAACAGGTGTTGCTATTAGAGTGACTGTTGCATTTTAGTATATCTCGAGTCAGCCAAAGGGTGTGCAGCTAACTAGACCAATAAGGAGTGAGGTGATCTTGATTATTGTTAAGTAAATAGCTAGATTGTTAAGAGGTTAGGCCTCTGTACTCTTTCGCCATTAGTCCACCTAGATCTTTATTTGGTGGGCGTGGTTGCAAACCTATTACAAACTGGATCCTAATCGTAAAGTTGCAGATATCTAGCAAGTGTACCTCTTAGAGTAGCACCAGGACTGAAGTGCTTCTGAAATCCAGCTCTGAAATAATTCTGTGGTGTCTAAATATGCTGCTGAAAGAAAGTGTTGATACGGAAAATTAATGCCTTGGTATGGTTTCATTGGATGAAGAAGACAAGCAGCCTGATTGAAGATAAAAGAAAAGACAAGGCGCAGAGGGCTTACACTTGTCGGAACCCCAAAAGGCACATCCCGCTGGTGAGTTTGTTATTATGGCATAAAATGGTGACCATGCGCTGCTTCGTTTGGCCTCTAACCTTGCGACTGTAGGCAGTGAGGCAGGCCAGCCACCTGTAAGTGTTTTTTTGTATTTAATGTATTATATGGACTAGTACTATTCTGTAAAGGTGATTTCATTTTGTAAAATGTCTCTAGGATGATTTTTTTTGAAGGTGGAACTTTGGGTGGCATGTGAAATTTTCAAGGGGATCCCTACTTAAATGGTACGGTAGTACCATACCGTTTGATAGACATACAGGAAAGGATGCTTTTATAAGAAGTTGTACAGCTCAAATTAAAGCTGTGGTTAAAACATTGGATTTGAGGTTTCCTAAAATTTTATGTGTATAATATTATTTTTGCATACAATACAACTCTTAAAATGATTACAAAATACTTACTTAGCACAATAAAACTAAAGATTTTAGACAAAATCCAGACAGTGGCAGATCTGTAGGATTTTGAAAAGAGGGTTTCTGAAAATTAATGGCTATATAGTTACAAAATTAGGCATCCTAGGACATGGCCTGAGAATGTAGAAGCTCTGGGGTTGGATTTTAGGCTAATTTTAGTTCACAATCACAGTAAATCCAAAACTATGATACACATTTAAAAAGTTATGACTAAACCAAAGCTGTGATTGCTCTATTAGAGTAGTTGGTTGACTGCTCTATTAGAGCATCTCGATTGTTTTTAATACAGTAGGAGGTGGAAAGAAGAGTGTTGCTGAAGGTTTCATAGCTACAGTGAATGTTAGCTCAATACACTTGCATGCATGCTACTGGTATAATAGTGTTTTGCTATGATACATGCCAATGCAGCATTAATAAAGCAAGTTAGACTACCATTGAACTAAATTCAAAAGGAGATTTCTGTTGAAACCTCAGAAACCCACCACTGCAATATGAAGTTCATAGGAACTGAAGCAATCACAAGTTAAACACACAATGTTATTTTGCAGCAACATAGAGACAATGTTATTTTGCAGCAGGGTTCTATCGGGGAAAATCTTTTTTTTAAAACTCAAATACTGGAATGGCTATCAACTAGCTATGTTATAAAGAAAGTTAGCACTTTAAAAAGTATTAATTTAAAAATGAAGCAGGGGTTCCACCAATGAAAAGTAGTGAAAAAGGAGATATGAATGATGGTAGCTATTACAACATAGCTATGTGGGAAATTCCCAAGGGCATTGAACAGATGACAGTAACATGCCAATGTAAGGATTTTCCCCACACAGCTATGTTGCAATACCACTATTTAATTTTGTTTCACTGCTTTTATCACTGCAGCCCTACTTCATTTTTAAATTAATGAATATATACTGTTTATAGCACCACAGAAATTGCAATATAGAAACTATAACACAATATATCACAAGGATGTGGTGGAAAGACTATATAATATAGCATGAGATGAGCCAAGTACTATATTAAGCTTGAGACCATGCCTGAGTGTTATATTTAGTGTTTAAGTAAACTTTGAATCCTGGCCAGGCATGGGTGCTATGTTTTACATATTACACCTGTGTATATTTTCATACTATACAAGTGACATATGCTTATGTACTATGAAAAACATAGCACCCATTGGACTCAAATTTTACTCATGCATGGTCCTGAGACTAAAATTAATATATAACACTCACGTATGGCCTCAAGCCTAATAGAGTACTTGTCTTTGCCTCATGCTATATACTAGTCTCTCAACCACATCCTTGTGCTTTATTTTCTGAATTGAAATTTCTGTGGTGCTTTAACTAACATATTCCAAACTAAATATAAGAAATCATAATTTTGGGGTAAAGTGCTGGAAGGAATTTTACACTTGTGTAGGAAGCATGGTTCCTACACGTGTAGTGCTTTATTGAAATTTTTGCAGCATTTTTTTAGGAAATATTCCCACATTGTTGAATTTTGTAAGAAAGATTCCACACATGGCACAAAGTGTAAGACAATAATTCCTACAGGTGTAGGAATTGTTCCTACAAATGTAGGAATTATTCCTACACATTATGTCATGTGTAGGAATCTTTCTTACAAAGTGTGGGGATATTTCCTACAAGATTTCTTAATGTTGCCCTATACGTGTAGGAACCACTGATGCTTCTTACACAAGGGTAAATTTTGGTACATCACAGAAAATTTGCTGTGTTTTAAGAAAAACTTACCGCAACTTAAAGTTTTGGTTTCTTATTTAGTTTGGAACATGTTAACTGGTTTAATGTAAGAATCAGAAGGTGGCTTATCACATCCTGGGATGTCACAGCTAGTGCCAGTGAAAAATGTAGTGCAGCTCATGACTAGCAGAAGGTTGATTAGTACCACATTTTGAACCATGCAGAAGAACTGGAGCAGAATGACTGATTTATAGAGCTAGCTAGCTAGCTATTTGAGTTTAATGGACATAGCTATAGTGTGACCAGCTGAGGTGTGACAGCAAATTTGAAGGCATCAACATACCAAACCAGCTGAAAATCTTCCCTAATTATCTCAGGACTTGCAATGGTGAAAAAGGAGTTTAGGGAACAATTTAATGACTGAGTTGTATGATGACTTTACTGTAATTAGCTATTTAATATTTGTATGTTAACATTTCTGTTATTGGAGAGCTAATTGCAGTCATTCCAGTATAAATCTCTGTGGGTTGTGTAACGTTTACATATAAAGTGTGCCTTATTGCTGTATAGCCTAAATTCCTGTATTTTGAGGGAGAATTTGTTTGCAAATTTTGGGGTTTTGGAGTAAACAGCGAAAATTTTATCCTTGAAAATTAATCTTGATTTCCAATGCATTTTGGGATTGTTTGCAAATCTGCGAAATTTTTATTTTTAGCTACATTGCTCATCCTTGGAAGATATTGCCCCTCAAAATATTTAGGCTACACGGTACCATAAGAAAATAAAGCACTTTTCCTGTTTTTCCTTTAACATTAGATGTTCATACATTACTGTGTAACTTGTTATACTTATATACACTGCAGCAAATCTACTGATTATGATATAATCATACTAAAAACACGATCAGTTGACCGGGTTAGTTCATCAACTTGTTTTATTCATAACAATACTTATCTGATCTGAATAGGAACTGATTGATGAAATGTATGAACATGTGACAGAAAAGTTTGTGGACAGCATTTTATTGTGAGTTAATTTTATTACCTTATTATTTAATTGCTAAGCACATGCATATATATATAATGTAACAAACAATACACATGAACCAACACGTATTGTACATTTTCAAGTCCTTGTATACAGGGTGGCCACAGTGCTCAAACATCTTTGCATGTAAATGTTAGAAACCTTGTTAAATTAATAATCCTTGCATACTAAATGAAATAAATAGCTTTTCTATTGAATCATGACACAGAAAATCATCAAATTCTGGTTTACCATTTTAAAAAACTACAGAGCGAAAAGTGGCCATGCACTCTCATTACAATGTCATTCTAATACTGTATGTATTTCAGACCTGAGGATCTTCAGAAAGTACTGCTCACTTATGACCATCTTGCATTGGGTCGAAGGAGAAGTGACAATGCCATTGTTGCAATGACTGTAGTCAGAGCAGAAATTGATGTCATTGATGGAAAGCGATACAATTTGATCAAAGTAAATAGTTCCACTTGCACTGTACCTTGTAACATTTACATGATCATTTAGGCAGGACTAGCATATGTTGACAAGGAGTACCAAAATGGTGTATTCTTTCCAGCAGTAAGAGCATATTTTTCTCTCAAAGGTAAAAATATACTCAATGAATTGCAATGCATGCATACATTTTTGACAGAGTTGATGCTTTTTCCTGATATTCCATTGTACCATGTGGCAAAATGTTACTCCTACAAAGGCTACTTGGTATGATGAACATAACATTTGTTCTTGCAATATACTATTTTTCTATAGACTGCAATTGCAATGAAACACGGTAAGGTAAGCATAAGCTATAACAGTACGACATATTTTGTTATGGTGTGTGTCCATTAAGGCATATCCAACATATGACAAAGCAACTCCAGAGTGGGAAAAAAAGTGAGAGCATACACTTGTGTAAAGTGTTACATGCAACATAGTAAAGTACATTGATTATATACGTATGTAAGCAAATTTAGAAATTGTTTTTCATGCACAAAGCAAAGCAAAGCCTACAACAGCTGTATGAAGCACAGCTATTGCCGCCCAGCAAACCAGCACTGGGATGCATGTGCACCACTCAGATGTTTGAGCCTTGTGCAGGCAAATCCTCCTGGTAACCCGCGAAAGGACTGTCCAGATCTCACGGAGAGAGGTCGTGGAACCCAAAGTTACACAACGACCTCAACACCGCTAAGCTAGACAAGAAACTTGCTCAAGCAAGCAACAACAACACTAAAGTGGCACAACCGGGAATCGAACCTGAGATCTTTTCATCACCAGGCAGATGCCCTAACCACTTGGCTATGCTACCTCACACACACACACACACACACACACACACACACACACACACACACACACACACACACACACACACACACACACACACACACACACACACACACACACACACACACACACACACACACACACACACACACACACACACACACACTCACACAAAGCAAAAGCAAAACCTTCAGTTACTGTGCTGACGCAGTTGCGCCTGCCCAGTGAACCTGCACTGGGCCACCTGTGCACTACTCAGGTGCTATCAATCAGCACAGACAAATCCTCCTGGGATAGGATTAGTGAGGCTGTACCATATCTCACAGGTGAAGGTGTGGGTACCCGTGGTCCCACCTGGACCTTCACACACACGCTCACGCACGCATGCACATGCACACAAACACACACACACACGCACGCGCGCGTGTACACGCACACATATGCTCACTCTCCATTTAACCATGAATAAATAGCCATGCCGATACATCACATATTTTCACACAGCCTTGTTCAGTTTTCATGGAAGAGATGTCTGACATTTATATACTGCTCCAGCACCTTGAAATACCATTGGCCAGCATGTTGCTAGAGACATGGACATCCTCTGACATGTAGTGTTGCCAAGATATGTTATACATGTATTCATAAATTTGACAGCTTCGGGTGACCTTAAGAGGACTATATAGACTCCATACAACCTGATTTACCATTTTCTCTCAATAGACTACCTCGGTCATAGGAGATACAGTTATGAAAAAAATCATTATACCAGTGGCTAGTTTACTATGTACTTAAATAGTCAAAATACCACTAATCTACCACTGACAATTGCTCTCTCTTACTAAAGTATCATTGTTAACATGCTTAGGATGATAATAAAGTATGGGAGGAAGTATGAGACAAACTTTAATGAAGAGACATTTGTTGTTAAATGCAACCACACAAAAGTTCAAGTGAGTTTTTCTTCTTATTATTAGTGCGAAAAGAAGTTTATGAATTTCTTAGGAAAACAGTGCTATCCTTTCTGACAAAAATAAGGCCAATCCACACATAAACTTTTACTGCAGTCAAAACCCTGAATGGATAAAGGTATGTATGTATGTATGTAGCTATGTATGAAATACGTGCACATTAACTGTGCAGCTCAAATCACACAATGTATCCATGTGTAGAGACATTCTCTACACATCATGCAGTGTTACATGCACCATGGCCTACCTCACATACTGCACTATATAATAGGCCTGAGTCAAATATGATAAAAATTTTGCCCAAAATGCTTTCAGGAATTTCCCAAAGTTTCACCTAATACACTGTTCAGTGTTCCCATCATGCTTGCATTATGCCCTTAAGTTAGCAACATTTCTTACAATTAACTTGGAACATTTTAATCAGTGGATGTTTTATTAGGGTATTTCACTACAAAGTGACTGTTCTATTAGAGAGAATATTGATCTCTGAGGGCTCTATTGCAGTTTCCACTGACTGCTCTATTTAGGAAGTATCGATCTATTTAAGCTCCATAGTTTGAAACATCAACCTAATATGCTAGCATTATGCTGGCATAAGCACTCCAGCCTATTATGCTTTTTATTACGCTGGCATATTTGATGTAGGCCTAACCACATACACGCACACGTACATACACTCGCACACAAAAAGCAAACGCAAAGGATTTCAATGTTGGTAATACATTCCATGCAATGTCACCATATCCTTTCAAATGATAAATAATTTTGTCATATAGTTCACTTATGTGAGTGAGTGCAGTAAAAACCTTAATGAAATAATTAATACTTGTATTGTCCAAATTTTGGTGTCAATATTATTGCCCAAATGATCAATAAAATGGCTGCTTTCTTTCCCTAAAATGCTAGAGATATTGTTCTAGTCTATAAGGATCACATGTGATACCATCAAACAATGGGCTTGCAAATCAAGTCTATAAAATCGAAGAAGATCAAGATACTCTAATACAGCAGTCAAGCACTCTAATAATTTATGACAGACACTTAAAATATACCATGATATAATTATTGTACAGTAGTAGATGAAAGAAAAACTGCTCACTTCCTGGGTTTATTGATAATCCCATGCGTTTGCTCACAATAAACATTCAATGGATAAATACACTAAAACTCAATCAAAAAGTACATCAGCTGTATCATAATGACATGCATGTACTTTAATCCTATTACATGTATCTACATGATCACTACTTGTTTTGTAGTACAATGCTCCCTCAATTATCAGGACCTCTATTATAAATGACTGCTCTATTAGAGTATTTTGTCTAATGTGTATGTTCTATTAGAGTATTTGAACAGTGTTCTGTATGTAAATGAATGGGCTTTGATTATATCCAAACTTTTCAATTATTTGAACATGCCTTGGTCCCAAGGGGGTTGGATAATTGAGGGAGCACTGTATAGGGATAACAGTATAAATACTCATACAGGGTCACTCATTGATCACTATTGCTCACTGTACATGGAATGATGTGGGGAATTTACTGAAAAAAGCAACAATGAAATCACAGTATCTACAACAAGCATCATTAAAAAGTAACTTGTAATAAACAAGCAGCTAACTGCATTTAGCATAGTCCATAATTTCCAGTCTGTATATAATGTACATGTGACACACTATGTGTATAACTCATGTGAGCATGCAGAGCAGTAGAAGCTGTTATTATTAAATAAATTTTACATGCAACTCAGATGAGATATATATCCATCTGCTCGTTAATGTTGTAGCAAATATGTATGATACTTTATCTAAAAATTTCAAATAATTATTCATTACAAGTCACAAACCTTCCAGAGGATACTGAATTAATCACTATTTAGTATATAGATTTCCCTACATTATTCTTTTTATGTATACTGGTCAGTTGCAGTGTACTATCATTCTTAAATGCTTTTGCTGGCCTCGTTATCATGAGGAGTAGCTGGTACTTCCGCTCAAGATATCCAAAAAATGAGAATAACTGGTACCAAGGGTAAATAGTGGAGCAGAGAGTATTCGAACTCCTGTCAAAATGATTGCGTCTATATAGTCGTCTGGCTTTGATAGATCAGACTTGCTAGGAAAAGTTAATTATGTGCGGTATTGCTGCATATTGCAAAGTACATGAAATATTGCTCGCTTGCATGTTGAAGACTAGAAATGGTATGTCCCCAGAAGCTCAGTGGGCAAATACCAGGACTGAGATTGCATTTTAGGTCATTTTTTCACTGTTTTGCTATACAAGTGTAAATACATGATAATATAGAGAATTTGCTTGATCTTTTGCTGTGAATAGTTGAGGGGGAAGGACATAGCCCAGAGATGGCTTCACATTTCCTATGTCTCAGTAAAATTGCAGGAACTCCTCATTTGCTAGATCTCCAATCTTCGACGGTTTCATGAAGTCACTTCATTGTGCATGGTGTTTGAATGAAATATCAACCATGGACATCAAAGGTTCGTGAACTCGTGTCGTTATGCATGCCTCTAAATATGTGAAGCAATGAATAAAGTTTTATGTTTGAAATCAGACTGCTTATACATTGTTCTCAATATTTGGTTGTCAGAAGGAGAAATTAGCTTTTGTAATAGTAATTTGGATAAAGGCATTAGCCTGTACATCCAAATCATACACACTAATTATATACTTTTGGCTTAGCTTCAAATCTCCTTATTGCAAGAACTTTTTTGAATCACAGAGTAAACACTGTCATTAAATGATTATGCAGACCTTGGGCTCTCTTGTCCACCATACATAGTTGTAAAAACTACCCATGCATAAGAAAAAAGGTATAGAACTGAAGACCAACAGAATTTGTTTCTTGCTGTATACAGGTGAGAATTTATAAGCAAAAACAATAAGTTTCAAAATGTTTTAGATACACAAGCTATCTTATTTTCTTTTTTTTCTCATTGAAAATGCTCTCTGATTCAATCTTGTATTGTTCAAATTTCAAAATTTTCCACTTTCAACATATTATTATTCTAACATGCACCTATTCAGTGTTGTGCAATTGTGAGAGGGGTGCATCATGTACTTGGTTGCCTGTACCTACCCAAACTTTTCCATTAGCAAAATACTTCTGAGTCAGGGAGCCATACCTATAATCTAAAGGCAGTATATAAAATATCTACAGGCAGAAAATATTATGAATTTTATGTGGAAATGTCTCCAAATTGCAGTATTTTAGCATCTATTTTTCAAAATTTTCCTGGGGGGGGGCATGCCCCCAGACCCCCCTAGTTCCAGCATCTACCCAAGAGATTAGTACCTTGAGTTAGCCCCCCCCTTTTATAAATCCTAGATCCGCCCCTGTAGCTACTGTACATTACTGAATTACATATAAATTATGTGTATGGGCATGCAAACCATGTATGCATGAGTCTATATCAGTACCTCTGAATTTCGAAGGGTCTTTGTATTGTTTCACCTTAATAGCTAATATCTACACCTGTATCAACAGTTGTACGTATTGATTTGTTGCTATGTATACAATCCACAACTTAAAACTGTGTGTGACAAAGTGAACAAATTAATACCTATAATTGGATGTTGATAGGCATGTTGTTGATAGGCATCAAGACACACGATAGTGTGTCGTGCGGCCCAAGAAGCCGGCGCGCCACACCGTGAGTATATTAACAGGAAGAAAGAAAACGCAATTTTCACATCTATGTAGCTCTGTGATTCCTTATCCGATTGGAACCAAATTTGCTAGAGACGTGCCGCCCAGTTAGGGGAGTCTACATACCAAATTTGAAGAAAATCGCTCTAGCCATTTCCGAGATATGAGCGAACAAAATTTCGTTTTCATTTCTTCGTTTTTTTCTTCATTTCGCACACTTCGCAAAATTCGCCATAAAACACGAATGCGTGCTCAGATTGGGCTGAATTTTGGCACACTTAAAGGGCTCATTAAGGCGGATCTCCGTACCAACTTTGGTAGGAATCCGATGAACATTCACGGAGTTATGACCGATTATTTGCGTAAAATAAAGTCAAAGGTCTGTCACGCCTACAGGGTAAACGCCTTGGAAGAATCAGTTGAAAATTGATATGTAGATGGAGCAACCATCGTAGGAGTGCCTTTTTGTGGTTTGGAAGGAATCGGGATAAAGACCATGGAGATATGACACAAAACCCAACCTGTGTCAAAATTACGCGATCGATTTTTATGAATAAAAAACGAAGTGCATATTTAGCCGGTACCGGTTTGCAAACACTAACGGCTATTGTGCCGGCACTAGTAGGTTGCCCCGAGCATTCAACTTTAGGGCACGCGTCTAGTAGATTGCCCCGAGCATTCAACTTTAGGGGATGCGAAAAGTAGTTCCTTAGCGTTAGGGGTAGTCTAGGGTTCAGCTTTGGTTTCTTCTTCACTCTTGTTATATATAGAAGTCACTTCAGTCGGATGTTTATAACGTAGAAACTAAATAATATGACTAGCTGCAGCACCGGTGGTATAATCGTTACAAACATTGCTTATGAGTACGGATGCCCGGGTTCGAACCGTCGCTTAGACAACTTTTTTTTTTTCGCTTTCTTAGGTTTTTTGTACAAGTTTTTTTTTAATGCACGTAACATTCTAAGTATTATACCCTCCACTGCCGGCAAAATAGCCGGCAAAACAGTGTATCCGGTACCGGCTCTATATAACCTGCCAATAAAAAAACTATTAGTTTTCGTGTCTACCAGGCAAACCGCCTAGAGCAACGAGCTGAAAATCATTATGTAGCTGGAATAATCATCATAGAAAGTTCTTGCAGTAGTACAGAAGAATCGGATTACAAATCACGGAGTTATGATTCGAAAGGCAACTACGTGCAGCAAATGCGAGATCGAGATACTCTAATAGAACAGTCACCCTAATAAAGCATTCAGCTGCATGTATAATTTACTCAGTTATATTACATTGCAAGTTATTCTGTAGGAATTCAGCTACAAACAAGTCACCCTGTAGTCAGATCAGCTAGAAGAAGGTACCTAATAGAGAGTTCAGCTACAAAGAAGCCATCATGTAGAGAGTTCAGCTCAAATAAATCACCCTGTAGAGAATTCAGCTACAAACAAATTGCCCTGTAGAGAGATCAGCTAGAAGAAGTTACCTTGTAGAGAGTTCAGTTACAAAGAAACAATCATGCAAAGAGTTTAGCTGCAAACAAATCACCCAGTAGAAAGTTCCGCTATGAACAGATCACACTGTAGAGAGTTCAGTTAGAATCAAGTCATCCTGTAGATAGATCAGCTAGAAGAAGTCACTTTGTAGAGAGTTCAGCTACACAGAAACCACCATGTAAGAGAGTTCAGCTGCAAACAAATCACCTGTAGAGAGTTCAGCTAGGAACAAGTCACCCTGTACAGAGATCAGCTAGAAACAAGTCATCCTGTAGAGAGTTCAGCTAGAAGAAGTTACATTGTAGAGAGTTCGGTTACAAAGAAACTACCATGTAGAGAGTTCAGCTGCAAACAAATCACCCTGTAGAGGGTTCAGCTACAAACAAGTCACCCTGTAGAGAGTTCAGTTAGAAGAAGTTACATTGTAGAGAGATCAGCTAGAAACAAGTCACCCTGTAGAGAGTTCAGCTAGAAGAAATTACATTGTAGAGAGTTCAGCTACAAAGAAACTACCATGTACAGAGTTCAACTGCAAACAAATTGCCCTGTAGAGAATTCAGCTACAAACAAATCACCCTGTAGAAAGATCAGCTAGAAGAAGTTACCTTGTAGAGAGTTCAGCTACAAACAAATCACCCTGTAGAGAGTTCAGCTACAAACAAGTCATCCTGTAGAGAGTTCAGCTAGAAGAAGTTACATTGTAGAAAGTTCAGCTACAAAGAAACTACCATGTACAGAGTTCAGCAACAAACAAATTTCCCTGTAGAGAATTCAGCTACAGACAAATCACCTTGTAGAAAGATCAGCTAGAAGAAGTTACCTTGTAGAGAGTTCAGCTACAAAGAAACTACCATGTAGAGAGTTCAGCTGCAAACAAATTGCCCTGTAGAGAAATCAGCTACAAACAAATAACCCTGTAGAAAGATCAGCTAGAAGAAGTTACCTTGTAGAGAGTTTAGCAACAAACAAATCACCCTGTAGAGAGTTCAGCTACAAACAAATCACCCTGTAGAGAGTTCAGCTAGAAACAAGTCACCCTGTAGAGAGATCAGCTAGAAACAAGTCACCGGTAGAGAGTTCAGCTAGAAGAAGTTACATTGTAGAGAGTTCAGCTACAAAGAAACTACCATGTAGAGAGTTCAGCAGCAAACAAATTGCCCTGTAGAGACTTCAGCTACAGACAAATCACCTTGTAGAAAGATCAGCTAGAAGAAGTTACCTTGTAGAGAGTTCAGCTACAAACAAATCACCCTGTACAGTTCTCCTTACCATAAACTTCCGAAATATTAAAAAAACATTTTTTTTCAACTTTACAATAGCAAATCCTAACCACCTCATAAACTTTTGTGTTGCTTTATACGAATTATTAAACAAAAATCAAGCCAATTAGCTTAGATTATCACATATTTTAAATTAATTTCATAAAATTCTGAAGCAAGAATTTCTGCATGCTGCAGAGATTGAGTAATATATGCACAAGCAAATACGCTATGCTAAAATTATTCTGTAATGTTTTCTACATTGCAGTATGGATTCTGCTCCACACAAAAGAATTTTAGTCCCTACAAGTATATGGTAGTACATACGCTTTTTGGGTTTGTCACATAATTGTTCACATAAATCATTTAAAAGTAGCAATCAAAAAAATGCTCTGTATTTTCTTTCATTTACCATAGGTGAGCACATTAAATCTTGTAAATGTAGAATGTTACATTTTTCATTTGAACTGTTACATTTTTCATGAAAATCAGAGATTTTCAAGCTCAAATATCAATGTCTCCTTGCAAACACTTTGCAAATAGGTTCTCAAGATAAATAGCTAATTTTGTGTCATAGTTTCAAATTTAATGGTAATATCATTTTCCATTACTGAGTTATGATTTTTAAGAATCGTGGCAACATTTTGGAAGTTTATGGTAAGGAGAACTATAGAGGGTTCAGCTACAAACAAGTCACCCTGTAGAGAGTTCAGATAGAAGAAGTTACATTGTAGAGAGATCAGCTAGAAACAAGTCACCCTGTAGAGAGTTCAGCTAGAAGAAGTTACATTATAGAGAGTTCAGCTACAAAGAAACTACCATGTAAAGAGTTCAACTGCAAACAAATTGCCCTGTAGACAATTCAGTTACAAACAAATCACCCTGTAGAAAGTTCAGCTAGAAGAAGTTACCTTGTAGAGAGTTCAGCTACAAACAAATCACCCTGTAGAGAGTTCAGCTAGAAACAAGTCACCCTGTAGAGAGTTCAGCTAGAAGAAGTTACATTGTAGAGAGTTCAGCTACAAAGAAACTACCATGTAGAGAGTTCAGCTGCAAACAAATTGCCCTGTAGACAATTCAGCTACAGACAAATCAACTTGTAGAAAGATCATCTAGAAGAAGTTACCTTGTAGAGAGTTTAGCAACAAACAAATCACCCTGTAGAGGGTTCAGCTACATACAAGTCACCCTTTAGAGAGTTCAGCTAGAAGAAGTTACATTGTAGAGAGTTCAGCTACTAAGAAACTACCATGTAGAGAGTTCAGCTGCAAACAAATTCCCTGTAGAGACAAACAAATCACCCTGTAGAAAGATCAGCTAGAAGAAGTTACCTTGTAGAGAGTTCAGCTACAAACAAATCACCCTGTAGAGAGTTCAGCTAGAAACAAGTCACCCTGTAGAGAGATCAGCTAGAAACAAGTCACCCTGTAGAGAGTTCAGCTACAAACAAATCACCCTGTAGAGAGTTCAGCTACAAAGAAACTACCATGTAGAGGGTTCAGCTGCAAACAAATTGCCCTGTAGAGAATTCAGCTACAAACAAATCACCTTGTAGAAAGATCAGCTAGAAGAAGTTACCTTGTAGAGAGTTCAGCTACAAACAAGTCACCCTGTAGAGAGTTCAGCTAGAAACAAGTCACCCTGTAGAGAGATCAGCTAGAAACAAGTCACCCATAGAGAGTTCAGCTAGAAGAAGTTACATTGTAGCAGTTTAGCTGCAAACAAATCACCCTGTAGAGAATTCAGCTACAAACAAATCACCCTGTAGAAAGATCAGCTAGAAGAAGTTACCTTGTAGAGAGTTCAGCTACAAACAAATCACCCTGTAGAGAGTTCAGCTAGAAACAAGTCACCCTGTAGAGAGATCAGCTAGAAACAAGCCACCCGTAGAGAGTTCAGCTAGAAGAAGTTACATTGTAGCAGTTTAGCTGCAAACAAATCGCCCTGTAGAGAATTCAGCTACAGACAAATCACCCTGTAGAAAGATCAGCTAGAAGAAGTCACCTTGTAGAGAGTTCAGCTACAAACAAATCACCCTGTAGAGAGTTCAGCTACAAACAAGTGATCCGGTAGAGAGATCAGCCACAAGGATCACCTTGCAGAGAGGTTAGCTACAAAGAAATCACCCTGCTTCATCTTTTCTTCTTCCTGTAGTAAAGAAAAAATGACAGGTTAAAAAGCCCTAAAGCCGGCCATAGGCCGGCTTTATGGCCGGCTTTGGGGTATACAAATACAAAAAGAAGTGAAATCTAATCCAAAACAACCAAGCTGTAAAAAAAGAGTGCGGCCCTGAGAAAGGCTATGGTGAAAAAAGATGTGAAATCCAAGGTGGCGGCCAAGAAATGGCTGTGATGGTAGGTTAATGGTAAAAATTTTAATAACAACAATTCAGGTGAATTTGGTGCCGCTTGGTCTTAGCACAAAATTCACCTGAATTGTCATTATTAAAATTTTTACCATTAACCTACCATCACAGCCATTTCTTGGCCGCCACCTTGGATTTCACATCTTTTTTCACCATAGCCTTTCTCAGGGCCGCACTCTTTTTTTACAGCTTGGCTGTTTTGGATTAGATATATATATCAAGATGATACCTATATGAATTGGGAAACATGTATAAAAATTTCTTTCTATTTTTTTGAGATTCAGAGGTATATATACATTCTTCCCAGAATACACTGGATAGTGCATGAGCTATCATCAGTGACTAGACTTAATTCTGAATATAACAACCCACATGAAACTGACTTTACATTATATATGTGCTGCTTTTTTCTTTTGTTGTTTTTTTTAATGTAGAATTTAGCAGATACCTGCATGTTTACAAGATTGATCAATGGCTTAAGGTTAGTTGATTGATACAGTAAAGTAAGCATTCTGCATGACCACCAGGCCTGCTACTTTCTCTCTTGATTCTGCTGCTGGAATCAGAATATATTACTGTTACTGAAGTTACAACATTTAACTAAATGGATGTACGTAGTTAGCTATGTTTGGTGGTGAAAATTGAGTAGCAGCCACTTTCAGGGCTTGTGGGCTCTGAAAATACACCTTAACAAGGATAGTTTAGTAGTTTAGTATAGTAGTCCGGGCCATGAGCAAAATTCACCTAATTGTATATTGCTTGACCATTCTGGCTTCCTCATGCTAATATGTCACAAACATTTTGTCTCATATGCAGTTGCATAACTTATACATAGTGCAGCATAGGCAGACCTGAAGAGAGGCCATAGAAGATGCAGTTTATAAATGAATTTTACATGTATAACTGTACACTGTGAATAAATTGATACAAAGAAGTACTGAATTTTTTGTGTCAAGATTGAGATGTTCTAATAGAACAGTCACATTTCTAGTAGCATTCAATTTTTGAGAGTATTATATACAACAATACTGTGCCATATTTTGATTTATACCTTCAAACAGGTTTATCTCAGATAGGCCAACTTATTTTCTAGGTTTTTTTTTTTAGGTTAATACTTGCTTTTCAAAGCATATAGCTAAGTTGTTAACTATCAAAAATGCTATAAAATTCAAACCTATAAATGAGGCCTAATATGAACAGCATAGGCAGATCTGAGGGGGGGCCAAGGGGTGCCATGCCCCCTGGCCCTTCTCTTCCCCCCCTTGGACATACAGTACTATATTGATACCAGAAACTAGAGTCATGCATTCACACTGTAGTCAGAAGTATAGAAAACCAATGGGCAAATAGAAGACAACAAGATACTCTAATAGAGCAGTCACTACTCTAATAGAACAGTCGCAATTCTAATACATCAATTTGCAATTTTTACAGATCATAACAATGCTAGCTACTGATTTAGTACACACTTTACCATCAAACAGGTTTATCTCAGATAGGGTAACCAATCTTTGTACACATTGCAAAGCATACACTTTGTTAGCTAAGTGCTATCAAAAATTCTCTCAAATTCAACTCTAGGAGGTCTAATTTTAAAAATTTTCTCCTACTACAGTCTAAAAACTGTATTTTCATCATTTATACAGCTATATGCTGAATAAAGTTATGCAAATGAATATAACTTGTGTACTAGAATTCCATTCTTATCCTCTTAGTGGAATAAATACTGTTGTGCACTGAAATTTCTTGCCCCCCTCCCTTGACAGTGTCTCCTATAGATCTGCCTATGAGTTGAACAGAAAATACCTATAGAGTTTTATGGTTTTATGTCCTTCATTCATCAAGCTATGTCAACCAAAGAATATAGCTTATGTATACTGACAATAGAATTCCATTCTTTACATGTCATATCCCAGCCCCCCAACAGTGTCTACTAGATCTACCTATAAGTGCAAGCATGATGATGCATGAATTTATTCTTTACTAAATTATACACAGCAAATCTACTGATTATGATGTTATTGTGCTAAAAACACAATCAATTGACCAGGTTAGTTCATTGACTTGTTTTAATAACAATTTCATAGATGTTATATTAGGAATTGATTGATGAAATTTATCATAAGCACTTGACAGCAAAGTTCTTGGATAGTGATTTAATGTAAGTTGATCAACCATCTTATTATAGTATTTGTAAACTACAAGTATTCAGTGCTGATCAAATTCTTGACTATAAATATTTAACCATTTAACATTCTCTCATAAAATTAATTTCATTGAGGTACCATCCCTATTGTGAGAAGATTATTGAAAGCCTGCTCTAAATTATGATGAATTGGAGACAAAATATGTTGTTAATAATATAAGTACGATTGCACAATTCACTACATGTACGTTCTATGTGCAGTGCAGAAATTCAATTCTGGCTTACTATGTTTTGTTTAATTGATAGAACAAGAGTCACTAAATTATAAGCCACACTTTTCATTCAAAACTTCTCGTTTTCTGTGATAGACCTGAGGATCTTCAGAAAGCACTACTCACTTATGACTATCTTGTATTGGGACGTAGTAGAACAAACAATTCTATTGTAGCAATGATTGTGTTTGGATCAGAAATTGATATAATCAATGGAAAACAATACAATTTGCTTAGGGTAAACAACTGATTGTTTACTGTACATGTTAATTTAGTTTGCACTAGCATTTGTAGACAAGGAGTATCAAAATGGAGTATTCTTTCTACTAGTAAAAGCATATTTCTCTCTTAAAGGTATAAAGTTGCATTATGCTTTAGCTGAAACCTACCATATATGTACAGAGTTAATGCTTCATCCTGATATTCCACTATATCATGTGGCTAAATGCTTCACCTACAAAAGTTACCTGGTAGGGTTCCATAATGCATCTGCTTTCTCTTAATACTATAATTTTATTACAGACCGCAACAAGACAAGATGAGGTACGTATGCACAAGTGTACGTATATGTATCTTGTTATGGTGTGGCCCCATGTGTAGCTATATCCAAGATACAACAAGGCAACCCCAGATTGGGAAAGAAAGTAAGTTTTTGTCATGCATAGCAATGGCCATGCTCGACTGGTACACCATATAGTAGTGAGAAAAAGTTTAATCTAGAATTTAGCTCATTCCCCAAATTACCTACCACTGCTTCGTTCTGTTATGCATGTCAAACAACACTGCTGGAATGTTATTTTCAGTATGATTCATGTACTTTGGAGACAATATTATTATCTCTATAACGATAAAGCAACCCTCTTGACTGTATTGTCTATAGCTAGATAATGCTTTAGAATATTGTGTATCTAATTTTACTTAGGATTATAATAAAGTATGGAAGAAGGTATGAGACAGAAAATGCAAAATTTTGTGAAGAGACTTTTGTTGTCAAACGTGAACATACGAAAATTAAAGTAAGCAATATTTTTCTTGTTATTGTGAAGTCAAAGTATGATTTCCTTAGGAAAATATTGCTACTATTTCTGATGAAGAGATGGCTAATCCACACATAAAGTTTTACTGCAGTCGAAACCCAGGATGGTCTAAGGTACGTATAGCAATAATCACAACACGCTTATACACATGTGCATGCACATAGTTATTGTTATTGTTATTACAGCTTTACAGTGTACGACATATAATGTGTATGCTTACAGTGACCAGTACTGAGGGTCTGACAGCAACATGTGTTGCAGCCTTTCGATTACAAACAGGAACTAGAGACTTAAACATTACTTAACCTATACAGTAGCTACAACAAGGTGAAACAGAAAATGGGACAAAGAAAGGAAAAAAATCCCTCCTACCCCAGGGTACCACCAGTGGTTGTTTTTTAAATGCAGCAGCTCCTATTCTTAATCACAAAATTTATGCAAGAGGCTACAGCAGTGCACAATACAACACCCTTTTAAGTTGTTGTATGGGTGCTGATATAAAAGAACATAACACAGATAGCATTATGTACCACTTATGCTGGTCAGCAAAGCCACAGGTATTTTGAGATGTCACCTTGTGAATATACACACAAACCTACATACATACATGTATAGCTCTACACACACAAGTTCATATGCACACATATGCATAGCACACACACACACGCACACACACACACACACACACACACACACACTCACACTCACACATATACACACACATGCACACACATTCACTCACAACACATTTGCACATATACACACACAAACACACACACACACACACACACACACACACACACACATACACCCACACCCACACACACACACACACACATAGCTACACACAAGTTTATATACACATAAGCATGCATGTATACACAGCACACACACACACACATGCACACACACATGCACACACACACACACACACACACACATACACACACACACACACACACACACATACAATCTTATGCACACACATACAATCTTATGCACACACATACAATCTTATGCACACACGTGCTCAAAACACATTTCTACACATATGCAAACACACTTATGCAGACATGTACACACATACACATACTCATGCTTAAGCACGCATGCTTGCATGCACACACACACACACACACACACACACACATACACAAAGCATTGAGCTACTGTGCAAGGACAGTCACGTTTACCTAGTGAACCAGCGTTAGGACACCTGTGTGCTATGCTGTGATGCAAATCCTCTTGAAACAGGACTATAGTAATCTCCAGATGCTGTACCATGTCTCACAGGTGTTTGGGCACACAAAGTCCCACCTAAATCTTTACCCACTGTGTGAGACATGGACAGTTGGTTCCCCAGTTAACACCAGGTACCCATTGTTGTTAAAGATGGGTAGGCTGCTTCTCCAGTTGACATACCCCATTATAACAGCTTCCAGGCCCATCACATGGATGTCAACAGCTACAGCGGAGTACAGCCCCTACCCCCACCCTACCACCCATCCCCATACACACACAAACACACACTTAATGATTCAACACGATAACTTACTGTAAGGATTTTGATATAAAAAGTTAAGTCTGTAAATTAAAAATTACTTTCAAGAGATAGCCACATTCTCAATGTTATTAATAATAAGGCCATAGGTTGAATCAATAAATATGTATGAGTACTCAATCTGATTATAGAGAAGTCTGTGTTACTAGGTAATACTCGTGTACACACACACAAGTAACAAATATATGTATAATATGGACTCTTTCAATCCTTAATAAGCCATCTGTTTGTGGTATAGTTGTGGCATAGGATAATGTATGGATTATAGTGAATAGCATAAGATTTTTGACATTACAGGGTCATTCATTGGTTGCAGTTGCTTTGTGTACATGGAATGATGTGGGAGAATCATTAAGAAAAGCAGTGATGAGATCAAGGTATCAGCAATCAGCTTTATTAAGAAGTCGTTTATGATCAGAGCTTGCATACATATTTAATGTACATTTATGTTATCATCTTTGATCTTTTAATATAGACCTAAGTGTACAATGTTAACTTAATCTATTAATATCCTATGTGCATAAACTTCAGCATAAAATAATGGAAAGAAACCAGCTATATACCCCTGCAAGGATGTACATAATACATGTTCAGCATGCATTCAAACCAGGAGCAAATATAGGGGCTATATATAGCACAGGGAGCAAGCATGTGCAGGGGGACAAGTGTAGGATGTTTGTGTGCTGAAGCTTCATCCTTAAAGTTAAAAGAATGTTGCAGCATGTAAGGCAGTTGAATTCCCCTGCTTATACAGGATATATTCATGCATATAAATTTTCCTCTTTTTGCCATTTTTGCAAACATGCAGGTATGTGGAAAATAATTAATATTAGTTGCATTGTGCGATGTTCAACAAGTAATGAGAGACGTAGCTATAGGCTAAGGGCATTCTAAGGTATATTAAGGGCTAAGGGTATTCCTCTTTCGTATACTCCATAACACTCACTACAATATGCTAGAGGAAAGTTTTTCATACACTAAAACATATCGTAGTTTGCAATCCTAGTTTGCAACTATGATATGTCACATCACGATTTTGGATAGTAAACCACTTACAATCTCACTACTCCTAGTTACAACCCATGTATTTAAATAGTAAAAACCAGTCAGAACCAGCACAGCTTCTTACACTGAAACAAAGTGTTACTGTAATAGTCATGCAGTTACTACACATTACAAAGAGTATCCTGTAGGTGTCCCTGAATAAAGCTATATGCTTAAAGTTTAGTAGAGCTGTCTGTATTGCTACACTTGCATCACAGCATTAGTAAGTACATACTAATTAGAATGGCTTGTTACAATAATAGTGCTGAGTGTTTTACCAAATTGGTTTACTGATTGCAATGAAACACAAAAAGGAGAAGCCACTTTTACTAGCCAAGTACAGTAATACAAATTATTCCTGACAACATTCCAATTTCCAATGATAAATATCAGCAGGCTATTTCCTTTGTTGGTATACTACGTTAATAATGTTACGCTTATTGTAACGGTTTTCCTCAAGGTTGCAACTGATGTATATCTTCGTAGGCAAAATCTTTGATGATTTGACGAGTTGTGTATACTTCTCAACATATTCATAAGCAGTTATTAGACACTACTCAGTTTTTATACAGTGCAGTATGTATGCAGTCTCTGTCATAGACAACATTATCTTTTATTTACACCCACCCAGGTATAAGTAAGTGTGGGGAGATACATTATCCACATATATACCACTTTGACACCTCAGACCAAAGGAAACCACAAGGCTATATTTCATATGGTCAGGGTGATATCATGATACAGCCTTGACCACAACTGCCTTTTATGCTTCCTGTATTTAATTGCGTACCCACAATCAAAGTTATCTGCACACTTATGTCGATACACTTACGTTCGGCCTCTCAGCAGCACCTTGTCATTGCTCTTACAATATTATCTACAATCAAAATTCACATGGTCCCAAATAAATACACTTGTGAAGCATTTCTGCAATTTCCCACACTTGCAGGTGAGTCACCCAAGTGGAATATATTAGCTGTAACATGGGCACTTGTGATTTGCCTGAAATATACAACACTTGCACTCGGGCTGTGCCCTCGCTCTTGCGTATATTTCAGGTAAATCACTCATGCCCATGTTACAACTACTATTTATACCATGGCCACTTGGGATTTGCCTGATATATATGCCCACGCCCTTGGGCCGCATTGTATAACTATTAAATAAAATGATCAATTCAATTTTTGAAAACTATACCAATCACAAACTACCTAACTCTGCATTATGTGCGACACAACACTATATTAGATCAAACACAACAAGAGAATGCGGGCATGCATGTATAGAACAATGGCATTTTTATAGTTGATTATAGTTATTCCACAGCCTACATTGGTCTTGTACAGCTGCATGAGCACAGACGGAGAACAGATACTTGTAAAAGATCACTAATCCCATTATGCATGGCACACTGCAACTAAGGATACATGTCACTATGATTACTGTGCATGTCGCATGGTTACACTTACAATTATGGAGCTGCTACATTAGAAGTTCATCTTCATGTGACATAGCAAGTTTTACACTTATGGATCTTCCATATACAATTCCATAGTCTAATCACAAAGTTCTTCTGTTAATCACATGACACACTCATTGTTTGGACAAGTGTGTACTTATTTGAAGTTGGTATTTGTAACTTCGTAAGATGGTGTAGCTTCATAGTTTCACTTCTCATACCTTACAAGTAACACCACCTGTGTGGATTCAAAGTTCATCAATTGCCTCTTAATTGTGTTTGCTCATACACATGCATAGTTACAGTAAGGCTTTAATCATATTCAGCCTACACAGGTAGTGAAGAAATAAAAGAAATGATCAAGTGTTAATTATCTACATGCTGCTGTCTCATGACATTTCCTTCCGTCATATTTCCAGTCAAGAATACAGTAGAATCTGTTAATGAGGATGCCGGACTCATCAATGTTCTGTCCTTAATACATAAACAGACTGATCATTTGATTGCAAGAAGCCATGTTTGTAAACTATCCTTGCATTTTATAATACATATACTTTGCTTGACATACGTAAATATTGGTATAAGCAGCTAAGTGTGCCGGGGAGGTATATACACATATAAAAATTATCAAATCAAATCTTGAAAATCGTACCTTATAGTATCAGTGATTATGAACAATCACAAATTGTCTAAGCTCTAGGACACAACACTACGCTATAGATCAAACACAACAAATGAATGCAAGCATGCATCAAACAACATATTCTTGTTTAACAGATTAGTTATTCCACAGCCTACTGTGTTGCTACATGACCATGGATGGAAAATAGATATACTAAATAAGAGATCAGTGTTTGCATTTATTGGTATAGCTGTCCCATTATGGCGGCACACTGCAACTTTACTGAAGGGATGCATGTTACTATGATTACCAAACATCTTGTGTACTGGTCACAATTATGGAGCTGTTGTGTTAGGAGATCATCTTCATGCGACATCATGTGATGCTATTTGATGTCCTATACCTGACAAAAATAGTAAGATGACTTTAAAAGTCAATCTAACTGGCTCTAAATATTCTATTACACCACTTCACAGATTGTCAGATTTCTCAAATGATTCAATTAACATGCAATATTCTGTTAATCTAAATATGTTACTACATCCACATTAAATTTGACTGCAAGATATAGCTGTGATGGTTGAGAAGATGCTCTGGACTAACTTTCCTATATAAAGAAATGGAGATAACTATCTGTACAGTTGGTAAATGTATATGATATCATCTGTGCTTGGCTACCACAGCTAGCTGCCCAGTGTATAATTCTAGTCCAATCACTTGTAAGACAGAGTTACAATGCTGTGACAGTTCTGTGCACTGAATAGTAGATGTTGTCTCAAATGTCACATGATCCAGGCATTAAATTTCCACATCAGCTTTTCCTTACGGAGAGGAGCATATTTAGATGCCACAAAATTATTTGAAGTGCTTATGCTATATACTCCCTACATTAGCATTAAACAGATGGTGCTTAGTATGCCAATGCAGCTATACTATAAATAAGCTATAATGTTCACTTGTATATAATGCCATTATTCATATCTCTTGTTTCACTACTTTTTATTGTTGGGACCCTATTTCATTTAATTTTTATTGCACTATATAAAGCGCCCACAGAAATTGCGAAGTGGAAAATATAGCACAAGGGTGTAGTTGAGAGACCGACTAATATACAATGAGGCAGGACTAAGTGCTCATGCATATATCCTATAGGTACAGGATGTGAAGTAATATAAGCATCAATTATATACATGCATGGGTACTATACATGATGTCTCTTGTCTAATTGGTGCTTCCTTCCTTATTAAATGTGCCATTCGTGTTTCTCAGATAACTAGCTGCATAACAGCATTGGTAATACACATGTACATGCACTTGATAAATAGATGACAGTGTTAGATTTTACCAAACTGGTTTACTGGCATTGTGTCATGAGACACAGAAGATGAAGCCATTTTGAATATTCTGTTATGGTATATATTCCAATGATAAATATCAGCAGGCTGTTTGCCTTGTTAGTGCAATGTTACACTTCTATATGGAGCCAATTAATAGTGTATAGCTTCTCAACTAGCAAATATGTCTTAAGCTGAATAGTGTAGGAGAACATTTGTGGGTTATCAGGCACCCATAGTGGAGCTACCACATATACTGTGGTACCAGGCTGCTGTCACATTGGGGAGCAGGTTCAAGATATGGCTAGATACAATAGCACAGATCATCACTATATAACCATAGGAATGCCATTTACTTTGTGTATACTGATTAGTGCATTCATAGCTATATATATAGCGCATGCATGTGGTCTCCACTACCATAGATATTTACTGGGGTGCACCATGACCAGGGTAGTTGGTAGCTATGTATGCATAGGTATTTTAAATGTTTCAGGACGTAGTTTTATACCTAAATATCTAAATCATTGTCATAAATCATACTTTCTAGTGGTCTGCATTGATCAAGAACTGCATATAAGGATCAGTGACAATCATGAGTTCAGCTAGATAAGATTTAGGAAAGGATCTCTTTCAGATCATCATAGATATGCAGTGATCATAAGTCAACTAGCTATATATATATATATATATATGTATATGTTATACTACAGATATCACGGTATTCGAAATATATACCAAAAGATATACAAACTTAGAAAAGATGTTATAGTGCAAGGCGAAGCCTCGCACTATGGCACCCTTTCCTAAATATGTATATCTTTTGGTATATATTTCGAATACCATGATATCTGTAGTATAATAATTATGTTAATACAACATCTCGTTTCCCACTTGGAAGCAGTAACAGCAATTTCTCATGTTTTTACACCATTATTAGTACTGGTAAGTAGTTCCTTGTGATTAGCATGCTGAAGGAGTATGAGTATGCACATGTGTTGCAGCCTGCAATCTTCTTGAAAATTGGTCCAACATTCCATAGCAACTGTTGCTAGACAACAAAATTTAAACCTGACCTAGTTATATACCTTTTGGTGGTTGCTTAGAAACCGTTGCTATGGTGTCATAATCATTTTTAGAATTAGTAGTGGTTGCCAGTTGCCTAGCAACGGTTGCTAGGCAACAATGTTGTTGCTAGGTAACATGTATTGGTTACTATGGTACCACTAGTTGTCAAGTCGGACATGCCTAACTGGTAAAACAACTAAACACTATCAAAAATTTTTAGCCAATCAGATTCGTATATCAAATGTACAAGTGATATACTGATTCTATTGGCTAGTTTGCTGTAGTATATCAAAAATATACCACAAGCTGCTATTGGAGTTTTTGTACAGGACACGATATTGATGTTGTATTAATATATATATATATATATATATATATATATATATATATATATATATAGGTATAATATAGAGCTCTTCAATTTCCTATATCACTATGGGAATACTGTCATTATCTTTGCATGTAACTCCTAGTAGTAAGGAATATACGTAAGTGCATATGCCAATTCAACTAACAGTGTTCCTGCTACCTTTTCCATACAAGATTTACTGTAACCAAATGTGAAATGGTGAACTTACAACTGAGCATAGGATGTCCCCACATTTCTCGGTGCTCCAGAAGAAAAATCATCTACAGCCCACACCACATGGTAGCTAGCTACAGCTAAGAATTTTTTTTTGAAATTTTGAGGTGGTGTATGGGTAGCTACACCGTTCCCTTTAATTAGCTCAGCCATGCAGGCGATTATGATTATAGCTCAGTAGTATACTGGAATGCTTTGAAGTTAAATGCAGAATGCTATCCACTATAGGGAGGCTTAAAGCCTGTGAATACAGGGAGTCAGAAACATAATCACACCAATGCACATTTGATGTTAACACCCAGCTAGCTACCATGGTCGGTAACGTCAGGAGGAGTGTTACAAATCCTTCCATGCAGCTGCAGCTGGCTGAGAACTCTTCTGAGCATAGCTCGGCATAGCTGTAGCTAGCTTCCACATGGTGGTTTTGTGCCCATTTTTAAAGGTATGACCCTCGGTGTGACCACAATGTAATAGCTAGCTAATTTTAATGCTGCATAGCTACCACTGAGTTCCGTTTGAATTAAAATTCACAGCAGTCGGGGCTTTGGCATTTCCGTAGTCTACGCTATACATTAATTAGCTTATTGATTTCCGGTGCACAGATCCGGCTATATATACACGTAGCTATGTGACCATTGCTCCCGGGTATTATATCAGGTATGGTGTGGTGTAGCTATTAGTGTCGTCGACAGTGTTCATTATAAAGTTTATTTGAATTCATTAGATATAGGAGAATGATGATCACTGGCAAGCCTATGTCACGGAGCGTCATTCAGCAAGAAGATACTGCTGACCAGGTAGCTACAACTATATATTATTGTTAGGCCATGCATGTACTAATAAATAATAATAATAATAATAATACTGCAGCCGGCATGCTGCATGCTTGAGCCCAGTAAAATTTATAGAGCTGCTGTGTCCTATAGACTGCTCGCAGAAAAGAAAACCAGAAAAACGATGATGAATCCGCGTTGCCGAGAGTGAGTGAGGCATTTCGTGTCTATAGCTAGCTAGCTACCTTGCTTGGTGTGTGTGTGTGTGTGCGTGTGTGTGTGCGTGTGTGTGTGTGTGTGTGTGTGTATGTGTGTGTGTGTGTGTACGTGTGTGTGTGTGTGTACGTGTGTGTGTGTGTGTACGTGTGTACGCGTGTGTGTATGCGTGTGTGTGTGTGTGTGTAGCTAGCTATGTAACTATATATTATTAGTTTATCAGTAGACTAAAACAAACTGCTGTACAGGGCTGGCCTTAAGGGTAGGCAGCTATGCCCCAGGGCTAAGGGGCCCCCCCAAAGCTCTAAAACTAGGGTCCCAGTTCTCAAACAACAAATTCAGTATATAAAACTATGTAGTTCTTACTTTTAAGGGGATAGAATCATAATATACAACTCATCGCTCAAGGTACACGTTATGAATCACACGATAATCTATTATTATTATTATTTGGGGGGAAAAGGGCAGACAGCAAAGCTGATTAAGCCCAAACAATTACAAATTATAAGTGCTGTACAATCAAGTCTGAAAATGTAGCTAAAGTGTTCAGTTCAATTAATTGCGGTGGCAGTGAATTCCATTCCCGGATGGTTCTTCGGAAAGTAACTTGTCATGTAGGTGGTGGTGTTTGTTGGTGGCACAATCAAGCGAAACGGATAATGATGTCTAGTGTGTCTGGTGGTGTAAGGATAAGCCAATTTCTTCATGCATAGAACAAATTAAGCCTCTGTTGCTTCCTTCCCTTCACTAGGGGTAACCAGTTGAGGTGTTCCAGCATGGCAAGATAGAACCCATCTAGCTGCACTCCTCTGAACCTTTTCTAAAATTGTTATCTGAGTCGGGTCCCAGACAACGCTTGCATACTCCATTACTGGTCAAACCATTAGCAGATAAGCAGATGCCTTGACATGTGATGAAAACTTGCTAAAATGACGTTTAAGAAAGTTCAACATCCTTGTAGCCTTGTTAGCAACGTTAGTAACATGAGAGGTGATCATCTAGCATAACTCCAAGTTATAAATGATTATGTGTTAGAGATAAAATGGATCCATGAAGGGAATCATAGGATTCTGTACATCTCATAACAGTGCATTTACTAACTCATCTGCCAAATGACTGCCCATTGGGACAGAGCATCTAAATCCTGTTGGAGTAGGATAGAATCTTGCTCTATTTTAATAGCACGATACAATAAACATTCATCTGCAAAAAGTCTTAGCTGAGATGAAATATTTTCTGTAACGTCATTGATAGAAATCAGAGCCGGCCTTAACCTTAGGTGGAGTAGGCAGCCTGCCTAGGGCTGAGGGGGCCTCTGAGCACCAAAAAAGGGGCCTCAAGGTTACTGATTGCATAATATAATGCTATTCATACAGCTAATTATAATTTCCCTTATGCAGCCATACACTAGCGAACTGTTCTAGGTATTCCCAGGCTATGAATAGCCTTCTATTAACTTATATCATTACAGAACAAGCACTTTCATTGTCATAACAAAAGCACACAGGAATACTCTCTTTTGCTCTACTCACATGCAGAGCTGATGCACGTGATAGTGAGTATTTAAAAACTAGTATGGAGAGACAGTGCTGTGATGGTTTGGATCATAGGAGAGACATGGATTTCTTAGTGCTTGTTTGTATTGCGACCAATGCATTTGTACATTACTTAGGAAAAGGTGTACACTATATCAGCCGTGGTTTGTTGTAGTTTGGCTGTGTTCACCATTTGCTGCTGCATCCTTCGTTTCATGCCTCTGATTTGGTGCAACCGAGAGGCTCTGTAGTAGCTACACTGGATGGAAATTGGCACTATGATTACAGTAAACTATTGTTCATAATAAAGATGATTGAGCGGGTGAGGCACTAATTCTTCAATCGCAAAGACAAGTGCAAAGGTCTCAAGATCAACTAGCTGAAGAGCTGGAAGATTGCCATGCAGTGCTATAGAGCTGGAAATATATCTGTATATTATAATAAGTTGCACAAACACTTCTAGGATAGAAATAAAGCTGCAAAAACAGCAGCCGTACATACATGTATAGCTAGCATAGCTACATAAAGCCGTGCAGTCCATGCTGTTTTGCATAACAAGCTTATAAATGTATATAAAGGCCCTACAAATGGGCAATACTTTGACTGTTAGTGGGGGCCTCTAACTTGGTTTTGCCTAGGTCCTCGAAAATGGTTTGCCAGCAACTCTGCAGCAGATCACACCTTCGCGATAACTTTGCCACTACCCTTTGAGCAGCTGGGATCTAATAATGATGTCTCATCAAGGCAGTGTTGGCAAGACCTAAGCCACTCAATGTCCAGGCTCCACCCTTCCACCCGCAAACTCCACCTTATGATTCACCAGCAAACCAATCAGCTCTTCCTTATAATTAAGTAAAGATACTCCTGTGGCAAACATGCCACAAGAGCAACTACTGACTGAAACCACTGAAGCATCACACCTCTCTCAAGCTCAGGGGTGTATTAATACATTTGCTGCATGGTGTCTCCCAGAATGTCAGCCGCCTCCCCAAGCTAACACTACCTCATATTTGGAGGTGACCCATTGAAGTGGGTCTGGGATTTTTTTCTGCATTCTTCAACGTTTTAGTTACATGTTTATGACTCCCTGTATTCACAGGCTTTAGCCTTCTCACATGTCCCTAGTGGGATAGCATTAAGCATTCACAGAAGTGGCAGACATTTGGGACTCCTTTGACTCTGCTGTACATTCCAATAACGAATGTTCAGAAACTGAATTATTTGAGGGCACACCTTGAAGGTGAAGCTGCAAGAGCGATTGCTGGGTTTCCTTTAACCAGTGTTAACTACTATCAATCCTTAAATGTCTTGAGAGACTTGCATGCACATGCACAGACTGGTGGTACACTTGCCACATGTTAACAATAACATACCAAGTTTGAGGACTTTTTATGATCCAATTGAGAATTACGTACGTGGGTTGTCGGCTTTAATTGGGATAGCCAACTGAATTTTATGGAGCCCTACTGGTTCCTATGTACAAGGGAATCTTCCAGCTAATGCGAGGAAAAGGTTGGCTAGGGAACATAGCAATCTAGAGTGGACACTTGACCACTTAAGACAGTTGAATGTGAAGGAGGTCCTGGTCCTTGAAGTTGGTGCCTTTTTTCTACTGAAGATCACTGCTCCACCATTTCTACCATTTCCTTTAACACGGGAGCCACAAGCAGACCTGAACCAAGAAACCACAAAAGTGTGTTTTCTGTAACAGGTTATACCCAGCCACACAGTGTGACTCCATCCTAAATGTATGGACATTGAGAAGTTATGTCTTAATTGTCTCATTCGCCACAGAGTTATTCACAAATACGGCTATCCTGAGAGTGCATGTTCAGACAAAAAACATTAAGTCTGATGCCATTCTTTCTTTTGATGCACTATGCACATTTGGTTCACCAGTCATAATTGTGTTACAAACAAACAAGTACAAGGAAAAATTAGGAACTTCAAGTTCAATTAGGGATCTCAGAAATAAAAGTAGTGAAACAAGGGAGGTCACCTACACCCAGTAGACATTTAGTCCCTAATTCAGTCTATTGAGTTTGTATATACCTGAAGATATACTAGTGGACATGTAATTCCCAACTCAGTATATAGACTGAATTAGGAATATACATGCATATCTTCAAATGTAGGTGATCTCCCTTGCTCCATTACTTCTTATTTCTGTGGTCCCTAATGTAATTTTTCCTTGTTTTATAGGTACTTCATAGTTTTATTAACTGATGTTGCCATGCTCTCATTAAATTCGTTTCACACTGGAAATTGGGGGTTACAGTACCAGACTGCCTTCCACAGCATTTCATACCAGGAGTATTGAGTAGCAGTTGCTTTTTCAACATCACTAGTCATGACTATTGGCATTTCTGAAAGTCAGAAACTAGATACTATTTGTTGTACATATCTGGACTATATGATGTAGTTGGTAATTGCATTTCTAAAACATACATAATGGAGTTACATGAGACAATTTGCAACTGTTTACCATCACATATAAGGCATGCAATCCTATGCATGAATGCAATGCAATGATAACATGCAGCAACAGTGTTGGGAGTAACGCGTTACGTAATATTATTACTTTTGTGGTAACTAGGTAATATAATGAAATACGCTATAAAACAGGTAATATAACTCAAGTTACTTTACTTACAAATGTAACGCGTTACCTAAGTAATATAGTTACTGTAACAAATCTAATATTATGTAATATTATTATTTCTATAAGTAACAAAGTTACTAATCTCATTAGTAATCCACTGAGTAACGCCTAGCCACAACGAAGTAATGAAGCCTACTGAATGAAGCTTATTCACCAGCTTCTTACTTATTACCAAGATTTGCACATTGTCCAACAAAGCAATCATGTCACGTGATAAGGTGATGGTTTCACACGTGATAGCTTAAGGCTGTGGATACAAAGTAATATAATATGTAATATTATTATAGTTACTTTATTTTATGGGTAATATGTAACTGTAACTAAATAGTTCAGTTGCAAGTAATATGTAACTATAGTTACTTCTACAAAGTAACTTGCCCAACACTGTGCAGCAATAATAATACAGTACAATTCTGTGTAGGATCCAGAAGATATTGATATATTTACTAAACTAATCCACAATTTAAGGTGAGTTGGTGTTTGGTTATTGTATAAGCCTGTCTGTCTGCATTCCTTCCTCGTGAAAGTATGTATTGACTTGAGACTTCCATAAAAGTGCACATCATCTGGCTACTCCAAGTTTGTAGTTACAAAGCAGTAACAACAAATTGCTGTGTGCTTTTGTTCATTTTATATGTATATACAGTGCAGGAGTGTCAAGCCATAACTAAATGAAATTCTTATAAACCGCATGCATGACCACAAGTAAGATTCTGGCCCCATGCCATTCAACTTACCCATGCCTTTATAAACACTTTTTAATTGACTATGATCAGTATGTGTAGTTGGCTTCACATGCTTCTGTCCTGTTGTGTGAGTGGTGGTTTGAATCCACGTAGGTTCAACTCTTTTTTTTTTGCATGTAGTCAACTATTTTATGCATTTTTCTCTTTTAGAATCTTTTTGATAGACGTTATGAATAGTGAAGGCTTTTATGACACCTTTTCTCTCACTGTGCACACACCTTTTTCAAAATATCTTAAGTGCCACAAATTAATAATGCCTCTTTGTAAGTAATGAAGATATTGAAATGCATTATGGTGATAGCTAGTAGGGCCCAAATGAACTTAGGTAAATTCGAAGGTTTGTTCGAATGAACATTCGAATGCAGGTTGAATAGTTCGAACTATAGCTACTAATTAGATAGCGATACAGTTAAGCTATTCATCTTGCTGTGTTCCATAATGATGTGGGGAGGCTAGACACATGGTATTTGGCAATAAATTAAGTTATGTGTTGATGGTTTAGTGGTGGTCACAGGCCATGCCTCTATGAGGTTTTAAGGTTTCTATGTGGTGCCAATCATTTGTCTCAACTGTATAGCAGTAGTAAAATGTATTTAAACCCTATTTCAAGTTTTCTCAGTTAAACTGTTGAGTCAGTACAAGTGCATGTGTGTGTTACAAACTTTTGAGACATGCATTTAACATTTAATATGCTGTGATTTATAATTGGTAAACAGGAACCAGCTCCATTTAAAAGTTCAAAAGATTCATGAACTTTAGTTGATGAATGTTCAAACCCTGACAAATAGCTAGTAAAAATTTCATTATCACACATTTCTAACTGATATCAACTCTCCTAGATGGTTTTCTGGTTGCACAACTGGTACAGGTTTGGCACCAATGGTGTGTCAGCCAGTAGAAATGTTCCTTGATTCTACTAAATGTCTTGTCTTGTCCAAGATGGTCACCTCAGGGTAGGGCATCTCCCATTCTTAGTTTGAGTCGGATCTGCCCAGCCATCATTGGGGTATACGCACCTTCAAAATTCATCTTATTTCAACCATGCAGTCTTCGATGATTCCTGTAGAAAAGGGAAAAAAGATAAACTGAATTATCAAGTTCAACCATAGGCTGGCTTTGGAACTTGCAATTACAAAAAGAAGTGATATCCACATAAAAACAGCCAAGCTGTGAAAAAAGGTGTGGCCTTAAAAAGCCTGGGTGAAAATCAAAGGTGGCGGCCAACAAATGGCTGCAATGATGTTAACACTAATAAATTTTAATAATGCACAGTTTTCACCTAGGGTTTTTAAGGCCACACTTTTTTTCACAGCTTGGCTGTTTTTTTTGTGTGGATAATATTGTGTACAAAAGCTTGTTAGCGATAGTAAGAGTCAGTGGTCTTCAGCACTGCCAAGTTGATGGTATATAGAGGAGGTGGTCAGTTATCATCTCATACCATCACTTTCTAAGTCTTTCTTGGAATTTCTGCAATGCAGACATACAATGGTGTCTTGACTATAGCTTATCAATTTTACCAGAATCTTAGAAAGGGTACAATACCTTGCACTCTATCTAAGTAAGTATGCAGTCCATTCACACTCATTAAACCATGTTCAGTTAAAAGATTAATTTCTATATAGCTACAATCTTGTAGGAAACTTAAAAGCACTAGGTATTTATTTATTTATTTATTATTACTGGGCAGGCAGTGTTTACTGATTATGCCCAGGAGGAAGAAATTTACAAGGGGGAAAGTGGGGGAATTTATAAGGGGGAACATAATGTACAATTTTTACAAATGATTAGTTAGCTACAAAATTAATGTTGACTAGAAATAATTTCTTATCACTCATAAAATTAATGAGGTCGATAATGAGTCCCAATCAATGATATCTCTATGTAAAATACAATGGGATTTAATTTATCTCTTAAAACTTCTTTTCATCTGAGCTAAAGCCTTCTTCCTATAAAATTACTGGTGGAAGTCATTTGCTTCCCTTGTAACTACTCACTGTACCTGCAAAATAAATTGCAGCCAGGCTACTACAACTGTAGTGCTAGATGACCAATAATTGGATATCAAGATATCAATGTCTAGGATAGATTATATAGATAGGTCTATCTATCCATAGCTTATTTAGCTATAGTAGCTATAGCTCACTAGGCTAGCAACATTTTTTTACAGAACATTTTAACCATTGAATGCTCTATTAGAGTATTTCGCTACAAAGTGACTGTTCTAATTATTAGAGAGAATGTTGATCAAAGTAGCTAATCTTCTTCATCTTGGCATTTGTTCTTTGTTATCACTACTACCATAGAACCTCTTCTGTTTGTTCGAATTCTTCATAGCCTTGGAAGGTTTACTTCTAACAATGCATGAACTATAAACAATGGGTATTAATTAGAATTTTATAACTTGGGGTGTGATCTTTAAGTTTTTTTGTAAGGAAAAGTGAAAGTATCAGTTAGTTGATGAACATTGGTGAGTATGATTCGGGTGTTATGATGGTTTGGTTGTAGTTGAGGAAGAACTATTAGCTACAACAGCTTGTTGTCTATATTAATAATAATAATGATGGTATTACAGCATAGCTCAGTGGGAAAGTCCCTACTTTGGCACATTAGCTATATTTATTTTGTTCAATGCCAAAGTAGTGACTTTCCACTGAGCTATGCTGTAACACCATCATTCATCTCTTGTTTCACTACTTTTTATTGCATAGATCCCTACTTCATTTTTAAATTAACAAAATTCTTTAAAATACTAGTTTGTTTAGTTTTTTGTTGTGGCACAGCTAGCTACAATGTAACTTGTATTAGTCCACTTGTATTTTCCACATCTGTAGGTATGGGGAAGGCATATACCATCACTTATAAACATCTTGCCCATTTGCTCAGTGAGAAGTGGAGTTCCCCATATTCTGTGGTTATGGGCAGGCTTCACTGTAGTTTGGGGTTCTCCTTGCTGCACTCTTCAGTAATGTGTATCAGGGGATCGTATTCTAGATCCAAGCGTCCCTGTGTTCCTCCAGCTGTCAACCTTGTTGTTGCTGAGGGGCATGCACCTATCTCCTTTAGAACAATAATGTAGCTAATTGTGCTTGCTTCTTTTTCTTATAAAAATAGCTATGTCTACCAGAACAATGTAACATGTAACTGTTCTATCATACATGACTGTTGTATTAGAGAGCTTAGAGTACATACACATATATACATGACAACAAGTTTACAATACAGCATTTCAATAAATAAAAGAAAAAGAAAGTCTTCATGCTCAAACTGTGGGTAGAGAGGCAAAATCTTCCCAATCCCGTGTCGATGGAATCATTGCCATTACAGATGCAGCATTGCCATGTTGAACATCGATAGCAACAGGTGTTGCTATTAGAGTGACTGTTGCATTTTAGTATATCTCGAGTCAGCCAAAGGGTGTGCAGCTAACTAGACCAATAAGGAGTGAGGTGATCTTGATTATTGTTAAGTAAATAGCTAGATTGTTAAGAGGTTAGGCCTCTGTACTCTTTCGCTATTAGTCCACCTAGATCTTTATTTGGTGGGCGTGGTTGCAAACCTATTACAAACTGGATCCTAATCGTAAAGTTGCAGATATCTAGCAAGTGTACCTCTTATAGTAGCACCAGGACTGAAGTGCTTCTGAAATCCAGCTCTGAAATAATTCAGTGGCGTCTAAATATGCTGCTGAAAGAAAGTGTTGATACGGAAAATTAATGCCTTGGTATGGTTTCATTGGATGAAGAAGACAAGCAGCCTGATTGAAGATAAAAGAAAAGACAAGGCGCAGAGGGCCTACACTTGTCGGAACCCCAAAAGGCACATCCCGCTGGTGAGTTTGTTATTATGGCATAAAATGGTGACCGTGCGCTGCTTCGTTTGGCCTCTAACCTTGCAACTGTAGGCAGTGAGGCAGGCAGTCAATGAGACTAAACTTTGAGTTTTGGCGATAAAGCTCTGGGGTTGGATTTTAGGCTAATTTTAGTTCACAATCACAGTAAATCCAAAACTATGATACACATTAACTGGGAAAAGTTATGACTAAACCAAAGCTGTGATTGCTCTATTAGAGTAGTTGCTTGACTGCTCTATTAGAATATCTCGATTGTTTTTAATGCAGTAGGAGGTGGAAAGAAGAGTGTTGCTGAAGGTTTCATAGCTACAGTGAATGTTAGCTCAATACACTTGCATGCATGCTACTGGTATAATAGTGTTTTGCTATGATATATGCCAATGCAGCATTAATAAAGCAAGTTAGACTACCATTGAACTAAGAGATTTCTGTCGAAACCTCAGAAACCCACCACTGCAATATGAAGTTCATAGGAACTGAAGCAATCTCAAGTTAAACACACAATGTTATTTTGCAGCAGGGTTCTATCGGGAAAATCTATTTTTTAAAACTCAAATACTGGAATGGCTATCAACTAGCTATGTTATAAAGAAAGTTAGCACTTTAAAAAGTATTAATTTAAAAATGAAGCAGGGGTTCCACCAATGAAAAGTAGTGAAAAAGGAGACATGAATGATGGTAGTTATTACAACATAGCTATGTGGGAAATTCCCAACTTTGGCATTGAACAGATGACAGTAACATACCAATGTAAGATTTTCCCCACACAGCTGTGTTGCAATACCACCATTTAATTTGTTTCACTGCTTTTATCACTGCAGCCCTACTTCATTTTTAAATTAATAAATATATAGCTACTGTTTATAGCACCACAGAAATTGCAATATAGAAAATATAACACAATATATCACAAGGATGTGGTGGAAAGACTATATATTATAGCATGAGATGAGCCAAGTACTATATTAAGCTTGAGACCATGCCTGAGTGTTATATTTAGTGTTTAAGTAAACTTTGAATCCTGGCCAGGCATGGGTGCTATGTTTTACATAGTACACCTGTGTATATTTTCATACTATACAAGTGACATATGCTTATGTACTATGAAAAACATAGCACCCATTGGACTCAAATTTTACTCATGCATGGTCCTGAGACTAAAATTAATATATAACACTCACGTATGGCCTCAAGCCTAATAGAGTACTTGTCTTTGCCTCATGCTATATACTAGTCTCTCAACCACATCCTTGTGCTTTATTTTCTGAATTGCAATTTCTGTGGTGCTTTAACTAACATATTCCAAACTAAATATAAGAAATCATAATTTTGGGGTAAAGTGCTGGAAGGAATTTTACACTTGTGTAGGAAGCATGGTTCCTACACATGTAGTGCTTTATTGAAATTTTTGCAGCATTTTTTAGGAAATATTCCCACATTGTTGAATTTTGTAAGAAAGATTCCACACATGGCACAAAGTGTAAGACAATAATTCCTACAGGTGTAGGAATTGTTCCTACAAATGTAGGAATTATTCCTACACATTATGTCATGTGTAGGAATCTTTCTTACAAAGTGTGGGAATATTTCCTACAAGATTTCTTAATGTTGCCCTATACGTGTAGGAACCACTGATGCTTCTTACACAAGGTTAAATTTTGGTACATCACAGAAAATTTGCTGTGTTTTAAGAAAAACTTACCGCAACTTAAAGTTTTGGTTTCTTATTTAGTTTGGAACATGTTAACTGGTTTAATGTAAGAATCAGAAGATGGCTTATCACATCCTGGGATGTCACAGCTAGTGCCAGTGAAAAATGTAGTGCAGCTCATGACTAGCAGAAGGTTGATTAGTACCACATTTTGAACCATGCAGAAGAACTGGAGCAGAATGACTGATTTATAGAGCTAGCTAACTAGCTATTTGAGTTTAATGGACATAGCTATAGTGTGACCAGCTGAGGTGTGACAACAAATTTGAAGGCATCAACATACCAAACCAGCTGAAAATCTTCCCTAATTATCTCAGGACTTGCAATGGTGAAAAAGGAGTTTAGGGAACAATTTAATGACTGAGTTGTATGATGACTTTACTGTAATTAGCTATTTAATATTTGTATGTTAGCATTTCTGTTATTGGGGAGCTAATTGCAGTCATTCCAGTATAAATCTCTGTGGGTTGTGTAACGTTTACATATAAAGTGTGCCTTATTGCTGTATAGCCTAAATTCCTGTATTTTGAGGGAGAATTTGTTTGCAGATTTTGGGGTTTTGGAGCAAACAGCAAAAATTTTATCCTTGAAAATTAATCTTGATCTCCAATGCATTTTGGGATTGTTTGCAAATCTGCAAAATTTTTATTTTTAGCTACATTGCTCATCCTTGGAAGATATTGCCCCTCAAAATATTTAGGCTACACGGTACCATAAGAAAATAAAGCACTTTTCCTGTTTTCCCTTTAAAATTAGATGTTCATACATTACTGTGTAACTTGTTATACTTATATACACTGCAGCAAATCTACTGATTATAATATAATCATACTAAAAACACGATCAGTTGATTGGGTTAGTTCATCAACTTGTTTTATTCATAACAATACTTATCTGATCTGAATAGGAACTGATTGATGAAATGTATAAGCATGTGACAGAAAAGTTTGTGGACAGCATTTTATTGTGAGTTGATTTATTACCTTATTATTTAATTGCTAAGCACATGCATATATATATATACGTATAATGCAACAAACAATACACATGAACCAACACGTATTGTACATTTTCAAGTCCTTGTATACAGGGTGGCCACAGTACTCAAACATCTTTGCATGTAAATGTTAGAAACCTTGTTAAATTAATAATCCTTGCATACTAAATGAAATAAATAGCTTTTCTATTGAATCATGACACAGAAAATCATCAAATTCTGGTTTACCATTTTAAAAAACTACAGAGTGAAAAGTGGCCATGCACTCTCATTACAATGTCATTCTAATACTGTATGTATTTCAGACCTGAGGATCTTCAGAAAGTACTGCTCACTTATGACCATCTTGCATTGGGTCGTAGGAGAAGTGACAATGCCATTGTTGCAATGACTGTAGTCAGAGCAGAAATTGATGTCATTGATGGAAAGCGATACAATTTGATCAGAGTAAATAGTTCCACTTGCACTGTACCTTGTAACATTTACATGATCATTTAGGCAGGACTAGCGTATGTTGACAAGGAGTACCAAAATGGTGTATTCTTTCCAGCAGTAAGAGCATATTTTTCTCTCAAAGGTAAAAATATACTCAATGAATTGCAATGCATGCATACATTTTTGACAGAGTTGATGCTTTTTCCTGATATTCCATTGTACCATGTGGCAAAATGTTACTCCTACAAAGGCTACTTGGTATGATGAACATAACATTTGTTCTTGCAATATACTATTTTTCTATAGACTGCAATTGCAATGAAACACGGTAAGGTAAGCATAAGCTATAACAGTATGACATATTTTGTTATGGTGTGTGTCCATTAAGGCATATCCAACATATGACAAAGCAACTCCAGAGTGGGAAAAAAAGTGAGAGCATACACTTGTGTAAAGTGTTACATGCAACGTAGTAAAGTACATTGATTATATACGTATGTAAGCAAATTTAGAAATTGTTTTTCATGCACAAAGCAAAGCAAAGCCTACAACAGCTGTATGAAGCACAGCTATTGCCGCCCAGCAAACCAGCACTGGGATGCATGTGCACCACTCAGATGTTTGAGCCTTGTGCAGGCAAATCCTCCTGGTAACCCGCGAAAGGACTGTCCAGATCTCACGGAGAGAGGTCATGGAACCCAAAGTTCCACAATGACCTCAACACCACTAAGTGAGACAAGAAACTTGCTCAAGCAAGCAACAACAACACTAAAGTGGCACAACCGGGAATCGAACCTGAGATCTTTTGATCACCAGGCAGATGCCCTAACCACTTGGCTATGCTACCTCACACACACACACACACACACACACACACACACACACACACACACACACACACACACACACACACACACACACACACACACACACACACACACACACACACACACACACACACACACACACACACACTCACACAAAGCAAAAGCAAAACCTTCAGTTACTGTGCTGACGCAGTTGCGCCTGCCCAGTGAACCTGCACTGGGCCACCTGTGCACTACTCAGGTGCTATCAATCAGCACAGGCAAATCCTCCTGGGGTAGGACTAGTGAGGCTGTACCATATCTCACAGGTGAAGGTGTGGGTACCCGTGGTCCCACCTGGACCTTCACACACACGCTCACGCACGCATGCACATGCACACAAACACACACACACACGCACGCGCGCGTGTACACGCACACATATGCTCACTCTCCATTTAACCATGAATAAATAGCCATGCCGATACATCACATATTTTCACACAGCCTTGTTCAGTTTTCATGGAAGAGATGTCTGACATTTATATACTGCTCCAGCACCTTGGAATACCATTGGCCAGCTGGAACATGTTGCTAGAGACATGGACATCCTCTGACATGTAGTGTTGCCAAGATATGTTTTACATGTATTCATAAATTTGACAGCTTCGGGTGACCTTAAGAGGGCTATATAGACTCCATACAACCTGATTTACCATTTTCTCTCAATAGACTACCTCGGTCATAGGAGATACAGTTATGAAAAAAATCATTATACCAGTGGCTAGTTTACTATGTACTTAAATAGTCAAAATACCACTAATCTACCACTGACAATTGCTCTCTCTTACTAAAGTATCATTGTTAACATGCTTAGGATGATAATAAAGTATGGGAGGAAGTATGAGACAAACTTTAATGAAGAGACATTTGTTGTTAAATGCAACCACACAAAAGTTCAAGTGAGTTTTTCTTCTTATTATTAGTGCGAAAAGAAGTTTATGAATTTCTTAGGAAAACAGTGCTATCCTTTCTGACAAAAATAAGGCCAATCCACACATAAACTTTTACTGCAGTCAAAACCCTGAATGGATAAAGGTATGTATGTATGTATGTAGCTATGTATGAAATATGTGTACATTAACTGTGCAGCTCAAATCACACAATGTATCAATGTGTAGAGACATTCTCTACACATCATGCAGTGTTACATGCACCATGGCCTACCTCACATACTGCACTATATAATAGGCCTGAGTCAAATATGATAAAAATTTTGCCCAAAATGATTTCAGGAATTTCCCAAAGTTTCACCTAATACACTGTTCAGTGTTCCCATCATGCTTGCATTATGCCCTTAGGTTAGCAACATTTCTTACAATTAGCTTGGAACATTTTAATCAGTGGATGTTTTATTAGAGTATTTCACTACAAAGTGACTGTTCTATTAGAGAGAATATTGATCTCTGAGGGCTCTATTGCAGTTTCCACTGACTGCTCTATTTAGGAAGTATCGATCTATTTAAGCTCCATAGTTTGAAACATCCACCTAATATGCTAGCATTATGCTGGCATAAGCACTCCAGCCTATTATGCTTTTTATTACGCTGGCATATTTGATGTAGGCCTAACCACATACATGCACACGTACATACACTCGCACACAAAAAGCAAATGCAAAGGATTTCAATGTTGGTAATACATTCCATGCAATGTCACCATATCCTTTCAAATGATAAATAATTTTGTCATATAGTTCACTTATGTGAGTGAGTGCAGTAAAAACCTTAATGAAATAATTAATACTTGTATTGTCCAAATTTTGGTGTCAATATTATTGCCCAAATGATCAATAAAATGGCTGCTTTCTTTCCCTAAAATGCTAGAGATATTGTTCTAGTCTATAAGGATCACATGCGATACCATCAAACAATGGGCTTGCAAATCAAGTCTATAAAATCAAAGAAGATCAAGATACTCTAATACAGTAGTCAAGCACTCTAATAATTTATGACAGACACTTAAAATATACCATGATATAATTATAGTACAGTAGTAGATGAAAGAAAAACTGCTCACTTCCTGGGTTTATTGATAATCCCATGCGTTTGCTCACAATAAACATTCAATGGATAAATACACTAAAACTCAATCAAAAAGTACATCAGCTGTATCATAATGACATGCATGTACTTTAATCCTATTACATGTATCTACATGATCACTACTTGTTTTGTAGTACAATGCTCCCTCAATTATCAGGACCTCTATTATAAATGACTGCTCTATTAGAGTATTTTGTCTAATGTGTATGTTCTATTAGAGTATTTGAACAGTGTTCTGTATGTAAATGAATGGGCTTTGATTATATCCAAACTTTTCAATTATTTGAACATGCCTTGGTCCCAAGGGGGTTGGATAATTGAGGGAGCACTGTATAGGGATAACAGTATAAATACTCATACAGGGTCACTCATTGATCACTATTGCTCACTGTACATGGAATGATGTGGGGGATTTACTGAAAAAAGCAACAATGAAATCACAGTATCTACAGCAAGCATCATTAAAAAGTAACTTGTAATAAACAAGCAGCTAACTGCATTTAGCATAGTCCATAATTTCCAGTCTGTATATAATGTACATGTGACACACTATGTGTATAACTCATGTGAGCATGCAGAGCAGCAGAAGCTGTTCTTCACATTATTAAATAAATTTTACATGCAACTCAGATGAGATATATATCCATCTGCTTGTTAATGTTGTAGCAAATATGTATGATACTTTATCTAAAAATTTCAAATAATTATTCATTACAAGTCACAAACCTTCCAGAGGATACTGAATTAATCACTATTTAGTATATAGATTTCCCTACATTATTCTTTTTATGTATACTGGTCAGTTGCAGTGTACTATCATTCTTAAATGCTTTTGCTGGCCTCGTTATCATGAGGAGTAGCTGGTACTTCCGCTCAAGATATCCAAAAAATGAGAATAACTGGTACCAAGGGTAAATAGTGGAGCAGAGAGTATTCGAACTCCTGTCAAAATGATTGCGTCTATATAGTCGTCTGGCTTTGATAGATCAGACTTGCTAGGAAAAGTTAATTATGTGCGGTATTGCTGCATATTGCAAAGTACATGAAATATTGCTCGCTTGCATGTTGAAGACTAGAAATGGTATGTCCCCAGAAGCTCAGTGGGCAAATACCAGGACTGAGATTGCATTTTAGGTCATTTTTTCACTGTTTTGCTATACAAGTGTAAATACATGATAATATAGAGAATTTGCTTGATCTTCTGCTGTGAATAGTTGAGGGGGAAGGACATAGCCCAGAGATGGCCTCACATTTCCTATGTCTCAGTAAAATTGCAGGAACTTCTCATTTGCTAGATCTCCAATCTTGGACGGTTTCATGAAGTCACTTCATTGTGCATGGTGTTTGAATGAAATATCAACCATAGACATCAAAGGTTCATGAACTCGTGTCATTATGCATGCCTCTAAATATGTGAAGCAATGAATAAAGTTTTATGTTTGAAATCAGACTGCTTATACATTGTTCTCATTATTTGGTTGTCAGAAGGAGAAATTAGCTTTTGTAATAGTAATTTGGATAAAGGCATTAGCCTGTACATCCAAATCATACACACTAATTATATACTTTTGGCTTAGCTTCAAATCTCCTTATTGCAAGAACTTTTTTGAATCACAGAGTAAACACTGTCATTAAATGATTATGCAGACCTTGGGCTCTCTTGTCCACCATACATAGTTGTAAAAACTACCCATGCATAAGAAAAAAGGTATAGAACTGAAGACCAACAGAATTTGTTTCTTGCTGTATACAGGTGAGAATTTATAAGCAAAAACAATAAGTTTCAAAATGTTTTAGATACACAAGCTATCTTATTTTCTCATCACAAGTGCACTGCAACACTACAGCATGATCTTATAGTCATTAACGAATTAATTAATTAACCATCACAGCCCTAAACTTGACTCGTATGCCAACATCCCTACATACATGCATGCATAATGTTATTATGATATGTTCAGCACTGCATGAATTCTCCCTTTTGTACTTTGTAGTAACTCTTATTGGTATTCCTGGCTGACTTTCAAAACAACATCACTGTACTTAATTTCCAGCTAAAGACAGTATAAAGACCATTGTGTGCTTTTGCATTGATTACTTTCAACAGGAATGGACCTGCATGCTCTCTAGCCTTTATATTGTCAATGGGATACAGTAATTTAATAAGGGATGTGAAGCTTTCCCATAAATAGCACTGTGCCCTTGAAATGTTGTAGTACATTGAAGTTCGATGAAACTTATGTTGACTGTACTATTTCAGTTGAACCTGCAAAGTGCTTCGTATACATACTATTGATGTCTCTCTGATGATACTCCCTGTGCATTGATATTGAGGTATAACTACAAAATCATGGTGCACTAAATATTGTATGACGCTATTGTCACTGATTAAAAAGAATTAAGTTCTTTCTTGTTAATGTAAATTTTACCTGTAGGTATAACATTTATAAGAACTAAATTTCAACTACTGCACTTTATACCCTTGCATGTAGGTGTCGCCCTTTCATGTTAACAATTGTACTCTTTACAAAATGGATTTGCGTGGAAACTATAGCATCACACAAAAATTCAAACCCTTTTATGTATGTCACACACTGGCAGTATAGTTATTTGGTTAGTTAGTAAGCAGGCTATAAGTTTGTCAGTCAGCAAAAACACCTTTTCCCCCTTTAATTTCATACAATGTGGCTGTACAACTCCATGGTGTTGAATAAAGAAAGACCTAGCTGTGCTGTAAATTCAAAACAATTACGAAGTCTTTAAGAATATAAAGTATAGAACTGTGACTGACTAAGAACTGTATCAAACCTTGTAGTTTGCTTATTACAGAGATATCCTCACTGACAAGACAGTGATCATGAACAGACTTCAAAACATTCACATTTAATGACTGCATGTTTTATTTAAGTAATTGAGTGTTCTATTAAGATATCTCAATATTTCCAAATTTCAAGATTATGTGCGATTGCATCCATGAGTTTTTGAGGATCCAACTCAACGTGTGCATACTATAGAAAATTAAGGTATACAGAAATATGTGCTCTAGCTCCCCCACATGCACCCTTCTTCATCCTGCATGAGCTAAAATACTATTTCATACACAAGAGATCGAGATAGTCTAATTGAGCAGTTAAATACTCTAATAGAGTAGTCACCACATGAAACAGATACATGTATTCATCCAAGTGTGTCAAAAGTTTGCTTAGGAGACTGCATGATGTGGCTATATATAGTTCCAGTATTGCAATAGTTACTATAGATATACATTTCAATGGAACTATTCATGCATGTGCATGCATGGTCAAGTATTCTAGCTGGTTGCTAGTTGTTCACAAGTGGGAAAGGTATGTGACAGAACTGGGTACAGATTAAGTCAGCAATGTGCATGAATTTGATGCTACTGTCAAATATAAATAAACTAAATATCTATGCCCTGAATTCTTGGTATCAGGGGCAGTGGAGCAGAGTGGGGGGGAAGCAAACTTTGACAATGAAAGTATTTTGAAGCATGAAACAGATATGGTGCCATTCATAGGAACTGGGAGCTTGCCCCAGGAAAAAAGTTCACATTTTAGGCCCCGAGATGATTTTATTAGTAGCTATTTACAAGATATAAAGGCGACTGCTCTATTAGAGTGCATGCTACTCTATTAAAGGTATCTACTTTTCTTACAAGACAAGGAAAGAATCCACTCGTATGCTTGACATGCAGATCAAAGCAAAAAATTGTGCTATAATAGTGCCATTCTTAATTTAATTGTATTCATAATGTGTTGTCAGTACCTGGGGGTTATGTACCCAGGTCCTTGCTGCAGTGATTGGTAAAGTTTTGAAGCTAGGATAAAGAAAAGACATGTGCTCTCACCACACACACACACACACACACACACACACACACACACACACACACACACACACACACACACACACACACACACACACACACACACACACACACACACACACACACACACACACACACACACACACACACACACACACACACACACACACACACACACACACACACATATATATATATACGGTGTTGAGCATGCAACAATCCCATCCTACTAGTGCAAGTAAAATTCAGACAAGATTGAAATACTCTTATAGAACAGTCAAATACTCTAATTCCAATGGTCACCTCTTACAACACTAATATCTGCACTTCATTTTATATTGACAAATATTGTATGATCATGGTGTGCCATCCCACTGCCTTTGTGATTATTCTGGAACTGTATGGAAAGAACATCCCTCAACTAATCTTGCTTTTCAAAATGGCACCAAGTGATGTATCCAAGAGAGTCAGCAACTTCATTATAGTAACACTATATAAGACAGAAGTGACTATAAGTTCATTTTTCCTGAGACCCTTTCAAACATGTCCAATACAATTACACCAATAAGCAACTTGAGATGATTGTCAGTTGTCATTCAAAACATCACCAGCACAGCTATAGCAATGCATATACCATGGTTTCAGCTTTCAGCAATTGATCCAGAACCTGACATGCAAGATGGAGCCATGCAATCAGGAGCTATTATTATTATCAATTTTACCACAAGGTGCAACACCCTGGCCCAGAAACTGTATAATAGGCACAATTCTATTTGTGCATGACTTGTAGTTCTTTGCCAGGCTCACCCCTACTATAGTTGTTTTAGTGAATGGTCCCAGATTGTTGTACCACAGATAGAATCGTTGCATGCATGGAACACATCAATTATAGTAAATGACAATTACAATTGAGAATTCAAGCTTCTCCTCAGGGGATCCATCATGGAATGGGACACACAACAAGAATGGTTTCCTTTTCACTACGATAGGTTGGTGCACAATTTATGGTATTCTAGTGTGGTCAAACAATACTAATGGAACGTTACATACTCATTTTAATCTAGCCCTTGCATGGCTGTGGTACTTGTAATAGGTGTTTTCAATTTAATTATGCTTAGACCGTTTCATTTACACTGTTGCTTCCTCGTGACACATGAAAACCACTGTTTCTGTGATTATGACTATATAAAGTACTCTTGTGGTCTCACTGATCCATCAACACAAGATAAAACATGTCACAACAGCCACCAGACCAAATGAAATGACATATCCACTTGATTACTGTTGCCACAAACTACGACACACCATACAGTTGCACAACTACTATTAAGAAACTTTTGACTAGTGAATAGCTACTTTGAAGCATTAACAAAAAAAATTATAACAACCAATGTCAGTATTTATGTACAAAATATTTCATTGTAATCTGCGATGGTCACAATCCAAGAAAGTCAGTAACTTCATCAATTTCTCTTTTACGAGCCTCCTGATGTGCCCACCTCTCTTCCATTAATTTAGCACTAACATTCCATTTCTCATGAAATATCCTTTTACCACAATTAAGACATTTCTTAGCTTCACCAAAAGGTGGTGACTTCATTAACAGGTCCAGACAATCATAGTGATACAGGTGACCACAGTACACCAACTCCACGGCCATTGAAGGTGGCAATTCTGTCAATGGTTCTTCTGGTAGTACCGGTTTTTTACAACATGGGCATCTTTCAGTGGGATACTTTCTAAGACAATCTTCAACCAAATAAGAGGAAACACACTTTAGTGATGGTTTTGGTACAAATTCCATTGCTTGAGACTTCTTTTTTAAAATAGGTGGCTCCACACACTGTCTAGCCATCTCAGTTGCATGTCCGACAAACACTTTTTCTAAATGAGAAGGAAAATTAGAATTGACAACAAATGATACTGCTTCTCCAGGATAATTATCTGGTACTGTCAACTTACATTCCAAATTATACTTGTTTCTAACAGCTTTTAATTGTATAACACCGAGTTTCTGTTTGACTTTTATTACATCACCTACATTCACTAGTTCTTTCTTAATGTACGATAGCTCTTCTGAGCAAACAACAAAACGATTTTCCCATATAAAATCTCTCACGAAACGAGCAGCTGCCACAATCTGTGGCTTTCCTTTAAATGTTTGCAGATGCTCTTCAGTAACTTTTATAATTCCTGCTAGCAACTCGTCTGCGATGGTTTTGCTCTTTGCTTCTAATAAAAGCACGCTGTCAGGATACTCCTTGGGAAATTGAATGGACAACACCAACTGGCGATAATCTGTACGTTTGAAACGTATTTGTACTAATGATTCGTAACATGCTATTAACGTTGCACCGTCTACTTCCTTCTCCAAATTATTTTTCACGAAAGCGACTTCCTTTGTGCTCATCTCACGTGACATTCCATGTGAGTTCTACCAAAATGGCGATGATATGTTGTGTGTAAGGTCGACTGTTTCAGCAACGATATTTTTCATCACTGAGAACTGCTGAAGTGATAGTGATTTATTTGTGAAAGATTCCTTTGTATTTGACCACTTACCAAGGACAATAAACTAATTTTTGGTCTTGTATAATTTCTAATCAAGGCGCGTGGAGATGTCATCCAACGATATAAACCTTCGCGTCAATGGTAAGTATGTTATTTTCCAACTTAACATCATGTGCGTTGCTGGCGAATAGGTAAAGCCAATGAAACAGGAGATTCTAATAAACCCAACGCACCAGGGTCAATGCATACCCTTATGGACGGCGTTAACGTGAGTACCAATTCACTTCCGGAGTGTCTGTCATGTTGTTTTGTATCTAGGCATCTTACACTGCTGGAAATACATTGATGGGACTTACTGATGGATATCCAAATATGTTTTATCCGTCTGGAACTTCGACTGAGAGTATTCCTGGTGGACCACTGTCTTATCCAAATTTTGGTTCTGCAGATGGTGCATGGCATGCACCAACATTTGACCCAAGTATGATGGGAGCAACTGGGTTTAATGACAGTGGGCTGGTGACTCAACCGCCAATGCAGAGTCCTCACTATTACTTTCCTTCGAATGACAGTTTTTGGAGTTCTGATTTGTTTTTTATGAATTATCCTCTTTTTGGTGGAGTACCATCAGTGGAACAGCAGCAACAACAACAACCGCAACAGCAGCAACAGCAACCTTCTGTGACTTCCGTTGCTACCTCTAGTGCTACTGTTGAAAGCAACTCGGTTGACACTCTAGGCCAGCAGTTCTCAGCTGCTTTAACTGTCAATGGTACTACATTGGGGATGGGTTTACAAGATAGCCTTGACAATAGCAACAACAGCAGTGGTAGTGCTGTGGCAGTTGAAACTTCACCTGATCCACCTAGTTCAATGCATACTTCAAGTGCTCCAGCACCTGAGAAGCCTAAATCGTGGGCAGCTGTAGCCAAATTACCTCCTAAGCCACCTCAGCCTAAACCTGTGACTGTGTTTCCAGCCACAGAACCTAAGAATGGCACAAAACAAACTTCTCAAGGACAGGCCAGTAAGCCCCCTCTGGACAGTACAAAGCGTCGACCTAATACAACTGGAATGACTACGAATGTGATGTCATCTCGACCGCGACAACAGCCTGCCCCTCAGGGTGGCCTTATTGTGTCACCTGGCTCGAACATCCCAGATATTGTTCACAAGCTTCATGCTGAAAACAATTACAATCCTAAGGAGTTCAGCTTTAGTGTCACAAATGCTCGTTACTTTGTGATCAAAAGTTACGCGGAGGATGACATTCATCGATCTATCAAGTACAGTATCTGGACTAGCACAGAACATGGAAACAAACGGCTTGACTCGGCATACCGTGATCAGAAAGGCAAGGGTAATATTTATTTGTTCTTCAGTGTGAATGGCAGTGGCCACTTTTGTGGTGTCGCCCAAATGATGTCTGAGGTAAATTTTCACGTTGTCACGGGTGTGTGGTCACAGGACAAATGGAAAGGAAGATTCTCAGTGAAATGGTTGTATGTGAAAGACGTGCCAAACAATGCTCTGCGTCATATACGGTTGGAAAACAATGAGAACAAGCCAGTTACCAACTCAAGGGACACACAGGAGATACCATCGGATAAAGCCAAACTTGTGATGAAAATTGTTCATGACTGGCGAGCCACCTCTTCAATTTTTGATGACTTTGGACATTATGAGGATAAAGAACAAGAGGATAAAAAGGTACAGTTCGTTGTTGTTCTAAATTTGTATTTAGGTATTTCCTTTGTATTTCAGGGATCATCGTAAATGAATTGCTGATCTATAATGATGTGTAGTTTGGAAACAACTGTAGCCATTTTTGTGTTCTACAAAAAAATGTTAATAAATTGAACACAAAGTAAGTACAGGTCAAGAAAAGAGATCAATGTCTGAGTCAGCGTTTTGTTCTTGTTCAATATATCTGGCAATGTCAGTGTCGTCCATACTCTCCACTCCCAAATTGTCTTCAGTCTCCTTTTGACTGTGACTTACTCCTGGTGGTTTAGTTAGAGGCATTGTCTGTTTGCTGATTGGCTTTGCCTTTGGCTTCGTCTTGTTTGTAGTTAATTTCAGTAAATCATCTAATGAATCATCAACTCTAATGACAGGTAAAGAAATAGTTGTAATGATTCTGTCTAATAGCAATAATGTTGCTTACGTCAATAGTTCTGAATTGTCTTCTACTGGAATTGTTCCGCTACCAGTTGTTTCATTGCCTTCATTGGGAATCATTAAGGATGGGTGTGATGTGTCTTCTGGTATTTTGTATGCAGCAGCAGTCATTTTGCTATTACTGCTTTTAAATATTGATTCTACAATACATGCATGTAACACACATGAGCATGCAGTTTAATGTTTGTTGGTAGCATGATATCTGACCTATTGGTGCTGATGTAGTGGGAAGGATCTCTTCATTTAGTTGTTCAGGTTCATCTTCATCAAATAAATCATTAATGTCACGATCAGGGGATATTGTCTTGGCTTCCTTCTTTTTGCTTTGCAGAAATTTCTCCCTAGCAATGTAGTACTTCCGATCACTTAGTTGGTCTACACCAAGGAAGTCTAACATGGCAGGGCATGTTGCAAAATACGCATCCCTGTTTCAGAATAAATATATGGAGGTTAAACTTATACTATGCTATACCTGGATAGTTTCTTGAGGAGACTGTCAAAGCTTACTCTCCTGTCTTCAATATCATCCTCACTCAGAAACCATATGTTCCACCTGGGAAGGGCTGGTAATGTTAGCTCGGGGTGATTCTCCAGAAGGTTTGTTTGTAACTGTTCAAAATCACTGTATTGTTTCCGCACCTGGGAATTACCAAATAGTCACGTGACCACCAAAGTTAAACGCTACCATAAATTGCACGACATCTTCTGGCGAGTGTTCTGCTTGCTTGAAGTGAACCAGACGACTGATTGCAACCACATGATAGAACTTAATCTCCTTGGGCTTGCTGGCAGACTCATAGCTGGGTACGGTGAGATCTATCCCCGTACTGACGTTCTTTAACTCGCTGTAGAACACAAATTATGATGCTATTATAAACTAGTAGTTTACCGTTTAGTCAACTGCAGTCCCTTGATGCGAGGCATTCTGTAGAACAGCCTGCTTTGTTGTACCGTTAGGCGCGTAATGATTTTTTGGAAATATTAAGCGCCTGAATTTCAGAATAGCGAAAGTTGCCCCTAACCATAGATAATAGACACCTATTATCTATGCCCTAACATAATACCGGTACCGCATAGCCTAAATATTTCGAGGGGGAAATTTTCACTAATTTCGCGGTTTTGGGTACCCTTAGACCTCCATACATTTTGGGGGTGTTTGTAACATTGCTCAACCTCGAAATATTTAGGCTATACGGTATACTGCTCTATTATCTATGCCCCCTAGCACTAAATACATTATGGAAGTGAATGCCTAAAACTGTAATGCATTATATCATGAAATATAGCATATAAAGTGTATGATGTGAGGGACTGCAACCCCTTCAAGGGGTAGTCACCCCCATACCACCAATTGATGCGCTTGCGACCGGGATCAAGATTTAGTCAAGTGATCAAGATTTAGTCAAGTGATCAAGGGGTATTTTTGCAGTGAATCAAGCGATCAAGGAATCTGCAAAAGTGGCGATCAAGCACCTTTTGAAAGCTAACTTTGGGCAACACGAGAATTTACTAAGCCTTTACGGTTGACGATCAAGAGTCAAGGTTCTTGGAAAGATGAAATCAAGTGATCAAGGCAATATTTTGGCGATCAAACTTCTTGATCCCGGTCGCGAGCGCATCAATTGGCGGTATGGAAGTGACTATCCCTTGCCCTTCTGGGCAGAAAACCACGAATTCAAAAAAAATGCTACATCTCAGTTTCACCATATGGTTTCACATTATTTGTAGGAGTGATTGTCAATGTCAAAATTAAGCTCCCCAAGTTTTAGAATTGGCCTACAGATCATGAGCCACTACATGAGCTAAAGTACCATGACTGATCTATGTAGCAAATTACCCAGAATTAGTATTACACCAGAAGCACATCGAAACTATGGACATAATTAAATTTGGGGGATCCTTGTCGGATTTGATGCACTCCTGGTCAAAGATAATGTTCAGTAGTAGACCCGTGACAACGGTCCTATCATGTGCAGGCTTGATCGCCAGTAATGGTAGGACAAGGTAGGACATTTCAATCAACTTGAGTCGGCAGAATGTACTAGTTAAATCAATGTCATTAACACTTGTATCAATTGCTGCACACAGGTTGTTATAAGCTAACAACTGTTGCTAATTGAATGGGAGTAACTTGAAACTAGATTATTTTATGTTTCCCTGCATGGGGCAAGCACACTTTTCTTGATTTAAGGAATGGCATGCTAATTATTAGAAGATATTATACTAATAATAATAAGAGCAATGCACTGAAGTATCTGGCATAATTCTAATTTTTAATAGCAGTATACTTATTTCTAGTAAGATGTTCTTGGGTTTGGCCTGCGTGTCCCCATTATGCCCCTGGGTGTCACACTTTGGAATGCATGCAACTACAGGAACTATGTTAAGACATGTATGACATTTAACAGCATTTTTGGTATGAGATAATAACTTACAGTACTTGCATCTGTCCTTACTAAACTCTGTTACCAGTGGTGGATCTAGAAATTCAGAGGGGGTTTCAGGTTGAGGAAGTTTTCAATAACTGTCAGGGGCGGATCCAGACTTTCCACTCTAGAATTGCAAGCTTTAAGTTGAATACCAAAAAAAAAAAGGTCACTACCTGTTGTTGAACGTCGTAATGGTGATTTTTCAAAGGAAAAAGTATGAAGTTTGGCCTGTAGAAAAAGTCCTACTATGTATAACTTCTGGTGATTTTATCACCTACACGAATCGTATATAAATTAGGGGGCACATGCTATTTTCAGAGGGGGTTTCAGCTGAAACCATTGCAACCCCCTGTATCCGCCACTGGTTACCAAAATGTATATCAAGCAGAATTAGGTTTCATTGTGGGTTTTGGTTTATATTAAGTTTTGTGGTAATGATTCAGTGACATTTAAAAGTATACTGAGCATGTCACAAACTTAATCATTGACATCCTTAAAAGTTGGCACCCACACAGGGTGCTATAGGTGGGCCTATTGCTGTGTGGGCAGTGCATCCTAAAAAGCTAGCCAGGTACTTTTGCCTAGTGGTCTAAATGCCGGCTAGCGGTCTAAATGCATCTCATAAAGCTAGTGGTCTAAATGCGTCTCGCAATTAATTATATTAAAGCTTATTGGCAGAGATGCCCCAGATGATATACTCAGTGCTACAGTGACATAGTAAGGTCTGTTTCGGAGAACGGGGGTGAATATGGGATTGTCTCACGAACTTCTGTAGTATAAGTCATTGCCACGGTACTACCATTTAGATGATTTTTAGAATGTATGTTGACATAAGATTACTAGTAGTTTTTCCACAAACAAGTCTAACTTCTAATGTGCTTTAAATTAAGTGCTTAAACTTATGGTAAACATAGCATACTAGTAAATTTTAGAAAGCCCATAATCTTGTTTTAGCCTGATACAGCGGCGGAGGAAGTAGTTGATATGAGGGGGGGCTCCGCTGAGCTGACCCAGACTTATTTCTATAGTTTGGTAAGGTGAGACCAAAAAAAAAAAAAAAAAAAAAAAAAAAAAAGGTCACAACCAACTGACAAGAGCTTTCCACCTCACCAGCTACCATTTCTAGCTGATAAACTACATAAAAATCCTTACATAGCTCGCTACACACTGACTACTTTATTAGAGTGACTGCTCTATTAGAGTATCTCGATCTTTATCACGGTTTTCAGCCCCAATCCAAGAAAGATAATTTCGGTGTGATATCATTCTGAGGGACCGAGGGGGGGCTTTAGCCCCCTAGCCCCCCCCTTTCCGCCGCCTATGGCCTGATACCACTTAAAATAAGAAGTTATGTTTGCAATCAAGAAAATATTCACTATTAATAAGCATGCATGCTATCTCTCATTATGAGAAAGCATTTTTTGCTGTGTGTAAGAATGTAGTGCCTCCTAGCAACCAAGTGGTAGTTATGATAAGCAGTACAAGCCATAAACCAAACAGATAAACTGTATTCCTTTGGCCCCATCCTTTTTCTTTTGTTAGCCTAGGACATTATGTCTGAGCAAACTGACTTATGGTCAGACATGCAGACTATTTGGATGGCAAATGTCCCAGTGGTGACCGACCGTTATATTTGTCTCTGCTCCTGATTGCATTTGGGATTGTGGTTTGTAGCAATTATTGCACATCTAAAACATATACAAGGAAAGCAGCTTGTGTACTGGCAGCTAGCTACATAAGTGCAGAAGAGAGACCTGTTGTGCCAACTAACATGAGCCATACTCACTGACAAGTGCACCGCAATTAAGCCAAGCAAGGCACTACATGAATTCCTAGCTAACAAAAATGCTAAATCTGAAAAATATTGTTCAACCTCTGACTCCCCCTTGAAATATGTGGCATTTATGAGGTTTACAATTGATAATAAATAAAAAAAGTTATAGCTTAGGTACTAAGATTATGCATTGTAATTACTATGTCACCCCTGCATTTAGGCCAGCTGAGTAGCAAAGCTCCTGCTTAAGGCTGAAATTTGGAAACTCGATAGCTAGTAAACTTACTGATCCAGAGACATGCATGCATGCAGATATAGCTATTGCATGCAGAAATTCATGCCGGGCTAAAGGTAACTTTGCCTGCTAACGAAATTGGTCAAAAAAATTCAATTGGTCTGGACATAGATAATATATACCTCCGGAGGTATATATTATCTATGGTCTGGGCACGAGACTATAAAACTATCATGTAGGACCAGGTGTCCTACAGACCTTCAGCACTTGTGCTGTAAAGCCTTAATAAAAAATAAATGATATGAGATTATTAGCCAGCAGCAGCAGCAGTAGCAGGCACAGTATAGCCTAAATATTCTGATGGGCAAATATCTTGAGGTTGAGCAATGTTGCGAATTTCGCGGATTGCAAACACTCCCAAAATGTATTAGACTATATGGAGGTCTAAATAGACTGATAACCCCCAAAACCGCGAAATCAGCAAAAATTTCCCCTCTCGAAATGTTTAGGCACTGACTAAATGGCGCATCTGCGCGCTTAGATCTATTATCTACGCGCGTCAAAGTTTATTTTGGTATCGCGAAAACATCAGCGTAGAGAGTAAAGTAGTCGTCATCACTTCCTCCCAATGACTATAAACCAGTTGTAAAAAATGAGTGGCTGCTTAGACAGAATCGATTGCGACTGTGAGTGTCGCGAGAAGGCCACGGAATGGTGCAAGAAGTCACGAAACATGATCTCTTCGATTACAGCCGGAACACTTGTGAGTTTATGTTCTAATATAACTACAAGGTTGTGTCATTGAGGTACGTGAACACCACGCAGCGTATAGTACAACCAACAGGTTATAGTAATTTGCTCTCAATGGGTTGAGGTGTTTACTGTGCGTTGTAAACCTTCAGTGCAAGCATGTACAGGTCTTCCATATAGGGACTAGCTGCAATACATTAAGCAGTATTTTAGGGTTGCTTGCCATAGCCCTAATGTTGGTAACATCATACACATGTATCTGGTGATGTTTGTAACAATAGTACATGTATTTCATGACACTCGTGTTGTTTATACCTTTGTGTTTTGTGTACTGTAGTTTGGCCTTGGCTGGTGGGTAATAATTGATTTCACAGTATTACATGCAGAGCCGCTGTATGCTGCCTATTATATATGTGGTATCCTATCTACAGTTGGATTATTCATGTAAGCAATGTACTATTATCATCCCCACGTGTTTTTCATCATGCCATAAACAGGGTTAATGCCATATCAACAGGGCAGGTTACCGGGGAAACATACACTGATGGATGTATGGGCAGAAGAGGTAGTTAGTGTACTATTGGACACTTTTAAAACTATAGTGTGTGTTTATTATTAGGTGCGAGAATTTGGTTCTTTTTTGGATTTTTGTTCGCCTTTGGTGGACTTATTGGCTCCCTCTGGATATTGATACAGAAATTTTTAGTTATTGGTAAGTGGAAATGACTTGTCACGTCACTTAGTCACGTCACTTAGTCACTGAATGTGTCCTGATTATCAGTGTTTTGGTTTTCCAAGTCAGTTTTTGTGCTAAGGGGTACAAGTGTCAGGTATCTAGTTAGGTGTTCTCATTTTATTGAGTGTAGTGGTTCCATTGTATTTCTTAGAACCATCCATCTGTCGTAAAACATTATGAATCTATCAATCCATTATGTGTTTTTTTTGGGTCACTAATTCAATGAGGACGTTAATAATATCAGGCCTTTTTAGATGGTATAGAAGCCTTTGAACTAGTGTACTTAACTTGTATTGGTTTCTATTATTTCATTGTGTTAATAGCGGCTGAAGACCACACAGTCGCTTGCCCCAATGGCACTAATGGTAGCACACTGTTGATAGAGTCACACAATGATACTGATAATACTCAAACATGTTCCGATGATCCACATGTTGCCCAAGGAGTGGCATTCTTTTTACAGAACTTTTTAATACTACTAAGGTCAGTCAGTCAATCAGTGTGTATAGTATAGTATGTACTTCAGGTTGTTGTTAATAATGTAATGTATGGGACATGGAAGTGGTGGGAAGGGGGGACAATGTTTTGTAGGAGCATTGTCAGCTGTTGGTTTGGATAACAAGTTGTGTGCTGCCAGAGTACGCCACTTAACTTATTCTTGATATTTCAATAGTCTCAATAGACATGATACAAAACTAGAGATCACACTTCACACAACTATCATTCCTTGAATTACATGAGAAAATGTTTTTGTGCATGCGTACGTGTGTTATTCCTGAACTGTGTGGGACAGTAGTTGAGGGATTTGTAAACTGTAGTGGAAGATCAGAGCATCACGAAATAGTTTGAACATTAGATGCGAGTCATAAAGAAACATTTGTGTTTGGTTTTGGACACGACCAGGACAACTTTAATAATTTCTTGTAAGTGTAGTAAGTACAGAAAACGTATCAGCCTCATAAGTGACTTAGCAATATTTCTGAGATTTGACACATAGCTAAGAACAGGGTCGATATATCAAGTGTCCAATTGTATACTCAAGAATATATCCTCGTAAATCATGATGTGTAATTGTGTAGCAAAAAAAAATGTACTAGTAGGACCACTTGTACTATCGAGACCATGAATTATGTATGGCCTCAATAATGAGATGGACTTATTAAAAGAAGTGGCTGCTAAGTGAGCTGTCACTGTCTTGTTTTGTGTAGCAGGAAATTTTGACAGAAGGAAAACTGATAAATCCATGCTTCATCAGCTTTGATAAATAATGTTGATGAAGATCAAGACATCAGTAGATCTAAACACGTACCTTTAAAAGGAACTTGTGGACATTTGACTGGTTTGTCAAAATTTCCTGTCATGTAGTAGTGGAAACATCCACAAAATCTGCTAGTCTTATAATAGTTTAGTTTTAAAATGTGTTAACTAATATATCATTAATTTCTACAGCACATATATAGCAAACATTGAAATAACATGTTTACTGCTCAAGTGTAATGTACTGTGGTTCATATACAAAACTCAAACCCATAATTACATTTGTTGTATGTTACAGTACTCTAATATTCAAGTTTGGAAGAACAGAAGACGAAGAGGATAGTTTCTGAATATGTAAACTACAAAGTATTATATTACACACACACACAAGAAGAAAAGAGAGATATATAATATTATTAACAATGTGTCACTATTCTGCTGCTGATGTTGTTTTAACTGTTATTGTTGTTGTATGAGATTTAGAATCCTGTTCTTTAGCCTGGTCAATGGCAGTTTGTGCCTTATGGACAGCGTCATTTAATTCTGCCTCTTTCTTTGTACGCCAGAGACGGCGCTGTTGGGCCTGTAAAACTTTAGTTTGTGCGGGGGTCAGTCCTTCCATATCATTTAAATCATCATTGTCGCTGTCACTATGACTACAAGTAACAACTGGTGGCATGTTCTCTAGTACTTGCTGGACGTAACGATTTTGTGATGGCTCTGTTGGTGCCACTGTCGTTTCTGTTGACGATGGTGGGGAAGTAGTCCTTACTGAAGAAACTGTGAGAGTGGTTGTGGCTGATTTTGGTCGCTATTGAAGAAGAAATGAACAATAACAAGGTCATACACTTGTCCATAACACTGTATACCTTCTTTTGTTTTTCATCAGAGACAGAAACACCTGTTGAATTGGAAGCTACAAAGAAAAATACATGTATAATGGTAAGGGTATTCATAAATTTGTATTCAATGTTTCTTTTGTTATTTAGCTACAGTTTAAGAGGCTTAAAAGCTATAACATGTACACGATGCAAAGAAGTGTCACTTCTGTTGCCAAGGTAGAGTAACTTACCAAAAATTGGTTTGTGGTCAGATATATTTTCCACATCTAGGTGACAATTAAGTGTTAAGGAGTGACCGTTAGGGTCAAATTTTACACCTTACCATCAAGCTGTTCTGAAGATGCTGCTAGTTTCTTTTGTAGAGGACGGGCAGCGCTGGTGTGGCCAACTATTTGAGCACTGCTAGATCTGTTCATTTTTATCTTGTTGGCTGCTGCTGCTTCTTCTTTCACTGCCTTCTCATGGAGTTGTAGTCGCTCAACAAAACTTAATCTTTCAGGATTATTCTTCTGACCTATTATAGTGTACATAATTTCATCCAGTAATTATTTAATCTACCTTTGCGGTCTCTTCTGGTGACTGGTGGTGGTTTCTGAAAAGGACAGTTAAACAAGATGGTGTTTATTTGGTATAGTATCTAACCTCATCTTTAATGTTGCTAGTGCTTGATGAAGTGGGTGCCAAAGTTGGTGTACTACTTGGAGGCTGAAATGACATCTGGATGTAATACAACGGCTTTTTTTTCTTGGTTAACTCACAGATTCACTGCGACTACTTTTCTTTACGGTGATGGTAGTGACAGAAGACCGCTAAAATGTCAAAATGTGATTGTTAGTGAACATTATTTAGAACTAGGGAGGGACAAAATAGTAGCCTTCCTGTCTAGCCACTTGTGAAACAATTGAATTGACATGGAAATCATCAAAGATAATTTTGTTTTTGTAGTCTAAGATAGTAGCTACCTTTGTTTCTTTTTTTGCTTCATTTTCTGCATCCTTTTCCTTCTTGTTGTCTTCTTTCTTGTCGTGATCTGGTGATGTTGATGGTGGGCTCTATATGAGGGACAAGGCATTGAATTTGTTGCTACGTACAATATTGGAAATCTTACTGTTTGTGTATAACTAATGGTCACTATGTTGTTCTCTAGTAGCGAGTCATCATCAGTTTCACCGTTATTGTTTCCAGCAGAGAAATCTGTCAATGCCTTGACGATATCGTCCATGTCTTCGTTGTCGCCTTTGTTGTGTTCAGGGGTGGTTTTGTCACTGCTCGTGATTGTGAAAAGGTCACTACTCTCAGCTGTCATATAGTCAGCAGCGGTGTCGTATTTATCTGGAAACTCTAACTCCTAGTAAAAAGTGAATGTAATCACTGTTAGAGTAATGAGATTCGCTAACATTAAATTGATCAAATTCACTCTGTAGAGTCCCTTCATCAAATATTTCTGTTATCATGCTTGCTAACGACTGAAAATACAGTGTGTGTAAGACTGGTTGCTATAGGTAGTGCATACCTCTCTGTGTTCTGCTGGAGATAGATGAATCTGCTCCTGAGCCTGTAGGGCATGAAATGTACACAAAAAGTGAATTTAACAGGACTAAACTCTTCCTACCATTTTCTTGGCAGCTTCTTTGACAATTTTATCATGTTCTTCCTTGCGTTGTTGTGCCTTGAAACCAAGACAACATGTCACAGTGTGCCACACACACAAGGAATCAATTTTTTTTCTTAAGAAATCAAGTCATTTTGTAACAAAATGTCCAAAGAAACTCCATTAAAATAGCTGTTTCAATAAAACTACTGGTATTTTATAGAAACCATACCAATTTCTCAGCTTCTTCACGGACTTTCTTTTCATTGTCTTCCTGCTTCTTGCGTGCAGCTTCCTGCTGGGGCAGTGAAGTGCTGGGAACATTAGTTAGTTTTTGCTTGCCTGTGAAGCTCTTGTGCGCTCCATCAGCTCCTGTGCCTTTTGTTCTAGACGCTTCTTTTCGCGCTCTGCCCACTCATAGTCAGCATAGTTACGTGAATTTCGTCTCTTACGTGATGACTGCAACATAGCTTCAGCTTGTTGATTAACTTGTTGTTGCTAATGGAAACACAAAATCACAAATCACTGCTATACATCCATTTTCCATACCAGTTTGTCCATTTCATCATGGATGCTTTTAAGGGCTTCACTAGCTTCAGTGTTTAACTCTCCTGTTGACAGTGATGTTGTTGTTACTAAGTTAGTGTTGTCTGACAAAGCAAGGTGGTGTACACCCATTGGTGTGGAGGCTGATTTGGACAACTTTCGTTTGGGTGACAATGCCCTAACTGAAGACAAAGGGAAATAGAAGACCTTGTAGTTAAAGCTGTAAGCCACCTACCTTGTGGCAAGTCAGTCTCTTCATCTTCAGAGCTGCTTGAAGAGGATGATGATGACGATGATGGTGAAGCAATGGACTTGTTAATGTCTTCTAATTCCTTCAACATCTCATCCAGTTTCTCTTCCGTCACAGTCACATCTATTGGCGAGTGTGTGCTCTGCAGGAGTATAATACATAATGTATTGCATGGTATAATAGTAGGACTAATGGGTCTATCCCTATAAAATACAGTATAATAGTAGTTCTAACAAGTCTCCCTATGGGGTACAGTAATAGTAGTTATAATTAAGGGGACTTACTGCAGCAGCTTTATTCATTATCAGTTGATGGTCAAGTTGAGTTCCTCCACCAGACACACTGGAACGTACAGACGGAGGCCCATGGATCACTGCAAAAAACAAACAACACACACAATTAGCAACAACAGCACATAACCAATAAGACACACTAGACACTAGCTAAACATGTTAGGATATATTTATCAATAAGTGGTTAATTGTACCATGACAGATATAGCAGTTTAATGGAATAGTACACACAATATGTTTACAATAAACAATTACCCAGCAATTGGAAATCTCATGAAAAAAGTTAAATTACACAATGTATAAAATACAAGAACATAAATCAGAAATACAATATATTCTATGAAATATATGTGCAAGTTCACTGTCACAAGTAACATAGTTCACATAACAATGTCCTTCAGTGTAGAGTGTACAGGAGGCCAACTTGCTGTAGTTTTTTTGTAAGAGAAGACAGGTTTTCCCTCCTCTGCATATCATACCTATGTCAGCAGATGACTAACATGTGGTTTTCTGATGTCATTCACCACACTGACCAGCCTTCACATTACTGATTCAATTAGCCATAGCAACAGTGATGGCCCCTTGCAAAGGATGCTCACCTCAATACCACAAATTGGTCTTTGGTGTTCCTCATCAGACACCGTGGCTTCTATTTGAGTACTGCTACAAACTTGCATGACGTATATTGGTGTTTGTATCACAGAAATTTTGTGTTTGTATTATGTACCAGAATTTTACTCTAGCATTTTACAGATTAAATGTCTCAAATACACTGCTGATATATATATATATATATATATAAAGTAATTGTAAGGAAGAGTGACAAATATTTTAGGGTTAGTACAAAACATACATAAGTTCAGTTTGGCAAACCTAATTTCATTCTGGTATATGAATTATTACAATGTGAAACATTTCGTTAGTGGCCTGTATGTATCAGAGCTTACATTAGAGCGCTTTGTTATAGGTTTGGTACAGTACATGCCATGGAATCAATGAAACAAGTCAAATGTCAACAAAAAAAAAACTGCTTCAATTTTTTAAAATAACAAATTAGTTTGTGATTATACAGTAGTTGATTGTTATAAAATATGAGTACCATTAAAGAGTAGAAAAAATATATTTTACAATGCACATCACTACTAAATAGATGGAGACTCACTATGTACACTGCTTGTGCTACCAAAATGTTCTTCACTTGATGGATCAAATCCGTTGCAAACGACCAGCGTCAACTCTTCTTGTATGTCCTTCATGATTCTGACGGCAGCCACATGTGATGCACCGACAAGCGATTGGCCATTAACTTCAAGGATTCTCTGCCCCACTCTTAGTCTGCCGTCTTGGGCTGCCACACCACCAGGGCTGACCTGAACAAAATCACACCATTGAGTACAAGCAAAATAATCATGGTGAGTTGGTTTACTTTTGAAATAAATATTCCTTCGTCTTCAGCATCAAAGGGGTTTCCATGGAATCCTTTCACACTAATTCCTTCATCTTCTGAGTCGTTGTTATGGCTAGTTCTCTCTCCACCCCTGATGCTGATTCCAAGTTTTTCATTTGGACCTTTTGCAAGTTTGACTTCCACTAGTCCCGGAGGTGCAGGATCATGTTGGATTAATAGGACAGTGTTGGAGCCAGATGTCGCTGTCTTTATCAACACGTCCACAACTTCCTGGTGAGTTTGGCCCCTCGTATCCCACCCATTCACCTTAAGCCATCACATAATCATTTGCACAATATATTACACACAAGCTCACCTTCAAAATCTGGTCGCCAACATTCAGTTTCTTTGTATCAGCCGCAGCTCCAACAGGCACCACCTGAATTTAGACTAGTATCATTCATACAATACACACACAATTTGTACCTTGGATATGAAGACTCCTGACTGACCCTTACCAAATGGAAAAGAACTTCTGTCACTTCCGCCGACTATGTTCATCCCAAGAGGTCCTGTACCATGCATCAAAATAACCTCTTCAACAACTGGCTCTGTTACAGATGCTGCTGTCTTCTTTGTTGTCACCTCAACACTAGCAACTGTTGGTGCAGCATCTTCCGCTGTTGCTTCCACTGTTGTAGTTGGTTTGCTCTTAACAATTGTTTGTATTTCAGAACTATCTGCTTGGTCTATAGCATCACCTGATGCACCAGGGAGATCACTTGATGTAACACTGTCCCGTTTTGAGTTGGCTTCTTCACTGTTCAAGCTAACATTTGAAGGACTTGTAATAACAGCATGTGCAATGTCAAAATTGACGTAGTTATCACGTGGTGGTTTGTCTTCTTCCATTACAACTATTTCAGCTGCTGCCTCCTTTTCTCTATCTAGCCGTAACTGCTCAGCAAACCCTTCAAGATCTGAGAAATCATCCATATTAACTTCAGGTTGCTCTTCCGGTTGTTTTTCTTCTTCCTGTTCAGTTTTGTCATCACCAGCTATGTCCTCAAGTGGTGGTGCATCTTGTAACAAATCCTCTGTCACTACTTCTTCCACTACTTCATTGGAAAACGTGGCTGCTTCTGATAAACCCTCGCCAAAGTCACGCAGCTCATTCATGCTAGTGCTTTCTACTACTTGTTGAGAAATTTGGAGTGTTGCTGCTGCTGCAGTCTCTGTTGTTGTACCAGTGTCACCGTGATCATCTAGGGGTGGGGAATTTCTGTTTGTCTCTCCCTCTTGGGGTGGAGGAGTCTTGTCCTTTTGACCTGCTGGGGGTGGAGAACTTTCGCTGATCTGAACTTGAACTTCAGCTGCTGGGGATGGAGAATTTTCGCTGATCTGAACTTGAACTTCAGGAGGAGGGGTTGTGGCTGTTTGACCTTCAGGGGGTGGGGAAGTTGTGTCTGTTGGGCCCACGGGGGGTGAGGGAGTTTGGTTAATCTGGCCTTCTGGGGGTGGGGAGGCTGTGTCAGCCTTTCCCTCAGGTGGTGGAGAGGCTGTGTCAGCTTTTCCATCTGATGGTGGTGGGGAAGCTTGCTTCCCTACTGCAGGAGGAGATGCTATGTTCTCTGGTAGTACTATCAGTACTTCACGTGACACAACCAAACAACAGTGATCACTAATTCCCTTCAACACCTCTACTGCATCACTGTGTGATATCCCTGTCATATCTGTGCCATTAACCTGCACAGTGGTAAAACATGAAGCAGTGTATTTTATCAGCAAAACTGTTGATGCTTACTGATAATAGTCTATCACCAAGACGTAATCGGCCATCTATCTCAGCCAATCCTCCAGGTGCTATCTTAGTTATAAAGACCCCATCATCAACGTCCTCATAAGCTGGCATCGATCCCTTTCCTCCTGCAATGCTGAAGCCAAGACTGCGACCGGTCTCCTTCACCAACTCAACTTCAACCTAAACACAATATGGGTGGTATGTCAAAAAAGCATCAATAAAATGAAAGCTTAGTACAGTGAAACCTCACATAGTCAAACATAGCTAAGGTATACTTCATGACCTCATTAATATAGACCACCTCATTATAGTGGTCATGTTAAGTATGTTCCTAACTTAAGCACATTTCATGACCTGGCTGGTTCTGTAGGTGGACCACTATGTTTTGCCCATTACAAAGTCTCCCACTACTACTTACCACAACAGTTTGTAGTGTTGACGTACTGGGAACATCTTGACCCTTCGATTGGTCGTCCTGCACTGGCCGGCTATTGCTGGTGGTAGCAGCAGGCTGCAGATGTTTAAATAAATACCACCATGACTACTAATTAAGCATGTACTTACTGAAGCACCAGCAATTAAGTTGTGAGGTGTGTCCTTGCGTTGCATTTGGGCACGCTTGCCTTCATTGTCACGAGTATCTGAAGAAAAGCTGACAGCAGATGGAGGACGCTGGAAATTTCAACAAAGACAATAGTGTCACAGGCCTTTATGTGGAGTTATAACACCTGCATACCTCAGTTGTCACCACATCTTTTTCAACAGTAGGTTCTTCGATATGGGGAAGAATATCTGGTGCTTCAGCTTCCAAGCTCCCACCGTTTGGAATCAAACTTGGTGACTTGCGCATGTTCTCAATCACCTGTTAATCATCGGAAAGTGGATACAAAACATCATGAAGTAGTTGTCATCACCTCACTAAGATCGCTAACCCCAGTCTCTTTGTGTATCTTAGTGGGTGACTCGTCTCCTACCACCACTGCAGTTGCTGGTTGTTTATCATTATCATTTTCCTTTGTTGCAAGTTCTGTTGATGGTGTTGTCACTACAGGACTCGCATTAGCTGCATCCTCCTGCAAATAAACCAAACTATCATTATCACTATAGTAACATAGATTACATCCCAAATAATGCACATTATGTAAAGTCCTCATAAAGACTCTATTTTAAATGTTGCTTTCACAGAGTGGGATACAAAAAAGTGTCACTCACTGGTCTGGTCTTCTTGAAAATTGATGGAGCTGCAGGGGCATCTCCCTTCAAGTTTGGCTTGTGCTTCTTGTTACTATTGGCACCACGACCCTTACGACGAGCAGGTGTGGGGAACCGGACAAGCTAAAGAAAAAACACACAAAAGTCAAACAAGTTACTAGCAAAAAAAGACATTAAGGGCTTCACAGAAAACTAAGTTTAGTTTTAGTTAGTCTAGGTTAACTCTGTCACTCTGAAACTCTGCATTGCAGTAACAACGGTCCATTAGTTCTAAAATTTCCATTATAGAGAGGTTCTTTTATACTAAAGTATCAGGATACTACCTTGCTCTGAGGACCACCATCCTCAGGTGGACCAGCAGAAGGATCAAAAGCTACAGTGAGTCCCTTCTGACGATCGTGTTTCTCCTGATTGTTGACAGCGTCTCTCTGGGTATTAGACTCTGCATCACTATCAGCTAAGAAATTCTCTGAAATGAAACGACACATCATTACAATTCTTTCATAACATAAACTGTACCCATGCTAAGATTGTAAGGTCCTTTTTGTGGCAACAGTGAACAAATCAGTTTGGTCTTTGAACCTTCTTCTTCATGAAGTTGCATCAGTGGTTGAGGCTTTACAAGCAAAAGTATTAATGTCAACTCTGTGAACATGAGAAATATTACCTGGTTATCTATTAACCACAGTGCTTCTAACTGTAGCTTTTGGATTGTAGCAGGTAGCCAGCCCAATCTAAAATTTATATATAAAAGTGGTAAAGTGTACAGTAAGTATATCACTATGTTAACCTGTTGCCACACACGTCCAACACAGTGAGCTGGGATAGACCGCAGATGTCGTCAGGAATTTCTGTTAGCTCATTATCCCTCAAGCTTAGTACATGAAGTTTGGAGGCCCCTGCCACCTGCAAAATAATAAGGTCAGTATGTGACATTTATGACACTGAAGTGTAACCACAACACACACAAAAACACATACACTAGATACAACATACTAAGCTTCTAACCAGCCAACACAAACAGCACATAATTAACAGGGCAGCACGCATCCCATCCCATACTGTACAGTATAGTGTAATACTATACTAGTTCATGTAAGCTTATAACATTGGTCAATATACGGGTATACCCCTATCAATAACCTACCACTACAACCTTACATGTTACATGAACAAGCTGAACTAGTATATGGCAGTACCTTCTTTGGCAGTTCTACCAAATGATTGCGGTCAGCATTCAACAGCCTCAAATTTCCCATTTTAAAAATGCTTGGTGGAAGGGCCTGAGTATACCAAACATGTTTATCACTTACTATTTCTAGTATCACTTACCTCTAACAAATTGTCATACAGAAACAGCTCCTGTAGTGCTACCAGTCTATCAATGGGTATCAAAATTAGAAAAAATCAGAAAATACATTATAGTACTAACCCTTCAAAACAGTCTGGGAGCTGGAAAAGACGATTCATGTCCAACTTAAGTTGATACAAACTACGCATATGACCTGAGCAGAGAATTTTGTCAAATAATTTGCTGACATTGTGTTTCCATCATGCTTACCAAGTGTGGAAGGAACAGACTCCAAAAAATTCTCGGACATGATCAAATCCTTCAAGCACAGCATGTGGTCCAAACCAGAGGGTAAAGTAGACAAACGATTCTTGGTCAAGTCCAAGATTATGAGATTAGACAACTGTGTTATTTCCTGGTGACAAAAACATCCCCACATGGTAACAGTGACACATGCATTACCACTTGACACACCTGGGGTAGTGTTGTCAAAGAATTGATATCTAACCAGAGTTCTTCTAATTGTTCTAGTTGACCAATGTGTGGGGGCTAACAGCAAACAAAATATTGATATTGTCTAATTGTTACACATATGAGACAACATACTAATTCTTCTATTTCGTTGTTGCCCAAATCTAATCTCTGTAGCTTCCTCAGATTACCGATACTCCTGGAAAATAGAAACAGCTACTGACAAACACACGGATATTTACAGCACATACGTTGGTAGCAGTTTCAACAAATTCTCTCGTGCCTCCAATACAACTAGGTTCTCTAAGCTGTAATGGAAGCAGTATTATTACCATGACAACTCAAGTGACACTTTTAGGTTTACTGAATCCACACACTCACTTTCCAATATCTGTTGGCAACCGCTGTAAAGCAACATCATTTAGCATCAGTTGGGTCAGCGACGGGATAGAACTGAGAACATCAGGGGCTCTGCAACAATAACAACTACAACCGTACTTATCAAATCAGCCTCACTCACTTCATTAGTGGATTCATGCTGAAATCTAGGATAGCCAGGGAACGACATGAAGCCAATGATTCTGGCAGCTCTTCTATAGCTGTTTTGGTTACGGAAAACAGAATTTATAACCCATACAGAATTTATTGTGTATATACACGTACAATTCTTGCTCAGATTCAGGTCCACTAACTTCACCAGATTACCAATCGCCACAGGTAGCCGTAGTATCTCATTTTCACAAGCGCTGAACTTTCTCAAGTTGGTCAGCCGAAAGAATTTCTAAGTTAATATAAAATCACAATCAAAATGGCTGTGTTTAAAAGATCAAGAGAATGCGACATGATGCCTTAGTTAGCGCGCTGTGGTAATAACCTTCATCTTACCGGTGGGAGCTCTTGTATCATGTTCATATCTAATATTAGTTCTTCCAGCCATCGCTCGTTCCTATAAACGTCTTCTGGAACTCTTACCAAGCTGCAGTGTGTCCTGTCTAGATATTCAATCCGACGCGATCTGAACCCGATACAAGCCTTAAACATGATGGCCGAGACCAGAAACGGTTCGTTCTTATTGCATTCCGTTGACTCTATAACACGGATAACCGGTTCCCAAAAAATATTAGGACCGATTGTCGAGAGATTGGATTTCGAGTTTGCGTACTGGGTCTCTATGGCCGTCAGGAAGGTAGATTGGGTCCAAAAGGTTGTTGAATCTTTTAGACAAACTTTGAGAAACGCTTCTGGGTACAGGAAATATGGTATGTATGCAAAATGTTTATGGTTGATATGGTGTGCTATATTTGGAACATTATTGTTAGGGTTGAGAGCTGAAGACACGTTATCAGAGGAAGACCCAGATGTTGCGGAAGGAATCAAAAAATTACCTAAAGAAGAGTATTTACTGCGTTTGGAACGTCTACGTCGAGCAAATGACTTGTCCATGAAGCATCGTATACTTGCCAGAGATCAGTGGACTAAACCTGAAGAAGTAAGAATTAAAGATAAAGAATTTTAAATTAAATGTGTTGTCTGATCATTGTAGGATATTAGTTATCTTTCACCATATATTAAAATAGCCTGTCAAGAGAGATTAGAAAGACTGAAGTGGGATGAATAATAGACTAACTTATATATGTGTATTCTATTATCTTATATGACATTAAAATATGTTACAAAACTTTAAATGGGTTCATTTCTAAAGTCAAGTTTTGGTCACGGGAGTATCACGTGATTTAAATTTGAATATGGCGGACAGTGATGAGGAAGGGGACGGGAGGAAGAGCAGGGATAAATTTAAGCGTGAACGAAGTGATTATGGAGACAAGTCTAGGAAAGAGATTTCCTACCGGGATGATAACCCACGCAGAAGGTCGAGAGATTACAGGGGCGAGGGAAGTAGAAGCGATTTTAGCCCACCCCAAAAGAGAATGAGACGTGATAATAGCTGGTAAGCAAGCAAACTAGCTGCTAGGCTTGTCATTTATGTTCCCGCACGAATTAGGGATACTTTTGGAGGATACGAGCAAATGGCACGTGTGTCGCCTTGGGGGTCACGTGAACCGCCACAGCAACAACAGCAGCCTAGTGGGTAAGCTGCGATATTTATCACACAGGCTTGATAATTTCTGGGGGATTTATCACATAAATGTATTATTTATTAAGAATTTAATGTTAACCAAATTGGTATGCTTTATGCTGTACGTATGTGTGTGTCTTACTGTGTGATGACTTTGTTTAATATTAGGAACGCTATTATGAGTTTTAAACAGTTTCTGGCTCAACAAGATGATAACATAGACGATACAGAAGCAGTGCAGAAATATGCCGAGTATAAAAAAGATGTCAAGAGGAGACAATTACAATTGTTTTTTGACAAACACAAAGAAGAGGAATGGTAAGTGTTGAGGTAGTGAAACTGTTACTGCCATTTTTAATATGCTGCTTTTTTCCATACACAGCCAGAGTTGTGCATTGCTTGTTATTGTAGTAGTAGTAGTATTAGTGCTGTATGCTGGCCAAAACTGAGCCACAAATAGCTGAGCCAACCTCACTGTGGTTGGTACTAGGATGTATGTTTTAGGTGTAGGCATGTGTGACGTCTTGTCTTCTTCATTTGGTTGTCCTCCTTGTATCCAAGGTGACTGCGTGGGTGATTGCTAAGTTCATGCATGTGTATAATGTATAGTACTCTATACTATGTATGTGTTATTGCATGCATGCATATGTGAACATGCACAATACACACTTAACAGATATGCCAGGGTGAGTGAATAATCACCACGTACACACACGTTTTGTTTTGCTTCTCTGTTATCAATAGCAATAATGGAGTAGGCTGCCAGCTAGGCAGTTGGAACAACAAGAATATCAATTTGTATAGTGAGAAAATATTTATAAGCACGCAATAACCTCATAACTGCAACAGACTACAGATAGGACTTCTTGACTTCCGTATTTTTCACCGTGAAATAGTGAATCCATCAAGAATGGATTTGCAGTTCCTGATGATCACACTGATCCAGGATGGAGAGATCAAAGTATAGTGTTTTTTGGGTGTGCCCAAGCAAGGGAATTCAAATAAAGAAATGATGGTCAATGGTAGACTTTATTTCTACCACATCGTAAAACAAGTACATGCAACAAAAGTCTCCACGAGCAGACCTTATTGCAATGGTATATGTGACCATCTCAGCAAAAACCTGAGTTGTTCACACAAACATGCGTATTGAGAAAAATGAAATTTAAAAATAATTTGTAAAATTACGCATGCTACAAAAATAAAATGCAAATTTTTATTGGGCCAGTACTCGAAGAAGGCTCAAATCGATTAAAACTATATACCATCTTATTCGCCTGCTCATGAAGAGTTTGTTTCAGTTCTTTAGATCTAACAGTATACGTGTTACATGTGTTTGTTTATGATGCAGCAAGATCGTCATCATTTCTTCTACCAAACTGCCTTCATGTCCATATGCGCAAGTATCTACAGGGCTAACACTATACCTTGGCTGATGTGCTAGTCCATGGTGAACATTTTAAGCCGAATTGCAAAGTTGTTTACTAATCCAAATGGAAGTTATGGCTGCGAATGTATGCACCTGTAGTTTATTTTCAGTATAGTCGCAATCGATTATCTCACTCTTCTTACTGTCTAGCACTATAATTCCAAAACTGCTCACCACAGAAGGCTGAAACTTTGGTAATCCATTCCTTGGACACTGCAGATAATGCTGAGAAAATATTTTTTAAATTCTGAAATTGTGTGAACAAGTTGGGTTTTTGCTGAGACAGTCACATATTGTATAACGAAGCTACTAAAATTTGGCAATACTTTAGCACTTATGTTACCTTGTGGATTTTGTTTACGAAGTAGAATTTTACAAACTTGGTGGGTTTTTGCTCAGCTATGTATGTGTTGAGCTATTTTTAAAATGTAGACTTTTTTAGGGAAAAATGCAAACACAAAGAATAATGGACAGGTTATATTCACAATGTTCTTTAACAATAGCTGTTGACAAGAGATGAATGACAATGTTTTACTACATCGTCTTTGGTTCTTTGTACATTATCAATACACTATCGTCAAACTCAAATTATAATTCAGTTACGGCAATTTAAGCACCATGATTTTAAAAAGCCTGTAAAGAATTTGTGTGAGAGACTAAACAGGGAACATGTAATATGAATACCTTGAGACTGTCCTGATTGTCAAGGTGTACTGATTTTCTGGTCAGTGTGGGACTTGAATTTTGAGTGAGTAATTATGCTTTGGTGGATGGAAGGGATTTGAAATTTTTTTTAAAGGGATTAAAATCTGCAAGGTTATTTCATGTTGCTGAAACAGCTTTTTATAATCATGATGTTATGATAATATTTGGTATTTACCTCATCTGTTTGAAGTCAATGTAACAACACATTACTATGGAAATGTAATCAATGCATTCTCCACGTCATGCAAATTTTGTTGTCAGTATATGTAATAAATGGGACCTAGCTCATGTTTTTTTTTTAAAATATACTATTTTTAGTATTTTTTTAAAAGTTTTTTTGTCCTTCAAAGGATCACTTCAGAGAGGTTCCTTCTGGGTGAGTATGTGTGAGCTAGCTCCTTTCTTGTAGGTTTCGTTTGAAATACCATCCTATTATGAAGACTGAACGTGAAGCACAGACTATGGAAGACTTTAAGGCACGTCATCAAGCCTTCACTACCTTACTGGATCTGGGGCTGGTTAAGGAGGTGCCGATATGTGTGAACGTGTTGAAGCAGGTTACTAAGGTGATGGATTCTGGTGAGTTAACTGGAATTTCAAAATTTTATGTACCATTGTTTTCTGGTGCAAAGCTGTGATTTTAATGGAAGGTGGGAATACTGATGACTTGAAAGTGTTAGACATAGAGGATAAACAAGAAAAGCCAAGTAAATAGAATTGTTGTATTTTTTTAATGTTTGACTTGCTTGCCTAGGGCGTACCAGTGAAGTCGACAAGATTGAGGCTGAGGTGAACCATATGTGCATGTGTAAAGTGCAAATTTATAATGTATTTTATAATCTGTCTGTTTGTTTGTGTGCATGTTTTCTGTTGTTTTGGTACTAGTGTAACATTTGGCAATGAGCCAATAATATCATCACATTTTGTAAGTGAATTCTAACAATTACACACCAGACTGTTTGGTCACATTTTCCCAGTGTCTAAACTTTGTTTTAAGTATTTTGATAGATCACATATAACTGGTCACTGTATTCATAACATTGTAAATCATGTCATTTGTAGTGTTTAATTTCATGTCTATTGGTAGACTATTGTTGCTATAGTAAAGCATTACAGAAGACATATAAAGGCTGCATAAAAGAGTTAGCATGTCTAACATACTGTACGATCCTTTTTTTGTCTCTGTTCAAGTCCCACCATTTTACATATTCCTTGAATCTTTTCTTGTTTTTGTCTATATTAACAAACCTTTTAATGTCTTGGGAGTTACCAACAGTTGGAATATATAGCAGTAAATTCAATTTGTACAGCAATAATTAGAGGGGCTTTTGCAGAGACGTTCAACAGTTTTTGGTTCAGTTAAATAAAGGAGATGTTCCATCTTGGCATGCTACTCCACATATGGCATTTGAAATTGGCATTAGCTAGTATAGTGATGGTGTGATTCATATTTTAAATCAAAACAGTTTAAACCTTTTAAAAGTGGATCAAAGACATAAAATGTAGTGAAACAAAGGAGGTTGTCTACACCTAATGATTGCTAGTGATCCCTACATTATACATACTGTGGTATGCCAAAAAGCACCTGTTGAGCTGAATTGATGTTTAAAAGTACTCTTTTAACTGCTTGAATGAACAGTTAGTAGTATTGTCTGTATAACCTGGTGCAGCAAAGCCCACTTTGGATAGTTTCTTGTGTTCACTGTTCTTCCCAGTTTTCCCAGACGAGGTCATTGGCTGTGGCTAGTTGTACCCAATCCTTAGCTTTAGTTTCTTCGGTAGAAATATATTTGTACATTATGTCATCAAAACAAGGCATTGGCTGATTTGTATGTCACTTTGGAGTTTGTTTTTATGAATAATTCCATATTGGTAACCCCTTTTGATTTTTAAATTTAGCAACAAACATTCCTGTCTTGAGCAGCTCATTGGTCAGATTAGTCTTATGATACAATTCCTGTTTGGTGATCCATGTCATTTTACACTTGTCGTGTGTCAGTTCTATCATTCAATGCTAGCTAAGTGATGTACTTTGTTTTACTTGCTGCAAGTAAATTTTCAGCACCTAATAATTTTTCAGGTTGTTCTTCAAAGTTCTCAAACTTTAACTCCCGCAGGATCTCTGCACTATTTGCCTACACCATAACTGAGGTGGGACAATAAATTATATTGACACATCACTGTATTGCAATACACAACAGTGATACAGGTGTCGATACCATTTTAAATATATTAATACATTGTGTGCTGCAACTTGAACATTATATTCATAGCTGCGTTTGGAATGGAATTTTCAAATTATTGAAATGTGTATGCCAGTTTACAACCTAATTATTAACCCTTGAGGTGCTGAGGGTCAATTTCCGTGAGGGTTTTGCACAGTAGTGCTTCATTGAGGTAGTATTGCCACAAAATTACATTAGATAAGATATTCTGTTTAAGAAAATCTGACATGCACTGCTTTGTAGTATTGCAATATATCGTTATATTGTGGCAATGTATCAGTTGATACTTTCAAATCCTCTATCTTCCCATCTCTACACCTTAATGGCCTTCAGTCCTGTGACAAATGGACATAAACTTGTAAGATTTTTTGCATACAGTGTCTCATTGCTGGTAGTCAGCAGAGAAAACAAGAGACAATATGGGACTGTTTTTTTGTGGCCTTGAAGCAGTGAGCATCCATCCAACCTTTGAGCACACTACCACAATACACTGATTAAATTGTGTAACGAAGTATGGTGTCATTGTCTTGTTGAGTGTTTCATTGATTACGCCCTGAAAACCAGTGAACGAAGTACATTGCTTACATGATGGACAATCTAAATATCTAGTGATTGCACCATTCTCTAGTTTTGTATTGTGACAATTGCGGCTCACAGAAAATTCTAAAGAATTAAATTTTTTAGCAAGTTAAAATTAACTTCAAACCACTCTGGGTACTTTGATGAGTCCTCATCGATATTGGAAAGGATGTGTACAGGTGCAATAAAACAGGCGGTCATAACAGCATGCTTTCTGAGTAGTCTTCATTAAACTTGAGTTGTTTGGATTGGTTCCAGTGGTGATTTCCACGTGTGGTCTATGATCCAAATGTAAATTGTGATGTATGGCAATGGTGTAATATGAAGGACTATCACAGCTTAACATGAAATCTTGCAATTGAAACACAACACCATCATAGATAGTGCATGTAAATATTATCTATGATGCCTTGGGCTGATGTCCATTTGAGTGTGTTGTGTGTGCGTGCGTGCGTGTGTGTGTGTACATGTGCTTGGAAGATTCTTTTCTGTGTTGATAGTATTTTCTTTGGCACTGGGAGTGGACTCACTGTGTAGTGCATGTGTTGATTGACCAAATCCACATAACTTCATTATTTTCACTCTTGTTCATCCCTTACTACCACATTGTTCACTATCCATGTCACAGTAGACACTGGGTGTCTATAGGTATTAGTAGCCAGAAGGGGTAGCAGGGATATATCTCTAAACTTATTTATGAACCTCTTCATTGGTGTTGCATTCTTGTGACCAATATAATTGATGGTGAGTACATGTGCTGTTCACATGCATTGTTACACGACTAATATGGCATGTCATGTGATTGGTGATGAGGTGTGTAGGGTTTTCCCAGGAAAATAATTCAATTTTATATTCATTCCTTTACCCACAACCCTAATTGCCAAGGAGCTGACGTGGTGGAGCACACAGCTACACATGTGGAATGGCAGAGGTGTTCATAACATGGTACCAGATCAACATAGATCCCTATCTGACAGGTTGAGAGGCAGAATCCAATAGTGTGCATATGGGAAGTGTAGTCTTCTGAGTAGAGGAGATTTCATATTCATCTGGAGCTCCTGACACCCTCCTGTGCAATACCATCCTCACAAAGAACAACAACAAAAAACATGTCCATCTTGATGAATAACAGCACTAATGCTTTATGTCACTATAATGGGGGAATCTGCTCCCCCAATTTGATGGGGTAACCCTCAATGGTGTCTCCAGAGCTTATCAACAGAGTATTTATCAAGAGTGAACAATTAGGTAGTACTACCTGTCTGGTTTAATTTAAGATGTCCGAAGATATACGTACAGAAAATAGATTAACAAGAAGGCTTTCCATAATTTGTGTCAGGTGCTTGGGCCATGTCAGGTAGACTTGTTTGCTTCAGAGGTTGCACTTTCTCTTTAAAAATATTGACCAGAAACCAGCCTCACGATACCTTCATGGTGTCTTGCCAGTATTGGTTAACTGTAATCAAGTAGCTTCAATTCAGTGCAACCTGAAGTGCTTCCAGCAGGGAATTTTAAATTTCTGACAATAATGGCTAAGGTTATACGTTCAATTTTTCACTTATACATCACTTCAGCCCAACTGGTGCCTGTTGGCATACCACAGTACATGCAATGCACACATCATGGACTTACTTTACGTCCTTTTTTTGCTGCCAGTGCAAGGCATCAATTCACAGTAGTACAAAATGACTTCCTTGCGGCTGACTATCACATTTTTATCTGTATTTTCCATAGTGACTGGAAAGGCACTTCTCATACTGTTCTCAGTTTATAACACTCAGTAAAAGGCTGAACGTGAAGCGCAATTGCAATGGCTACTTCACTTTTCAGTAATTGATGTTTGCACACATGTTCAGTAATTATAAAATACATTTAAAAACAATGGGTAAAAAACACAAGCTCCAGAAAAAAAATTTACACAAGTTTTTATCGCCTTGTTGGTCAATGAATTGACACTCCAGTGGATAAATCCTGGTCATCGTCGTGTTCCCCTATTCATAGGGAGTTTAAAAATCCTTGTTTCGTCTTCATACACAGGTGGGTTTCTGAGTTACGGACATTTGTTTACGTTGTGGTGACGAAAGAATTTACGATGATTTTTCTCCCCTTCCTTCTGGATCACTGAAAAATACTTTTGGCAAAACTATACCTTAGTGGATTCACAAATTCATAGCGAATACAATGAGCAAAGATTCAACTCCGTGCGTCGTTGTGTCAGTAAGTTATGATGGTTTATGTAAGCGCCTGTAGATTATTTTCTCGATGTCTTCTGTACATATTGATTTATTCACTCGTCCGGGTGTCTACTGCTGTATTTCCCACACTGCTTATCTTATGAAGCTGAAACTTAGCCAATCCATTCTTCTGTTCCTGTAGACAACAAAGAACTAATAAAATGAATTTTGATAAATGTGTGTATATCGACAGTTTTCTAAAACTAGGTCACAATTTATGATTCCTTGTGCTTGTATATAAAAGTGGTCGGTATTAATAGTCATATAAGGTGCTGTTAACTCACAACTCTGTAGTAGTGGCAAATAAAACCAGCACAGTTGGGCTGTACATTAACAGTAACATGGGAGTGGGGACCTTAATTTAGATCTAGCTAGGTAACCATGCAATGTACTTCTTAACCCTTAGTGAAGTATTACAGTGTAGTAGTAGCTACCTCTTTAACAATAGTAACATTATAATAGGTCCCAAACACAGCAAGAAAAGCTATATTTATGACCCCTTAATATATTTGAGGCCATTAAAAGGAGTGCTGCAAGTATTTGTAAGTGTATATAGCAGCTGAAGAGTTATAGCAGGTATCAAAATACTCTAATAGAACATTCATATCTCTAATAAAACAGTCAAGCAGACATGACGTCCCATTTATTGTTGGGTTACTCACTACTAGAAGTAATTTGTGAAACTAAATTAATTTGGTATGGCCTAATAATAGATTCTGGTGTGTGTGTGTGTGTGTGTGTGTGTGTGTGTGTGTGTGTGTGTGTGTGTGTGTGTGTGTGTGTGTGTGTGTGTGTGTGTGTGTGTGTGCACGCGCACATGTATCTGGTCAGTGAAATTACTGAAACTTTGGAACTTGGATAGGTTTAGCTTGTACTCATTAATTAATTTTGGCCAGGTATTAATGCAGTGAATGCTTCCCTGCTGCAGTGGAACCTGTCTAATAAGTCGTCTTTGAGCTAAGCTTTAATAGGCAGGTGGATTAGGGAACACATTGGACATTCCTTAGAATATCCAACCTGTCTGACAGGCACAGTGGGACATCCTACTTTAAACACTGGAAATCCAACTTGGACATGAGTGGAGCAGTGGATTAATGCATCACTTTATCACTTTGGGATTAGAAGAGATTGCCTTTAGCTATATAAAACAAGTTCCACTGTAGCAAAGTAGCCTAATTGTTGTATGTGTATTTTAGAAACATGGAACACTTGGAATGTGTTGATTGACTCAAAGCCACATGTGTATGTATGTATGTATGTATGTACAGTGAGTTGTGCCTGAAATGACAACCACAATTCAGCTATTACAAATACTGTTTTGATGTTATTACCTTATTTCATGCAGCAGCTAGTATCTGCCTGATCGAATGCCGCACCTTCAATATTAGCCACACTTGAGTGCCACAATCAGTTCTAACATTATGACATCAAACGTTGTTTTCGAGTATTTAGCAGTGGCCAAGTTTGGATAGTCATCATCACATCGATTTTTTTCTAATAAACGCCATGGCATTAACCAAGAAATTATAGCATTCAAACTTGACCACTACTCAGTACATTTAATCTCACAACTTTTAAGATTGATTGTGGCGTGTGGTGGCACTTAACCAGATAAATATGATAGGCATGAAACAGTTTGTCAGCTATACTGTAATCCGTTCTCATACTATTGTTACAGTAGTGCTATGTCTAACTATTTTAGGATGACAAACAGTTAGAAAAATATGACTTGGAGGCTACAATACCCGAAGAACCTGAAGAGAAAGTTGAAGAAGATAAGGAAGAGAAAGGCGATGAAGAACAAGAAAATGATCAGATGGAAGAAACTGATGTGAAGGAGGATGATGTGAAGGACAGTGATGTGAAAGACAATGATGTGAAGGAAGAAAATGATACAGTTGAAGAGCAAAAGGGTGAAGCTGAGAAGAAAACCGAAACGAATGAGAATAATGATGAGATGGAGAAGAAAAATGATGAGATGGAGAAGAACAATGATGAGATTGAGAAGAACAATGATGAGATTGAGAAGAACAATGATGAGATGGAGAAGAAAAATGATGAGATGGAGAAGGTGGAATCTCCTGAAGAGAAGATGGCAACTGAGGAGGAAGCTCTTGCTACTGTTGCTGTTATGGAGGAGGATGGTACACCACAAGCTGAAAATGATGGTACGCTACCAGCTGAGAATGATGAGAAAGCAAATGAGGACACCAACACCACCACTACCACTGAAACTGAGACAACTCCTGCTGTACCTGGTAAGAAGAAAAGTTTGTCTGCTCCCATAAAAATGGAGAATGTTGTGGGTGCGTGCGTGTGTGTGTGTGTGTGTGTGTGGGAGGGGGAATACTTGCAATGGATAACTACTAAGAATGTTTGTCATGTGTTCTGAAGGTAACATGTTGTTGCTCTGGCATCGTTTACCAAACTGAGTTCCAGTTACTTGTATGTAACTTAGTGACACTTGTATCATTTTTCCTTAGTCATTTGTACTTCCAATAGTAAATGTTTAGCGGCTTAGTATAAGATGTTTACTAACTCAGTAATGTTTATGGTGCATGACCACCCTCTTCTGTGGGTAATTTATCGATGCAATGAGTTCCTTTGAAATATGGAAAACAATTAGGCCAGTTGTCTTAATTTGTAGTGTGCAATCTCTAGGTCAATACATTTTTGCATTTTTTTGTCATAGCAGTCACACTAGTAATTTGCTCTTTTTTTCTCGTTGTAGAATAATTTTTGTATGCAAAATTTGCACAAAATTTTTTACACAATATCAAACTACTCTAATAGAGCAGTCATTTCATTCACGTAAATCATACAAAAATATTTTTACACAAAAATTTATCACAATTTTTTTGCACAAAAATAAAGCAAATTATTAAAAATTTTTGGTCCCAAATATTCAACTATGCATGCAACATGCACACTTCACAGTTATCTAGGTTTGGTTTTCATCAATTCATGGCACAAAAGTGATGGTGAATTTCTAAAAACTGAGGTGATTAACTAAATTAGTCTGACAAGTTGATGTTGTACTACTTCTAAAAACCAGGTGCCCATGGCTATGCAGTTTATACGCTGTACTAGAGCTTTCCCCAGTAGAGCTGTAAAACTGTCAATTTGCTACCAACATCAAAGCCAATTTGTTAATTATATACATTCCTTTTACCACATCAAAAGAATTTTGACTAAAGTAGAGTGGTGCTGTACTACTCTACTGCTCTTTAGAAGAAGCCCCTGTTAAGGCAACAATGTAATTTAGTGTATAATTCATGAGTTGTTTTGTAATTCAGTAATTACGTTGCTATGCACTACTGCTAAGGGAGCACAAACCACTTACGCACAAAAGTATTTTCTCGGCTGTTTTATAGTACAGGGGTATGTCTATCAATTTTCTCACGCAAATTGTTTAGAGAAAGCCTAAGTCTGCCCTTCATTTTCATTCCCTTAAGTACAGGAGTCAAAGAATTTGTTATTTATGAAAGCTTGATATGCCATTTTTGGTTATTGTACACCCATATAGCCCATTGTGAAAGGCATTCATAGCATCTTCTGAACTCACTTCACCCGTTTTTCAAGCTAGCACAATAAACCACCTCAAAGCAAAATCTTCCTATCAGGAAGGTTTATACTTGTGCTGTACAGCCTTCATTTCTCACATACAGGCTGCTTTTAGCATTAGCCATTTTGCTCACATGGGTGTGGAAAGACAAAAACAAACATACATATGAACACACATGCATTTTTTGGAAAACAATTTCAGTAAATCAGGCAGGCGTTCGGCCAGCTGTGGCTGGTTTAAAAAGTAGCAAGTTTATCAAATTTGTGTAATGGGCCTGAGTGATTTGCCTGACATGTAGATCCAAGCTCATGATCAAACAAATCACAAGGGCACATGATACAACTGATATGTGCTAGGGTTGGGTGATACTGAAAAAAGTGCACCACGACATATCATGGAAGCATTTATCATGATAATCAATTTATCACAATATTATATGCTCATAAGAAAAATCATGTTATCTTCATATGTACAGGTTTTGCTATAACTTGTATTGTATCCATTCCATAAACAACTCCAAGCTATATAAGCACTGCATATAGCTTCATATTAAATGTGATTTTGGTGCACTTATGAGGCAGTTAGATTAATGGTATTTTATTTTGTAAGCAATATATCACGATATATCATAAACTCAATATATCACAAAGAGTAAAAATAGCCTCGATACAGTTATCGTCTCATGTTTTTATCGCAATAGCAACGATATATCATATTTCCCAACCCTGATATGTACCATGCCAACTGCAGGCTAATAGTTTGTGGCGGGCAACCAATCACCCAAGCCAACATGAGATACCCAATAGATTTATTGTGTCCTCAGTTATGGGTCAGTAGCAAGTAACGTAACTTATGTTTGCTACATGAAAGGCCAAATCCTACAGTTGTCACGGAACAGTTCAATTAAACAATCTTACAACTGTTTAAAGCTAGTTTGCTATAATTGAGTGTGGTCCATATTCAAAAATGTGGCAAAATGTTTGTAAATAGACTACTGTAATATTGACGAAAGGAAAATTTGACAAAATCAGCTTTGACAAATTAAAATCACATATCTAAACACTGACTTTGAGGTGCTTATTGACGTTTGACAAATGTAACCGATTCGTCATATTTGTTAATGCTTTCTTTTGTCAAAATGTCCTGTCGTACGGTATAGCACCAATTCTCACCTTAACCTAGAATTTCTCAACTTAATCGCCTCCGGATACTAAATCAGATGCGTGGTTTTTGTCACATGAGCAACACAATCGATTTTGGCCTGGATTTTTATGGAAGCAAACTGGTGGTACCACTCCCTCATCAAGGTTTACATGTACCTATAGCCAGCTATGATAGTTTCTTTTGAAATTAGGTGGCTTCATTACATGAATAGCTTTATACTTTAAAATTAGTGCTGCACTGCTTTTAGGGAAGACCTACCTGCACCTCACAAGTTGAGGTATCTGGATCCACTGGTTTTGATTCAATGCTAAGTAAGAGCCAAGTGTGGTAAGCTGAAAGTTAAAGGGTACTTCCAGCACATTAGTAACATGGGCATGAATAAATGTTGATTTGAAAGTGAACATTCCTATTTGTACCACCTATTTGCACAGGTATTCACCCATCTAATAGGATGATAATGGTAACTTTTAACTGTATGTGTGTGCAGGTCAAAAAGTGTCATGACACTGACTTATAAAATCACTCCCTTGTTATCTGCTTCTATTTCAGCTACAGTAAAAGTTACCTTGCCTAAAAGTGCAAGACTTGTGATTGACCTTGTGTCCTATTTCTTTTCTCCACAGTATAACCACAACAGGTAGTCATTTGATATGCATCAAGTAACTTAACCTGTGTTAATGGGAGGCCACTTTGTTTTGTTGTGGGATAAGGAAGTGGAGGCACCTTAGGACATTGTAGTGTGGCTTGTCCCGCCCCATCTGGGGTTGGTACATGCCTCAAGGTCACAGGTGTGTAGTGTAACAGTACATAGGTTTTGTTAGGCAGCCTCAAGATGCACTGTAAATTCACTAGAGTGTATCATCAACAGTACATAGGTTTTGTTAGGCAGCCTCAAGATGCACTGTAAATTCACTAGAGTGTATCATCTATATTGGATCTGATTGTCAGATATAGTGAGATAATTGGTGACAGCTGGTGCATAGCTTTATTTTTATAGTGGACCTTTTTTATTAGCACACAGGACTATTGGCTCCATTGCCTTACCCCCTGAGACTATGGTACTACTTCACTGCTCCCTAGTGATAACACTGATTTAATGTGTGTATGTTTCTCTGGGAGTTGTTGTTAATAGAACTTTTTTTTGTAGCTGCTCCCAGGGCACTTCACTTGACAAAATCTGTATACATTCGTCACATATCTCCTATGGTCAAATCATCTGATATCCTAGAGGTAATTCTCACTCATTTTTTAAAAATCAAGTGATAGTGTCTCTTCAGGTGTGCCAGCAGTTTCCTAGTTACCTTAGGATTGCAGTGGATGGACCGGACGTCGAGAAAGGGTGAGCAGCGTCTAAATTAAAGTCCAATAACCATAGCAGTCATATCATGTCATCCATCCAGCTATGAGCTTAGAGGCTGGGTCACATTTTCAGGAGAAGCAAACATTCGTGAAATTATTTCTCAGCTCTGTTCAGTAAGTGCATAATGTGCATTACCCTTATTAGCACCAATGGGTTATGTCCTTGTGCAGATAAAGAACAGTCAGTTAACATGTATGGCAAACAGGGATCTCACTAGAAGAGTTAAACATATGAGCAGTGATGCCTATCCATATCACAAGGATGTTGTTTGTAATGATATACAATTGGCTTGCCAGCTGATTAAGCATCTAGATTGTAAGCATCATCTGTTTGAGCCTGATTCCCAGGTGTGCACAATTATGTATGGTAATGTGGTAATTTGTTGAATGTTACTCAGGATAACCCTCTGATTGAAGAAGCCCAGAATGCCCTAGCAAATGCTGCCAACAATAGTAGTGAGAATAAAGAGAAATCAGAAGAAGGTGAACAAGAAGAAGAGGAAGAAGGTAGTGTGCATGACGACAGTGATCGATGGCCTGATGAAGGCGACAGCCTCTTGCAGGTGTGCTGAATTATGAACTCTCTTGCTTCTTACTTAATAATCCTATTAACAGGTTAACGATTGTCTGCTGTGGTATTTGCGTATCGTACACTCTGTGGATTATTACGGCGGTAACATGATAATGCAAGAACACAGAATGCCACACCGATGCGGTATAATTACAGCCAGGCCTACTAAACCTGATATCATTTCAGTCCAGCCAAAGGAAGGTAAACTACAACCATTACTGTCAACAAAATGTGAATGGCATGCCATTATAGTGAACACATACCTGGATAGTGCCAAGAATAAGGTCCAACCACATATGGAGCAAACAGAATTATTGTCTGACCAAGAAGCTGCTGATTTAGGAAAGAAAGATGTTGACAGGTATGCTAATTTGTTGAAGGAGGTGACTGATATAATTTCTGTCATGTAGTGAAATAGAGAAATTTATCAGTGACAATACTAAGGAGATCTCCAAAGAGAAGTATCTATGTCCACTTAGTGGTAAAAAGTTTAGGGGACCAGAGTTTGTTAGAAAACATATATTTAATAAGCACGCTAGTAAACTAGAGCAAGTCAAACAAGAGGTTAGAATCTTATTTTATTGTCACTATGTTGGCAATGCATTTCTCAGGTGGAATTTTTCCATAACTATTTGTATGATCCAAAACGACCCATGCCATTAGATTCAGAGCTGGCTTCTGAAGAACATCAAGATAGCAATAGTTTTCATGTACAACCTCCTCCAGACTTCGTACCATGGGGTAGCCCGCATATGATGATGTTTAGGAGAGGTATTGTATCTCAAGATGGTCCATACATTATTCCTTTCTCCAATAGGGATGTTTCCACAGAGAGGATTTGATATGTTTCCATTCCGAGGCAGAATGCGGTAAACACAAGCTAAAAGCCAACTACTAATTTTGTCATATTATTATTTATAGACGACGTGGTGGCGGTCGTGGACGAAGGATGGTTGAATATCACGATTTAGATGCACCTGCTGATATGGAGTTTTAAAACATTGACATACATTTATAATGTGTGATATAGTATTTATACACATAATGTGATTTTTTTGTGAGCTATGATGAAAGAAAGTATATAATACATGTGACTTGACTACCTAAGGCTGTGAAATAGTTTAGTTCCACAGTTGTTGCAGCTAATGTTGCTATGCTCTTCTTTACGAGGAATATAGAGACACATGGGGCATCGATAATGATACTTGCGATATCTTATTCCACAAGCATTGCAATATGGTGTTCCATCATCTGCGTCACGCCATAGTGGTGTTTTTCTTGTCTTGCATGAAGCACAAACTTTGCCTTTGTGTTGTAAGGGATAATCAAGATCCGATGGGTGGTATGGAGGTGTGAGGGGTGAATATGTGAAGTCCTTTTCTGTGTTACACAACTGTGGTAAAAATAATGCCCTTCTCCTAGCAGTAGCTTTGTTCACGGTGGTTAGTCTCTTCCTATTCGGCGTGTGCTCCACAAACTTTGGCTGGCTGTGAGCGATTGCCTTGCGTTTGGTGATCTTGTAACGTGCAATTCTGACAGTCCCAATGTGTAAGTACATCGTAGAGCCAAGTCTACGCCATGAATATCGTACGATATAACCATTGTCATCATCTGAAACAGGGTTGAAACTTCGGACGGGTTTCCTCTGTTTCCTTCTATCTCCACTTTTCTTTTCAGCGCTTTGCTCCCGTACAGGTGTGACAGGCGGTGAATCCAACAGTAACAATATTGAGGAACTAGGATTCATCACAAAACGGACGAGATTAAAGCGAAACTACACACGGTGCAACTCAACTGCAGCACATAAAAAAACTAGCGTATCAGAGGCGTGCCTGATGGGGGAATCCCGCGCGCGCTTTAAATAAAAATCAAGGATTGGACGAAATTGTTGTCGTGAAGAACTGAACGCGGTCCACTTCCCTCCACTAAGTTTAGAGCGCCATTATAGTACTGTGAGTGTTTCATTGGTTGTGTTGTGGAGACTACGGCGGGCACCGTAAACTAACTCCGTGAGTGTCGGGTGTCAGCAAGCACGGCCTCTACTTACCATTAACAGTTAGTTCCATTTGATACGGCCGCAATACTTGCATTTTAATATTTCAGTGTATTGTAAGTGATGGAAGTGCACAGCTGACAATTTGCAGAAGCCATTAAATGGTTTTGTACAAAAAAATCAACCCAATCCGCCTCAATTAATCATTGACAATTTGTTTACAATCAGCTGATTGACTTGCTGTATAACTTTGCTAATTTTGTTGTCGTGTCAGTTGTACAAAGAACTACCTATAACAGATTGTGGAGGATGAGTGATGTTAAAGACTTGATGGATTATTTGTCAATGTTTTCTGTTTTGTCTAGAAGTCCAACATTAATTTTATTAAGACACCAATATAGCTGATCAGACACACCAGGATATTACAAGTTGAAATATGAAAACAGAATATGATGATTGAAAGTGCTATATATTGTGTTGTTTACAATCACGTCATTTGGCGTTATCTTTCATCATCTTCTCAACCTTTTCTTTGAGTTCCTGAAATGACACAAGAGATTTCAAGATTACATTTCCAAACAGGATGTGATTCATTCAGCTAATGTATGCCATCAAAAATTTTTAATGATAGACTTCATGGGCTTACACCAAACAAATGGCATTGTGAAAATCCCATGTGTCCTAATATTTCACTATTACATATTCTACATCTTATCATAATGACTGTATGCTTTCATGCTTGTCGTGTTTAGTAAACAGAAACAGTATTTAATGAGTCTGAAAACCAAAGTCTGTGATAGTTAATGGTTAAGGTTCATATCATTAAACTGCCATAGCTTACCATGTCAAGCTGTGAAATATCGATGTGACGTGCAGCCACAAGGAAATCAACAATGTTGTATTTGTTCTCCTTGACTGCCAGGTGTAATGGACTATCACTATTCTATATACAATAAAATGTATTCATAAAGGATACAACACAGCTTTATTGTGTAATCTCTGAATATCATATAGTCCCTGTATAATTGGATTTACAGTTCTCACTAACTTGATCTAGAGCATAAACATTAGCTCCACTTGATAAAAGTAATTTTATTACTTCAACATGTCCCATCTCTGCTGCCACGTGCAATGGTGTTTTGAGACGCTATAAAAGGATACATACAATTGTTGAAACCACAACAGTAACAAACACAAGTACCCATGCTTATGAATAAAATCTTACATTTACAGGTAAGTTAAAGTACTAATGATGCAAATATTAGTTGCCTCATATAGTACAGGGTTTAAAGTACAGTATTGACAACCACATAATACAATCAACTAAACCACACTATTCAATATTATAACAACAGAAAGTCACATATGTACCTGACTCTTGATTTCAGTATCAGCTCCACGTGATAGCAATGTCTCTACGATCTCCAACTTGTCTAGCTCTACTGCCAAGTGTAGTGGTGACCAATTATACTATGTGGTAAAAGTTTATAAGAACAAGTGAGCAACACAGACTTAAATATTTGTACTGCTACATTCAATGTGTAGTGTACCTCCCACTTATGCGAAAGTTGCTAAATGGATTCCATACAAGTTGATATATACAAACATTACACCACCAAACTTCTTTACATAGACCTGCAAGTGGTTGACTGCACTTGCAGTCAATGTGGTGACATGCATAGATTCGATTTTATGTTCAATTACTGACTCATTCATAATAAAAGGCCGAAAACAGGACACCTGAAATTGAACTCTCCTTCACATTCCACTGTTCTACACAGGTATTGCTAGTAGGATACTCTCCTCAATACTGGAGAGGCAGAACTGCTACCAAACATATTTAAATACACTGAAGTAGACTGTACAGTTTCTAGAAAATCTAAAGATATATTCCACAAAAAAAAAATCTGGTTTAGTACTGAATTCTCAAAGTAAAATTCCAGGCTCTATCTTCGGTTTCCAGTGCCTTACTGGTAAAGTAGACAATAACATCTCTTGTTATACATGTAACATCTCTTGTTATACATGTAACAATTATTTTAATGAACAAAAAGCAATACTTGTGGTTGGTTATAGGGTATTTTATAATCAATCAACTCACATCAGTCAAGTAGCAATTGATATCAATGTTTGCATTAATGAGTGCTTCTTGTATATCTGTCACACTGTTCAACTCAATTGCCTTCCATATCTTATCTCGTTCTTCCTGTGTAGAAATAGTGTGTACACAAAACACTCTAATTGAACAGTCACTATTTCTACAAGTGGGTAGTGTGTCACTGACATGTATGCATAAATGCACTTTAGTACACAAAGAGGTAGTAGATATATGTAGAGCCCTCTACCTAGTTCGGTGACACTCCAATATATTCTGTACTCCGATCTTCTGTTTTTCATCAGTGCTCACATGTATTTCCAAGATTTAACCATTATTTCATCTGATTAACCAAATGTTGAGGATGTGCAGTTCAGTTTTCAAGATTGCTGCACTCATACCGTAGCTACGTAGCACATTGTAGTGTGCAGTGAAGTAAGAAGTTGATCTTCGAGTGGAACTGATCACGTAGCGAAGGAAAACTATATGTAGCTATGTCTAAAGAGGAGAGTTGCCAAACTAGCTATGTTGAGTTAGCCAAGTTAGCAAATTGCTTGCTATACAGAGGGGATAATGGATAATGGTAAGACCACTCCAAATTAATTCTCTGTTCCCCATCCACCACCCACATCTGGTTACTGTCAGCTCTAAATATTCCATTATTCTGTACTCTTCCAATATTTTCTGGTTATTCTTGCACACTGACAGGCTCAGTAAAAGCTATCTTGAAACAGTGTCAGCAGTGCTATCACATCGGCACAGACTTCATATTTGTGTTATTTTGCAACTTAAAAAAAACAAGCTTAAGCATGCTTTTATGAAGCTTTTTACGGTTGTGCCAGGCAAATAAAAGCTGTCAATATTATAATGGAATTGACCACCCGCCCACACGCAAATGTGCCTGAGTCCAGGACGGGAAACAGAGAATTTATTTAGAGTGGCCTAATGACCTGCCTGCTACATTTAGAATTTTCTGATGAAAAACAGTTGAAATTTGCATTGGAAAACAATTTTAACTGATACTTTAACATGAACATGATTTTACTAAAGAATCAATTGGAATTTTTAGTAAAAGATGTAAAGTCTTATTGACCAAGATTGGAGTACAGGATATATTGCCACCCCCAGTCCCGCCCCATACAACGGGAGGTGTGGTCGGGGGAGAGACTACCTACCCCTTTCAGCTCTTCTACTGCTCACGTGATTTGGACACAAGGACATAACGGTACTACAATTGCAACTAATTTACTTGCATTAGCTCAGAATATTCCTTCCTTTTCGAAACTCCATCAGTAGCCATTTTTTTCTGAACCCTATTTTCCACCCGTACACCTATCAATATCTATCTGTGCGTTAATAAGGGCGCTCACGTGAATATTGTAGGTTTGCGCGCTTCCTTGTTCGTAGATGGACATATCTGATGATTTCTCCAAGTACGTACAGCTGATGCGAAAGGCCCATGAAAGTCAGATTGATGGTGAGCTGTAGTTTAGGTACACACTGTGTTATTAAATACTAAAATCTTGTGTGCCACGTACTAGCTGTAAAAGATGAAGGAGAGAAATGGAGACAACTCTACGAGAAAGAACACAGCGTTGCGTCCAGCTTAAAGCAAGAAATGAATAACTTGCAGCAACAATTGAATGTAGAAGTAGAAAAGTAAGTCGTGGGGAATGAGAGTGGTCACTTCGACTCACTTGGTGTATCAGCTGTTTAGTGGGCGTGGTAAAATTTTAGGTTACAGTATACACCAGTTTGAGTACTGAAACTGAGCGAGCATGTTTGATGTGCTGTTATTATGGTTTAGATGGCAGACAACTAATGTTATTATGGTTTAGACACTACACATGGTGGACAACTTTGCAACTGCCACCAAAAATTAATTAGTGAATAAGGTCTATAGAGAGGAGGGTGGATACATTTTAGCAAGAGCGCATCAAATCCTATGGACAAGGGAGCATGTAACTCTGCAAACAGCAAAATTCAAACATGGCTGCTATGTGCTATACAAAGTAACTTGGTAAAATTCCTTAGTAGGACATTATACAGAGATGTACGCTCGAGTATGTCACATTACTGGCATCACTGAAACAAAGTCAAGTGGTGTGACGTAAGAATAGTAGCACAGGCTAGCCTTTCTATATTCACAATAGAATTAATTTGACCATTGTAAAGTTATTTTTCAGCTTGACGGCCACCTATCAAAGCCAGCTAGCTTGGTTGCATTCACAGAATACAGTGGGAATATGATGAAGTGGCAGTTCATTGTGCACAACCCTAGGATGGTGAAACCAATGATATAGAAAGGCTAGACGCCATGTTTGACGTCTAGCCTTTCTATGATATCATTGGACGCCATGATGCCATGTTTGAATTCTGCCTGTTGTATTGGCAGTGTACAGAGTTACATGCTCTCTTGTCCATAGGATGCACTCCTGATTTTAATTAAGCGCTACATAAAATTATTGCTTTAATTACATAGTTCTGCTTGGTATATATTTCATGTGAGCCTCAGTAGTTGTTTGTACAAAATTAGCAAACAGTGGTGTTTACTGGGTAACTGGATTGAGTTTCAAGTAAGCTTTACAACGGAACACCTGTTTGCTTTTCAAAACCCTAACCCTTTAGGTTAAGGAAATGTTGATATGTCACACACATGGTACACAATATAATTGCCTCAGCTCCTTGCATGCCAGATGAATCAACGATAAACTTTGCTTTGTTTCTCCTTAACATCACTTGACACACTATGAATAAAACATTTGTGACTAAAAGAGGGATTAAATGTCCACATGCCATTACTGAAATAGTGAAGCGGCCGTTATGCTTCTATGTTCAGTCAGTATTACAAACTAAGAGAAGGACCTTTGCAATCAATCAGTCACAACAGAAAACTTGGACGATTCACAGAACTATTAGGCATGCCGCTTGTTTCCAATCAATCCTGTATATCTATGATTACTGAGCTCTGTGGGAAATTCCCTACATTGGCATATTATCACAGTTTGTTACCAAAATAGAGATTTTTCTGTGTTTAGTACCATCATTCACATATCTGGTTTTATTGCTTGGATCCCTAATTGCACTGGTTTGTTTAGTTGTGCATACACATGTCCTACCTCTTCTGAGGCTTAGCTATTAGGCACATAAACCAGCTGGGAGATATGTATTAAGGCGGACGAAGCTTTGAGTTCAAAAGTTAAGTAAACTTCTAATTATATAAAACTATCCTTCGAAGCTTCGTAATGCACTCATAGCGTATGAAAAGAATTACGAATAAACATTGTTTTCTTTATTGCAACTGCTTATTCATCTTGCACAATTGATGTTCGTCTCTTTGTGATTGATCTTCATGTGCCATACCCACTTTTAAACCACGATTGATGTTGGTCTCTTTGTGATCAATCTTCATGTGCCATGTCCACTTTTTTAAAACCATTGCAGTTTAGCTTGCTACTGTAGACTAGTTGTAACATTATATCACCTTATAAAGTGATAGATAATGCATGGAAAACGTCCTTTTAGCCATTAGTAGTGTTTGCCTATGCATGATTGCAGTATAGTGGACACACCTATTTGCAATTGATCAATTACACTGCTGCTATGCATTTTCCAAATGCTAAGAAAGATGTGCATAAATGCAAGAAAACCTGGCTAACACCAAAGCGTCAAATGTTCAAACATTTTATTAATAAACATTTGAAAGTAAATTTTAAGCTTCATCCCAGCCCTAATATGCATAAGCCATTTATCACTGTCTCAGCAAAAACCCGACTTGTTCACACAAACATGTGTATTGAGAAAATCGAAATTTGTGACCCAGTCTGGGAAAACTGGGCTTATCGCCTATTTAAAAGTATGGAGAAATGCTGGTTTTAAGTATTTAGTGTGTTGTAGTTCGCCAATGGTTGAAGCTATGTGTACCAAATTTTCACACGTTTTACACCAATTCCTTACCTTCCACAGCATCCACTGTGCAAGTAGCCAACAACTAAGTTTCCCACCATTTTAGATAGTTCGAGGTTGACTGTATCAGGCGAGCCGCAAAATGGGTGGGAGGCAGGGGGCCTGGAAGGCGGGCAAGATGGTGTTCAAAAATTGAAAAGGAAGGCGTAGGGATGAATTAGGCCAAGGTTTGGGCCATTGAGGTCTCAAAATGAAAGGAAATTCACAGCAGAGGTACTTATTCAACACCACAGAGCTGTACAGCCACGTACAGTCATCCCCAGGCTGACCAGAGCTCCATTAAGTCCCCACACCGCACGTACGGATCGCCACTGGGCTTGGGAAAAGCATCCAGCAAAACCAGACCACTCAAGTCTAGTTGATTTTGATTGTGGAATTAGATAGTTTATTCATGTAGCTTTGTGTCCTGGGTGAAAAATCGAATCTGCTGACATGGGCGATAAGACCGGTTTTAAAATAATTCGTAAAATTAACGCATGCTACAAAGAAAAATACGAAAGTTTTTATCAGGCCAGTACTCAAAGAAGGAAGACTCAAATCACTTAAAACTATATACCATCTTATTCACCTGCTCATGGAGAGTTTGAAATCTTTGTTTCGTTTCTGTAGCTTCAACAGTATGTGTGTCACGTGCATTTGTTTACGATGTGGTAAATGTACACAAGATCGTAATCATTTCTTCTACAAACCGCTTTCATATCCACATGCGCAAGTGTCCACAGGGCTAACACTATACCTTGGCTGATGTGCTAATCCAAGGTGAACATTTTAAGCTAAATTGCAACGTTGTAGACTAATCCAAACGGAAGTTATGGCTGCAAATGTAAGCACCTGCAGTTTTATTTTCAGTATAGTCGCTGTACAAATCGATTATCTTACTCTTCTTACTGTCTAGTGCTATAATTTCAAAACTACACACCACAGAAGGCTGAAACTTTGGTGATTCATTCCTTGGACACTGCAGATAATGCTGAGTGAATTTTTTTTTTTAATTGTGCAAACAAGTCGGGTTTTTGCTGAGACAGTCACATTTAGCAGTAGTACTGAAGCATAGCACATCTCAATCTGCATAATGAAAATGACCTCTTCGTGTTTTTGTTTGTTTTGCTTTAACCATGGACAATAAACTGTGAATTAACTTTGCTTGTCTGTATATCTGTCTACTGAGCTGTATTTGGAAGCCTGAACTAACCCAATGCAAATTTTGCTAGACAAAAGATTTTACTATTTCTTTTTGGTCCCAGTTTTGATCACAAAGTAATTTGGCCATCATCTATATACCTGCTATGGTACTGTACTGACGAATGAAAGCATAGTGAGTAAAACTGCCAATTTTTTACCCCATAGCTATTGACAAAAATAATCTGCCTTCCTTCTATTTCAGTGCTTGCCGGAGGAGATTGGAAGTCTAATAAGTCCTATGAGATTATTTTGTGTTAATTACATTTTTGAGATTGTTTTTCTGGAGGCTTTGTAGTTTCCAAGTAGAGCACACACCACTACAGTCTTTGTGAAGTACGCTGTGTATGATGACTTGTTGGGTGTTCATTCATACAGTTTTCTTGATGGAGTCTCCTCTCTGTCAAAACATTTACTGGCACAAGATCTCGTGTGATTTAACTATAATTACCACACGTGACTTCTGCTGGTGCGCAAGAACTATTAGAACCTGTGTACTTGTCATGATGTGCTGTGTGGGTTATGTCACTGTTCTCTTTTTGTGTGTTTACATCTTCAGCTTTCACTGTTTAGTACTAAATCTCATTTTCAGTATATTGTAGGGATGCTGCAATAGTTGTGACATACGACATATAATCCCACGACATAGTATGTTATGGTCCATTTATGTCATGACATAGAAATCGCACACAAATTTGGCTACGTACAAAATTGAATATTAGGTGTTAAACACTTGAAAGTATTGATGTTTTGTGGAAATTCACCAAAAGGAAATGCTAAGTGTTTTTTTTTCTTTCTTCTAGAGCAAGTTTATGTTGTGACGTAGTATATCATGACATAAATAGGACACAAAAATTCTATGTCATGGCATCCCTAATATTTTGTGACCTTTTTGTAGGTTAAAAAAGCTGCTGAACATTGCTAACACAAAAATTGCTGAGAAAGACAAAATTATTGCTGAAAAGGACAAACTAATTGTTGAGAAGGACAGGGTGTTATCCCAGTTGACATCAGAGAGTGCTAGTGTGAATGAGGCAATGCCAAATGGATTACGACATCCTCAGCATGACAATGGTAGCACATCTCCATCTTTACTGGAGGATGTGTCTCCTTTTACAGCCAAAAGAACTTCTGGAGACAATAATGTTAAATGGAACAAAAGAAAGAAAAGAAAGCGATCTAAGCAATCAAAGAGATTTAAGCAAATAACCTTAACCCAACACCAAAGTACACGTCTTTCATTGTCATTAAGGAAAAATGATCGTTCAATAAATGTTATACCACAGTCACCTATAATTGATCTGAGTACCATCTCTTCTGACGAGGAGGAACAGGATAAACCAGTTAGTGATGATGATACCACAGATGAGTATAGCTCTAGTAATGACTTTGTAAATCAAAGCTTGATCAACCAGGATCATGGTGGTGCAGTCAATGGTTATACCACTGTTAGTCAGGATCAGGGAAGTCAAGATAGTCAGAATTATGATACAGCTAGCCAAAGTCTTGAGAATGATGGTAACATGACAAGTCAAGAGTTTATTCCATTAGATCAAGATCATGGTCCAAGTCAAGATAACGACTTGACTACTGTTCATAGCTTTACAAGGAATGGTAGCATCAGAGCAAATCATACTAATGTTTTTATTAGTCAAGACAGTATTTATAATCTGACTCGTGGAGTAGCAAGTCAAGGTCATTCCATAAGTCAGGGAAACTCTTCTGTTCATGGTGAAGCAAATCATAATTTGACTAACAGGAATCAAGACTTGGACTATACATTTGCACCTGAAGTAGCAACTAATGTTGAACCTCACACAATGAGTCAAAACTCAACAGACAGTCAAGATCAAAGCCAACAACACAACAATCAAAGGTAAATCATAATTGTACACTTGACATTGTAAAATACTGTTCAGTGGAATCTGTCAATTAGGTCACCTCTTTAAAATTTTTAAACTAAAAGGAGTGTAGAAATAGCTCTCTTATTCTACTGTTCACTTATCTTCTTAAAACTCACTGTGGCTGTAAGCAAACTATGCCGTTCACTGAGATCATACCCCTAACTTGCATACATTCTTGCTAGGAATATTTTAGCTTATTTTTTAAAATGAAAATTATTTTATCAACTTATAAGGTTGCAAAACACCTAATCATAAGTTTGACAAAAGTGTGTTAATGCATCCAACTGCAGAAAATGCAAGGTGACCAGATCAGATGGTTTTCACTGTAGTTGTTAGGTGCTACATGTATCATGGATTTTTTTACAGAGAGCAAAGCAAATCAACAAGTTTCAAGTATGTGGCCACTGTTCGTAAAAGAAGTGACCGACAGAAACTAGATGCAGCACCATGCAGAGAATGTGAAGAGGTAACAACACTAACCTTACACTGTTAATCCATTGTTATGTTGATATAGTGGTATGCTGGTGATCCTGCCATGACCAAACAAACTTGTCGACACAGGTTTGTACATCCCCCTGTAAATACCCCTGCAGATTTCTGGAAAATTGGATTTCCTGACACACCAGCAGAATAATTTTTTTTGGTACAAATTTTACTCATAAATTATTAATAACATGGTCCATCGTCAAGATTGTCATCTTCATCACCTCCATAATCTTCACCATCATCAAAATAAGTTAACTGATAATCTCCTTCTTCTTCCTGTTCTTCATCATACAACATTTCTGCTGGCAATTCTTCAGTGGCTGACTCTTCTTCTTCAGAATCTTCACGTAAGTGATCCACTGTGATACCACTATTAGCCTTCTTCAGTTGTCTGGACTTTCGGGTGGTAGTTAAGAGTTCTTTTGGAATTAAAGCAGTGTTCAGTGCACTCTTATCTTGTTTCACTGGTTTTCTGTATCTATCAGAATATCTTTGTATTTTGCAGTTCTGTTTGTCTACTGGTTTAACATAGAATGGTCCGCGTATGATAGAAGTTCTGAACTCTTGCTTGACGCTGAGTAGATAATTGTCCAATTCATTGCTCCTGAATGGTAGAGGATTTCTTTCGAGGTTGGGGAATAAAGGGGGCGGTTGTAGAATTGCTGGAGGCGCTTCTCCAGGTCCTAGTCCAATTTGCTGCAAGTGAAAAGCCTGTCCTCGTCCACGCCCTCTCCCTCTGCTCATCCCTAATAAATACCCACTGGAAAAAACAATCGAAAGTTCACGATTGATCACGTGCTCGAACGTAGCTGCAAAAGAAGCACTGAGAAGTCATGAACAAGTTTTTGATTTTCCTCACCGATCAGCTAAAGATATGGTACCATCTCTTCACAGCCTTTTTAGGCTTGTTCCTACCGTCTAGGAGGAAAGATGTCTCGAAAGAGATCGTACTTATAACTGGTGCAGGCAGCGGGATTGGACGAGCGCTGTCACTCAAGTTTGCTAACCTGGGCTCCACGGTAATCTTGTGGGATATCAACAAGAGCGCAAGTGACGCGGTAGCTGATGAAATTAACAGCAAATCACCCAACAAAGCTTTCTCCTACAAGTGTGACTGTAGCAAGAAAGAAGAGGTGTACAGGGTAGCAGAAAATGTTAAGAAAGATGTTGGAGATGTTACCATACTCGTCAACAATGCTGGGATTGTTAGTGGAAATAAAATCCTTGACATTCCAGATGATAAAATTGAGTTGACCTTTCAAGTTAATTCAATTGCTCACTTTTGGGTAAGTGTAGATTTGTGCTATAATTATGATGAAGCTGTTTTTTTTTTTTGTATAGACTATTAAAGCTTTTCTACCAGCAATGAAAAAGAATAATCATGGTCATATTGTCACCATTGCATCTGCAGCTGGGATGTTTGGAAGTTGTGGACTGGTTGACTATTGTGCCTCTAAATATGCTGCAGTTGGGACCCACTCTGCTCTTACTGTTGAATTGTTTGCTGAGAAGATGGATGGAATTCATACCACTTGTGTTTGTCCAACATATATAGATAGTGGGATGTTTGATGGTGTTAAAACGTAAGGACTCCATTCTTTGAAAATATTACACATTTTATGGTCTAATTTCAACATAGAGATCCATGGGTGATGCCAATAATGACGGTGGATTATGCCACGGATAGAATGATGACGGCTATCCTAACTAATCAACATTTATTGATGATGCCAAGAATGTTATACTTGGCTTATTACTTGCAATCGTAAGTGACGTTTAGTCTCATGTCCAGCCGGATCCATGCACATAGCACAAACACCATCTTGAGTTCCTTAGAAGTGTAAATACCAGCTAGCCAACTCGAATTGAGAAGTCAATTTGCAAGTGTTTTAAAATAGAGGGACTTTGTACCTGAGAGGTAGCATTCCATTTTTAATCATTTTTCCTGATGTGTAGTGAGGTCAGTTGGCAGAACACAATTTGACTGATCTTTTCCAGGCAATAAAATTTATAGCTACAGCTGATCGCCTAACCCCTTTGATTGGTTTGTAATTCTGGGCAAGGAACCACCAGATGGTGTTTGTACTCCCAGGTCTAAGTGATGCATTAGGAATCTTCTAATTGTCATGGTTGTATTATCTTTACAGATGTTTACCAATTCCTGTGCAACTTTTGTTGAACAAATGGCTGGGAGGATATCATGCTATGGACACTTTCATAGGAAGAAGGAAACAACAATAATGTTGTTTATTTGTGTATGTGTGACAGGTTTTTATGGATTACACAAAAGGAAGGGTCAAAGTGTTCATAAAACTTTGCATGCAACCCATTGAATGAACTACCTCCACAGCAGTACACTGTATAAGGAGAGTCGCACTTATACGGGAGATGTCAGTACCAAGGATACAGGCACCTACTTTTAAACAAATATTGCAGTGCATAATAGCAGCAGCAATCACTGTAATGTGATTATTTTAAGTAGTAATAAGTATCCAACATAACAATGGTGTACTTCATTCCTCATCACAAGTGTCCAAGTCCCTCATATAGTGACTGTTCTATTAGAGTAGTTAACTGGTTTGTAGGTACCTCTATGCAAGTCTTGGTGGAATGCAATCATTTCATGCATCTGCTCTGTTATACAATTTGCATATCCAAAAATACCTCTGCTCACTGGATGACACATAAAGATATCTCTAATGGTATGTTTCACTTTAAGGTCAGCCGGTCTATATAGGCACACCATTCGTCCAGTATAATATAGTCTTGGAAAATGAAATGCTTGGTTACCTTTGTAACTATAGTTGTCACCCATATGATGTGTAATTACATATTTCCCATGTAGCTACTTTCAAAGATGTGATGAACTGATGATAGTTATTTCATGTTTTTGTATAAGGAAAGCATCAGGGGACACTCAATTTTGAATGAAATCTGTAGTCTCAGCAACGTGTTATAGTTATAAGGAGCTTCATAACATATACAAAGCAGTTCAAGTCAAAGGACAGACAGTCAGTTGATCATGTGAGACAGGTCCAGTATTGCTGGCCCTATAGGGTGAGCTTCCTGTCAGATAGACTGGCCATGAATATAGCAAACTGGCAACATATAGTCAACCCTAACATCCACCGTGCATGGACTGCAATTCAGTAGTTACCAGCAGCGTTAGTGTGTTTTAGCACTATTATATAGAGCTATAGCCATATCTGTCAGAATGCCTACTGGAATGGTTTGTGGAAGTTCAAGTGCATTCTTTCTCAGTTGATTAAACGCTGGGAATTAATTAGTAGTAAAGGATTTCTGTGGCAATATGATTTTTGACTATGCTTTTGCGAAGGGGCGGGCGCCACCAGACTATGCTCAACTCCCGGCACACCAATGAACAAGTTTTTGATTTTCCTCACCGATCAGCTAAAGATATGGTACCATCTCTTCACAGCCTTTTTAGGCTTGTTCCTACCGTCTAGGAGGAAAGATGTCTCGAAAGAGATCGTACTTATAACTGGTGCAGGCAGCGGGATTGGACGAGCGCTGTCACTCAAGTTTGCTAACCTGGGCTCCACGGTAATCTTGTGGGATATCAACAAGAGCGCAAGTGACGCGGTAGCTGATGAAATTAACAGCAAATCACCCAACAAAGCTTTCTCCTACAAGTGTGACTGTAGCAAGAAAGAAGAGGTGTACAGGGTAGCAGAAAATGTTAAGAAAGATGTTGGAGATGTTACCATTCTCGTCAACAATGCTGGGATTGTTAGTGGAAATAGAATCCTTGACATTCCAGATGATAAAATTGAGTTGACTTTTCAAGTTAATTCATTTGCTCACTTTTGGGTAAGCATTTAACTTAGCAATTACATTATGTGATGTAAATACTACAGTGCTGTATGTCACAAAATTGCATGTAGCCACAACTTAGGCTCATGTTCCAGACAATTAGTGTGCGGCAAATAAGCCATCTGGTCACTGTTGCACGCATTCCGTGACCACTGCGACAGAGTCAATCAGATCCCTTTGCTGATTCTGTGACAGAACAAACACCAAATTCTTATAGAGGGATTGCAGTATGACGTATTTTCGTAAAATACTTAACAACCGTTGCTTGTCAGACATTTGTGAGGTACGCGAGTGAAGGCTACAGCCATTCTCAATGGTTCAGTGTAGAATGGAACACGTTCGCTAGGTTAGTCACTAGGATAGCCGTCGTCAAAATTGCACAAAGCGTTAATGTTCACGACTAATCAATGAAAAATTAATATTACACTTAGTGCTAGTTTGTTTCTAACCTTTTCCTAGCTTTTGACAGAGATTTTCTTATTTGGTAAAGCGTGGTGACTAAGTAAGTGTACTCGCCCCATTGCGTACCATTGAAAAGTAAACCTCACAAATGTCAGACTAGCAATGGTTGTTAAGCATTTTTATAATTCGTGCCACAATACTTTTCGAGTGCAAACCCTCTATTATTGTTGTATAAAACTCACAGGATGAGTTTATAAAACACAAATAATTATACAATTAGTTATAGTCTGTGGGGAAGAGGTAAACAGATAAAATGTACTATTAATTGAGGTAATACATTTCATAATTTAATAATAGTTGAGGGTAAAAGTGGATTCAGTAGAGAAAGGAATTGCAAAATGTTGATTGTGTCCACGGGTAGTCAATGAGTGGGATGTGAAAGTTATAGAAGTCTCAGCTAATATTTGTAGACAATTTTAAAAATTTCTCCTTGTTCAAGTGTTGGCCACTAAGTCCATCACAGACTTTATGTAGATGACGTATGTAATTAACATGGATACTGACGCCTTCAAAATGACCTTCTCACTCTGGAAAACTGGGCAAGCACATGGCAAATGGAATTTACAACCCTACTAAATGCATACACCTAACTATTATAAGGAAAAAGAACTACATAAAACATATAACACATCAATGAAGTACGTAGTAAAGCTGTTAAAGCAAAAGCATTTTACAGCGAATACTGGATTTGCCTTCAAGTAAAACTGTTTTTGATTGATCTGTCAAGCAATCCATCATAATAGTTTGCCATTAACTCCATAGTGTGAAAGTTTGTGACACAGTTTTCTGTGTCAAAAGCTTTGGCAAAATCTAAGAAGAGAGCATCAATGTGAGTTCCTGCATCAAGACACTTTTAAAGCTCCAAGTAATTGCGTGTCACATGATCGACCTGTGTGAAAGCCGGACCTCACAGAGGTGACTGACACAATTAAAAATCATCCTTGGCACAAAACAATACTGTGATGCTATCTAATTGCTTTCCCAGTGTTCATGGAAAGTGTGCAACAGTGAACAGACAGTTTATTTGCTGCCCATCACATAATGTGAGACTAGCCACAACTCCCTTCTGTGTCACAAAATGTGTGTATCAATATAGCTTGGCGGTCCAGTGATATGCTGGCGTGCAATTATAGCTTTCAAGCAGAATTTTTAGAATAATTGCGTTCATGAGTAACAATCGGTGGAAGGCTTCTTTTATGAGTGAGATCTTGTTTGTACGTGTGTGGGCTGAAAAGCTGCCAGAAAGATCTAGATTGATAAACCTCACCTCATTAATATTCTGTTTCTAACATCAACCTTTTATAGATGAAAATGATAAGTTACTTAGACTCATTACAGTCAGACCAAATTGGTATGAATACAAGATAATGAAGTTCCACAATGAGAGGTATAATTGGCAGTTCAGCCCTCAGTGATGCATTTGGCAGAAGTTATTCAATGCTGACTGCTCTATTAGAGCATTTTGAGTACAGTGAAAAGGGCTACCTACAGGACTAAATAAGTGGGCTTATTATCGAAGTGGCCCTATTATTAAAAATGCATCCATAGAAGAAAGTAGCCATGGGTTCATTATTTAGGTTTTTCAACAAAACATATAGTTGCTGTACGAGGTGACCTTACTTTCTTTTATGCCTTTATGCCTATTTTAAAGAATCATGTTCATGAGTTGTGAAATGACTACAGCGTAAGAATAATAGATAAATTTTGAGAACTGCTGGAAGGAATATAACCGGTGAAAATTTTGGTCATAATAGGCTCAGACCCATAGCTTGACTACTGTTCTCCAATACAAGTAGTTGTGAAAAGACCATGGCAAACAGTCTTTTTGATTTTAATCAGGTTACAAGGATAGCTCTACATGTGGCCCAGCATTTCTACAACACAGAAGTGATTGTGCTGAAAAATCAAATCTGCAAAAATGGTGTCACGGTATGTGTGCTTTGCACATAGCACACTTCATCATTTAGGGTGTGCTATCACTATAACATATAGGTGTTATCACTCTATAGACTATTAAAGCTTTTCTACCAGCAATGAAAAAGAATAATCATGGTCATATTGTCACCATTGCATCTGCGGCTGGATTGTTCGGAGTTTGTGGACTAGTTGACTATTGTGCCTCCAAACATGCCGCAGTCGGGACCCACTCTGCTCTTACTGTTGAATTGTTTGCTGAGAAGATGGATGGAATTCACACCACTTGTGTTTGTCCGGTATACATAAACACTGGAATGTTTGAAGGTGTCAAGACGTAAGGACTTTCTTCTTTAAAGCATGTGACATTATTGTCAGAATTTCACCATATATATGTATAGTAATCCATGGGTGATGCCAATAATGACGGTGGATTATGCTACAGATAGGATGATGACGGCTGTTCTGACTAACCAACATTTGTTGATGATACCAAAGACACTATACTTGATCTATTACCTACAATCGTGAGTGAATTTTAAATACATCATTATTGTGTTATGCTACACATACAGGTGGATGCCAATTCCTGTACAACTTTTGATTAACAAATGGCTGGGAGGATTTCATAGCATGGATACTTTCATAGGAAGGCAGAAGCAACAATAACATCATCGTATTCTAGTTGTGTTTGTGCATAGCTAACATAATCACAATTACTATGTATTCATCTAGAGATTTGTTAGAAGGTTCTTGTCAAAAGACACGAAATGTTCACTTCAAAATCTGAATGCAGAAAAGTAGTCTAGGCATGCACCGCAGCAGTGAAATTACATGATTAGAATTGAATTAAGTCATGCATTTTGTCACTGCATTCAAGAAACCACTGATGTGATATTAAAATATTATCATCACCAGTCAACCTTTGCTATCTATAATCATGTCATCACACCATCACGTTTCCCCTGAGACCAAGTTAGTACCATAATATGTGCCGTAATATTAAACTGTTCATGAACGACCAATTACAAACAGATGCATATAATTCTACCTTCACAATGTATCAACCATCACTCCTCTTCAAAATCACTGACAGGATTACTGCATGCTAGTTCTTATACATTAGTTGCATGCATACCATTCCAGCATCATTAGCACTAAATGTGTAGTCCCACACATCGCTTAGTTACCAGCCAGCTCAGTTAGTTAGCAGTATGCACACCTTCGGGGAAAAAATATTAATCTGGCATGGGGTAAGTGGAACATACATGAGAGGTGAGCAGTGCATGTCTGACTATAGTTGAGCTGACCACTGCCCCACTATAGTATAGCTCAGTTACTCAGTAAACAAACACAGCACTGACAGTCTCAATGCCACCGGTGCTACTTCTTTGACCCAAAGAACATGTCATCACCTGATGAAAGATGATAAATCAGAAAATACATAATTATTGTGGCTGATTAAAAGTGTTCTTTTCTACTCGTTACATATGGGACAGTCTGGCATAGAATCCACTCTGACTGAACATAGAGTTTTTGGCAGAGCGAGACCTCTTGTGCCGGAATTCTGCCTTAGCTAATATGTTCTATTCCCACTAAAATGTCGTGTATAATCTGAAGAGATGTCTAGTGATGTCATTATCCTTGAGACCTCACAAACATCAGGGTAGAGTTCAGTGAGAAAGGTGCAGGGTAGAGGCCACTATAATTTTATTCTTTATTACAATTAGAAACATACCATAGGAAAATGCATGTGCACGCCAGTGAATAATTAAGTTTGCAGTGCTGGGCAATTCAACATTCAGTCATGTACATTTAGAATGTTCAAACTTCTGATGCTGGTGGCCCTAGTCAATGCATGCATACATGCCCCTGCTAGTTGTATAGTACTAACTGGTAACATACATTCTAATAGAACATACACTACAAATGAAAGTAGTGATCAATCCGTATAGTCAACATGTAGCAGTGTAGTAGACTTCTAATTATATATAAATTTATAAATAGATGCAACCATCAGTTGCTGACCTTTCCACGTGCAAAACTGAGCTATGGGAGCAGTGCAGTTTATGTTAGATCTGTGCAAATTGCTATATTACTGGTTCGTGGGATATCTCAGCTTGTTCCTACCAGCTAGACAGAAGGATGTGTCCAACGAGGTGATATTGATAACTGGAGCGGGTAGTGGGATTGGACGATTACTGGCCTTCAAGTTTGCCAAGTTAGGCGCCACAATTGTGTTGTGGGATATCAACAAGAGCGCTAATGACGCTGTAGCTGATGAAATTAACAGCAAAACACCCAACAAGGCATACCCGTACAAATGTGACTGTAGCAAGAGGGAAGAGATTTACAGGGTAGCAGAAAACGTAAGGAAAGATGTAGGGGAAGTCACCATGCTCATTAACAATGCTGGAATTGTGACGGGGAAGAAATTTTTTGATCTTCCAGATGATAAAATTGAGTTGACCTTTCAAGTTAATTCAGTTTCTCACTTTTGGGTAATTAACCTGTGATTTGTGACCATGATGTACTGTTTTCTCTATGATACAGACCACCAAAGCATTTCTCCCAGCCATGATGAAGAATAATCATGGCCATATTGTTACTATTGCATCGACAGCTGGTCTAACTGGCGTAAACGGACTCATTGATTATTGCTCTTCCAAACATGCCGCAGTAGGCACCCATGCTGCATTGACTACAGAACTGTATGCTCAAAACCTTGATGGGGTACATACCACCTGTATTTGTCCTTACATCATTGACACGGGAATGTTCGAAGGCGCCAAGTCAAAGTGAGATCAAAAATATGAGTAGCAGCATTCAAATTTTTTTTGTCATTTAGGTTTAACTGGTTACTACCGATGCTAAAGGTTGACTATGTTGCCACAAAGATTGTCAAGGCTGTAAGAAGTAACCAGTACATACTGGTTATGCCACGTCTGATCTACTTTTTATACTACCTACAACTGTTCATGCCCATTAATGCTGCCCTACTGGCCAGCAAGATGTTTGGCTTTGACAAATTGATGGATCAATTCACAGGCAGACAGAAGAAAGACTGAAATTGTAATTACAATATTTGTACAAATTGAATTAATATAAAAACACTATTTCTCATCACTTGGTGCAGCTACAGTGTCTTCCTCCTCCGGTGGTGGTGGTGGTGGTGCTGCCACTTCACGATAAAAAAGTTTCATATCACCTCCACCTTTCCAGATGGTATGTTTAATGGTACGTATGTCCATAGCATTGTCAAGTACCTGTGTTGTACAGGTGTAGATTAGCAGCTCAGCTCCTCCCCCTTAGCTCACCTGATCCATACATAGTAGCTCCACTGCAGCCACACCATCTAGTTTATTCGTAATATAATCAGCTACCTTAGATACTAAAATAAGATCTTGGGCTGATAATTTTTCTCTACAGAATGATATCAAGTATGAACTAAGGTACAGCCATTGGGATGCTTACCGATCACTTGGTAGCTGCTGCGTCTTCTTATCATCCGATGAATATGGCAATAGTAGAAAATTCAATTTGGAGTGTGTCGGTAATAATTTCTGTGATATGAGAAGGTGAATGAGAACACACATGAAGTAGCACTCACCCTACATACAATGTCTTCTACCCATACAGGTAGATGTGTTGATAGCTGCTTGGACTCGTGTGCGTTGACTGCATCTCGACACAGAAACCTCACAAGTGTACATCCACAGTCACCTGCTTCTGACAAAATGATAGGTGTGTGTGGACAGACTTGGAAGAATTTCCGATCCTGCAACTTAAGCACAGCAAATGAGCCCAACCCACTTGCAATAAAAGGGTGTGGCTGCTTGCATGCCTACCTGTGGTGCATCACTTGGCTGATCAGCTGGTGGAGCAGATGCAGGTGGCCAGTGCTCAAACAATGCCCTCAACATTAGTGCACCATAATTTACTAGAACAATCATATATAGTGAACACCATGTGGAGAATTGCTTGGCTACACAAGACTGTATAAAAAATACACCTTTAATGTCTGCATCAGCATTAGATAGGCCTGTTTTATCACCAAGTACCCATGATGCGAAACAGTCTGATTCTTCTAGTCGTATCATCAACATCTGTGAAATGGGAAAAACAACAAGTCAACCAACCAGTATAGTCTCTTATAACAGACTCTTCAAGGCCTTTGTCTTTATCAAGAAATATTTTTGGGACTTTGTCCTTACAATGGAGGTTTTTGTTCTCTTAATTTGGACAGTTTGTTAAGAGAAGTTCCATTGTACGTACACCAATTAACCAATTACTGTAGCACTTACACACAATGATCCATTAACCTACAGGAAGTACAGACTTTACAACACTACTACTTACCCCAGTCTTGACATCAACAGAGAACCAGTTTGGAATGAAGTGTGGCTGTTGTTCCTGCCACTTTCTTTCTTCCTCCTCCATATCTACTTCACCAAGGTCCTTCACTTTACTAGCCTAACATTACAGAGCATAGATCTGCCATGATGATACAGTGACACTCACTGTAAAGACATCCCAGAGAGCCACTTTGCTACTCCGATCTTTGGTCAGTATATGTCTCTTGTCACTTAGTACAGAAAATGATGTCACACAATCACCCCCTGGACACATACATTAGAGGTGAGACAGACACACTAACAGACAGACCTGGAAGAGTATCAACTGGTTTACAGTGTAGTGGCGAAGCATCTTCATTATCATTATCATCATCATTGTCTGCTGTTTCCACAGGTACCAACTCTGTTGGCTAACCAAAATATAGCCAATGATATTTTAAGTGATATAATACTAACCCATTTGTTGATGTGTGTGTTGCTAGTGGCAACCCAGATGCTGTGGTAGTCATCCGTGGGGTCCAGACACAATCTCAAAACCGATGAATCTTCACAGAATAGTAGTGTACTCTCTTGTGCTGTAATTTCAGTTACAAACACACAACCATCTCTGCCAGCTGAATAAAACTTCGTAAAGTCATTGTCAACTGCTAATGTCCAGACTCCAGAGGAATGAACTCGGAACGTGTCAATACATCTTTGTTGACCAATAGACCACAAGCGAACAGTACCATCAGAACTGGCAGATAAGCACTACAAAGCAAACATAATATTTATACACCAATAATCGAATCAACTTTGGAAAAACCATCAGTATAAAATTTTGTATATCAGTATCCATGACGGAAAAAGCAGCAGATGAAATACTTGCTTGTGTGCACCAAATGACATTTCTGAATGCAGTATTGAGTTGCATTACAATGTTGGTATTACTGCTTAAATCTACTGTCATTCGTTGTTACAGCACTATTGTTACTATAAACAAGCTAAATTGGTCCATTACAATCAAATTTCTAGCAAAATTTGCTGAAAGTTGAGCATGCAGATTGGCTATGCTTATCAGCTTGAAACTATCAAGCAAGGCGTAGCTCACAAGCTGGGACTCTCGTACACTATCTGAGAAATCCAATTATAAATCCATGAAATATCTATTGAAATAATACAGAAATACGTTTAAATATTGGGACACTCGTACACAATTTAGAAGTTTGCATGGGCGGTTGGCTACCCCTTGCTATCAAGTTAGCGGACCACCAGTCAAGTTTTACAGTTAAAATAAACAGAGCCAGGTGCCAAAACCTTATCCATAGCATGGAGATTTTTTTCTACCAAGTTAACATGGTGAAACATTCAAGAGACTCTGCTACATAATATATAGCAGAAACAAAATAATGTCAGTTTAGAAAGTCATTTTCAATGAGCATACAGTGAGAATCAACGAGTGGTTACTGTAGTTATAACTGCTGCATGTTGCCCCACTATTTTTCCTTAAAAAATCTCTACATGCAACAACTAACCTCTGTTCCGTCACTATTCATCACAATGGAACGGATATTGTCAGAGTGCCCTTTCAGTTTAGTAATCTTCATTAGTTTTCGAGGATCCCATACTCTCAGTGACTATCATAACACCTTACAATAGACACTATACACCACACACATCCATACCTTCTCTGTAGAACCAGAGATTACCAGGCTCCCTGATCTATTCATTGCAAGACTGTATATAGACTGTTTGTGACCTAGCAGGCTGCTAGCTGTGAAAGAAATGAATAAAAAAAAATAGCAACCTTTGGATGACATAGCCTCAGACCTGTGAAAAAGCTCTATAAACCATTTACAAACAGGTTTCTCTATTACTATTTCTATAGCTTAATTCCTCCCATAGTGCTCAGTGGCATGCCTGAGTGGCATGCAGGGTTCCAAGAGACCTTTAGTGGCCCAAGGTTGTGGATGGCATTGTACGGCGATATTGGTGAAGCTAATATATACTGAACCTTGTAGTTTTACAAAATACAATTATAGTAGGTTGTCGTTACCATGCCTCAAATGGAACTTCCCATTTTAAATGTACACCACTGATGCTAATATATCCAAAGTACACTTACTGGTAATTGTGTTGTTAGTTGCAGTAAGATTAGTGAGTGTTGTGATGTCCCAAAGGTAAATCTGTCGGTCCAATCCACCGCTGACTACCTTGTTGACATCTGGTGCATACGCCAGTGCCTTAACATAATCTTTATGTGTACGTAATGTTGACAAGCACAATGCTCGCTGTGTGTCCCACATCTTTAACGTGGTGTCTGAAGAAGCTGACATCACTGTGAAAGGTAGGGAGATTATAAAATGTAGCTTTTTCTTCTTTACCCACTTGTGTGCCCGTCTCCACATAACACTATATCGTTCACCCAGTCCGTATGATGTTCCATAGACTGTATGTACGGCTCCTATGATTGTGCACAATAGAGATCTACTATTTTACGAGAAAATTTTTCATCACCTCTTCCAGGCCATAACTACTGATGTCCCAGCATCTTACTACTGAATCTCTGCCGGCCGTAAACAGGCGTCCATTCGCCGCATTGATTTGTAGTGAATTAACCCCAGAACGATTTAACCTCTCCTCTTCTTTCCTTATTACAAACGATACGGCAACCTTTCTAGCCGCCTTCCCCCGAAATTCCATAGTGTGCTTTAAATAGACTGATTGTTTTATTAGAAATATTTCCTAAGTGACATGCTATATTGCTATTTACAAATCTCCCCTAGCAACAGCATTAGCATAGGAATTTGCATCGTCTTTGCTGTCTGGAGCCAATTTGATCATGTCATCAATACGAAGGATCGTGATAGCTGCTTCTGTTGCAAACTTCAAACTCTTGATTTTACTGACAGCTGGTTCCAGCACACCAGCCTTCACATTGTCCCTCACAGCTCCGTTTTTCAAATCTAGTCCAACCCTAGAGATTCAGTGGTTAACTAGTAAGAATACAACAAACTTATAATATTCACCATTTCCATTGAGCTTTTTCAGGTACAGTTTGTGATGCATTGTGATATGCTCTGAGTTTGGCTACCAAATCTGTTGAGTCTTTAGCTGCATTAACTGCTAGTGTCTTTGGGATGACGAGGAGTGCTTGAGCAAACTGAGCAATGGCTAACTGTTCTCTAGAACTCTACAAAGACACAATGAATATATAGGGTATATATTGTATAACACACCATGTACATTCACAATATTTCAGGCCAGTGTATTTAGCAAAAAAAACTAAGTATAAGCTTCTGCAGGGCCAGCAGTGAATTTGATTGATACTCACGATGTGAGTACATATCAAAACAGGATTCTACCATGGTAATAGCAGTTTGCTGTAGTGGCATTTTATCAAGTTGTACCAAGAGTTCATAATATATATACTGAGGAGAGTATCCTACTCTCATATACCTCTGTAGAAAGGCGTATCGTGAAGTTATGGCGTAGCACTTCTGAGTTCACTCGTTTTTCTTTGTATAATTAATGATGTCATTAGTTGAACATGGTATTGATTGAACGCGTGCCTACCAACGTCACTAGCAACCAAATTAACTCCAGCTCTAAGTGTTTCTCACCAAACTACAATCGTTCCTTCATGGGTTAAGACCACTTCGTAGGCGTTTCTTGCTAGGCCATTCGTGAATACAGCTATCCTGAGCGTCGCGAGTGTGAAATGGTGCTAACAATTCTTGCACTTTTACGGCTGCTCATACATCACAAACCACAACATCTTGTCATTATGTCATAACTTCACGATACGCCCTTCTACAGGGGTATATGACAGTAGGATACTCTCCTCAGTGTATATATTATGAACTCTTGGTTGTACTTAGTAACAGTTCCACAGAAAAACAGACAAGTTGATATAAAAGGTCTTGAAGCTACCTACTGCTGCACAAAACAGCCATGGCATGCTAAAGCCAGTTATTATCATGTATTGCATGCTGTCATCAAGAGTGCTCCCATACAAATATTATGAACTCTTGCTGTCATCAACTTATAATTGAGATGGTCATTAATTAGATTAACACCTCTCCTAAGTTACTCACAATGTAGGTTTATTGGGTGCTTGAACTTTTAAGACAGCTTGTTGTTCACACTACTGCCCAACAATTCTGACCATTAGGCCACATAAACTTCTCATCCTCCACTAAAAAGAGCAGTGCGGGAGGGCGGGTTTTTATTTTATTTTTTTACTAACTAGATAGTTGAATTAGTTAGTTAAAATAATTCAGAATGCAGTTTTCTTAGACTGCTCTAGCAAGGTACCAAGGTGCTGGATGGCTGCACTAAGCCACCAGTGGTACAAAAATTCCTTGATGAGGTAAGAAAAACGGTGATGTGGGCGGGGATGAGAAACTAATAATTAAGTTTATGTGGCCTTAGCAAGAGTATATAATAGAAACCAAGTGTGTCGAACAGTGTATTAGCCCGTGATTAATGATTGCATAAAGTAACATGGATATTTCAATTTACGCAAATGGTAATTTGAAATGCGTACGTGGCAACGGGCCTTTGTTCACCAGTTTTCCGTTTATTTAACCAAGCATTCAACAGTTATTGTACAAAGAAAGTGTAGTAAGGACCCAAGATAACTCCAGCTCGCTAAAACAATGGTTGCACAAACAAGCGCGTTGCCACGCCTTCAGGGATCCGCTTGGCAGTGCTAGAACTTTAACATTAGCCAATTCCCTTTAACGCTATCATGTTTTCACCCGGTTTAGTGGCTAAATTGGGCTAAACACAGCAACCCTTAATGGCAATGAAAACGAAAATTTACTGAAATATCCGTGCTACTTTACGCAATTATTAATCACGGGGTAATACACCCGTTCAATACTCTTGGTTTCTATTATATACTCTTGCCATTAGTGCTAAACGCAGCATATAAAAACATCCAAGAATAAGCATGCAATGTAATGTAGATAATTCCCTTGTTAGGAAAGTTACTTCAACAAATGATGCCCATTTGCTGGACTAGACTACAATAGCTTTTTTTCTTTTTTTGCCTTTTATGGCTATACAAAATCACAAGGAGATATAAAACTTGTACATCAATTGACAAAAACTGCACTAAAACCTCAGTGTAGTTCATTTTTGAAAATAATATCCCTACTGCTAACAATAATACAAGCACTGTACTACTAATACATCTCTAGCCTTCTTTTGGTAAAATGGCACACAATTTGGTCAGTGTTACACCATGCAATTACACAAAAATAAAATAGCATTGCTTATATAGTTTGTAAATTGCAACAAGTGTGCAGTGTTAACAATTAGCCACAGAGACACTTCCCAATATACACACTATAATAGACAGGTAAGGCAGCACACATTTGCAAAAACTACATTTAGTGTACACAACAAGAGTTCAAACTATTCATTATGAACTCATACTAACAGCTGTAGACACCCCTAATATACAAGATATTGAGAACCTTGTGTGTGCGGCATACAAAGTAATAATTATATATAGTTCATCACTTGAATTAGGTGAGTGAGCAAATTTCTCTAGTCCAGTCAAGTGAATGGATACACCTGATGTTGAAACAGAGCTAGGAAGGCAATGTATATATCAGTTGAAGTCAAGCATGATGCAACTTTTGCGTTATAGCCTGTAGGTACCAGGAATTGCTATACACTGAGTAAGACAGATGGAGGCACATGGCTTCCTTATAGAATACTCAAGAGGGTAGAGACTAACTCACCATGCACATGGCAGAAACAATAGCAAACAATTACCGTACTTCGTCATATAAAAAAAAAGCCACATTCAAATAAAGGCTGGTCTTGATTACAAGCTGGAGGGTTTCCAGCATTGGGGGAAATAAACACCTGATCTCAAATAGTGGCCTGGGCTATTATTTGACTCCACTGTTAGTTATAGTTATATCCCGGTACGAGGGTAATAACAATGATATCATCCGAGTATACGGGATATAACTGTTTTATATCCCAGTGCGCGGGAGTGCGCAGAAGTTTACGGATAGTAAATTAAGTTCCGGTTTGAGTTCCTGTCACTGTGCTCAAGATTTCGTCCGAATTGTGTGGAGATTCTACTTCGTAGCTACAAGAGAGACCTTACATACTGCCTACAAACTGTAGCGAAGGGTGGTGTTATGAAGCAGCGGTTCCAGATATAATTCGCCTTCGTCAAAAATTGGTATGGTGGTGTCGCGTGGTGTGCAAGAGAAAAATAAAGACCAACAAGTGGCTACCATAGTCCAAGATAGAACGATGAAGCTAGAGGAAGTTAGTTCTTCACCATAGTGACCGTTGGGAGTGATTGCTGGAGCGAAAATCGTCACGGATTATTCTTGACATTTATTGGTAACTTGTAGTGTTATTGTGTAAAGGATTAACAGTTTTCTTGTAAGATTTAGGTAGTTTTAAGTGCTGTATTGGTGTGTTTTGTATCAATATTTCCTTATTTGGCTCTTTGTTCCATTGGTAAACAATGCCATTCGCGGTTATTATGATGTCACAAAAGAGACTGAATGGCTCCGCAACAGGGTGATAACTAATATATCGTACAGTAGCAGCGCCGCTCTGTCTAGCTGTATGGTAGTTATAACCCAGCGCGGCGCTTTGATACTCCCACGCACTGGGGTTTAAGTGGCTTTATTTTACTGCTGTAAACTTATCAACATTAGCCATCTGAGGGTGAAGGTGCTAAGAGTAATCATGTGAGTGGTCAGTGTGAGCATGCACACCTGCATCATACAACTGTTGTTTAGTGTTTACCTATCATCTTAGGCCTTCACTACACTTGTTTATATAGTATAAAGGTTCTCTATGCCTACCATTACAATAATGGCTATTAGAAATTGATTAAATGCTGGGTGTCACTCACACCTAACACCTATCCACAATAAACACCTGGTCTTGAATAAATTCGTTTACAGCCTGGATCAAAAATGCTGGGAAGAAAATAAAAGACCAGGCTTGCATATGAGAGAATATTTTATATGAGGAAATACAGCACATACATTTGATGGGCATTTACTATTGTGGAATGCATATGCATTGCATCCTAGCACCCATTAGTTGCTGTGGTGCTGCTTGACTAGTCCACACTACTGGGCCATACTGCGTTGTACTCAGGTTAGAATGAACAGAGTATAAGAATTCACTGGGATTAAGCTTCTAATTTTCTAATGCAATTGAAAGGAACGTACACTTACCGTATAGTAAAAAACTTTGGCGGTAAAAAAGTGTGACAAAACCCCTCTGTTGAAAAAATTGGCGATTGAAATAATATTCGCCAAAGTTTTTACTGCCAAAGTTTTTACTGTACGGTATGTAAGGATAATGACAAGGTGTCAACTCATCAGTTAAGTAGTGTAGTAAGTGTATAGGTAGCTAGCGTTGTTGTTGTTGTAGCAGTACTTTTGTAGTTACTGATCTAATGACGTGGTAGAAATGGCATGCTTTGCTATCTCCTGCGATGCAGAGAGCAAACATATCATTTTTACTTTTTCAGTGAACTCCAGTAGCAGAGGTTATCACGTATATCAAAGTATTTGGCCAAATCCATTGCAAGATGATGAACTAGCTGACGTGCGAACGGGAAGCCGGTTGGAAATGCTATCCCAAGGAGTGCTTACAACAGTGGGACAAATTCCTAGGAAAATCTCCAAAGTCAGCTCGATCTTTATTTATTGCGCGGTGGTACGAGCTGACCTTCATCTCAAATTATAGTTACTCAATGTGCTCGTGTGATAATCTAAAATAATTGGCGAAAAAAACTTTGGCGAATTGTACGCTATTTGCCAAATTCATCAAAGTTTTTTTACCACCAAAATTTTTTACTATACAGTACGTGCCAAATAATTATTTTCTACATTGTACTAGAACTACACCATACAGCCCTCACCAGTGAAGTAGCAAAGTTCTCCAGGTAAATTGACAGAGCAGCCTCAACAGCACCACCCCCTGGTACCACCTGGTTGCACTCCATCACCCTCTTCACCACACACAAAGCATCATGCAGCGACCTCTCCACTTCGTCTAACATAAAGTCATTAGCTCCTCGTAAAATAATGGACGCTGCAGTACGTGCCTTTGGACTATGGGGAAAATTTGACATCAGATTCATAATCAAGTCAACTTTACACAAAAGGAATTTGATAAATTACATCAGAATGCAATGAATTACACATCAGTATCCACAATAGAATTTCAATGTAATTCTACAAATACCTCACTAGAAAAATAATTCATCATCAGACACAGAATGCAATGAATTATACATCGGTATCTACAATAGAGTTCTATGAATACTCACCCTTTAATAAGAATTAATTCATCATCAGACACTCTTTCTTGAGTTATTTCTTCAGCCTGGCCAAGTTGTGACGGGTCAAATGTTTCCTCTCCTTCTAAGTTAGACATGTTCAAAACTACTGTTGCTGTAAGAAAACAAAAGATGTTGACACACACTACAGAACATGAGAGTAACAAACCTCCAGTGGCTCTAGCTATCCGTTTTAGGTCCTCCTTTTTACAACGACGAACAGCAATCGCACCAGCTTCCACAAAGTACTTCAAGCACAAGTCATCGATCCCACCACTGCACAAAATAACATTAGCTCCAGCACCTAGTATCTTCTGAATACGTTCCTTCGTCAAATCAGCTTCCCTAGACATAATATTTGATACTCTTTACTAATAATATCCATATATCATACCGATCCCTGATGGCCTCCAATTTATCAGGTTGTTCAATAACTACTTGTATTCCCAAATGCATCTTGGCCTTCTGCAAACTAAAATCCAAACAAGCTATCTTTGCCTTTTGGATTGTTTTCGGCATAGCTAATGTGAGCACAGAATAATATAAAGTTACTTTACTATCATCATTTCTCACCTTGTGAAGCAACAGTACAATTCAGGGCATAGCCATTTACAAACACACTTTCCCGTACACTGCGACCGTGTGCCTTAAGAACATTTACTGCTTTAATTGGGAACTTCATTTCTCCCTTCTGGTTGGGACGCTTCACTGCCATCATGGCTTCAACAACCATGTTAGCAAAGAAATCAGAATCACTATGTCAACATGTACAACACATATCAAGCTATTGTCTGTTACAAATTACTTACACTCCAATTAATTTTGAAGACATGGAGGTCTTGGCAGCTGTGTAAATACACTCCTTGCCTAAGCTATCCACACTACAGGAAAGCTGATCACTGATATACTTGCAAGCCTCCCTGCAGGAAGATACAAATTAAAAGTTTCATGACCTTTTCGTAGTTGCAGCTTGCTGTTCTTACCGACATGCCAATCGATAGCCACTAATAATTGATGTAGGATGAATACGATATTTCACAAGCTCATCGGCACACTTCAGTAATTCTGCGGCTACAATGACCTAAATAAGTTTGTACTTAATTCATCAGAAGTAACTGTGTTGTGACCGTACCACCGAGGTTGTTCCATCCCCTACTTCCTGGTCCTGCAAGTCGGCTAGTTCCACCAGTACTTTGGCTGCTGGATGTTCTACTTCTAACAATTTCAAAATGGTGGCGCCATCATTGGTAACAGTCACGTCCTACCCATAATTATAAACAGCGAATACTCACCACTAAATCAAACTCACCCCAATATCATCTACAAGCATCTTATCCAGGCCTACAGGTCCTAGCGAGCTCTTGACGATATTCGCAATGGAGGCGGCCGCCATAACTACAGATAATGCGTTTGAGGTATTTTCTTCATGCATATAAGACTAGTGATACCATTTTGCGTGCGTATGGTGTCCCCACTGGTCCGTTCGCCTCTCACTGCTAGCCTGTAAGATTCGCTCGTCATCTTCCACGTGTGCTACTATATCGCGTGATACCTATATCCTAATTAAAGCCGCTTATGACGGGGTGATATACGTGGGATTTTGCAGGTCTCAATGGCGGTGCTTTTGTGCCACTGTTTAACGATACTATGGATATTGGGCTGTGTGTTAGTGAGCTCAGACGCTCGTGTTCTGTCCAAGTCCTGCAACAACGTTGAATCAATTACACTCGTCAACTCTACTCACTTATTTGGGTTGCCGGTGGAATGTCGTGATGACTGCGTGCTGTTTGCAGTTTCAAGCAGCAGCGTAGAAACTTGTAAAGAAGCCAGTGACGCTAAGGAGGTAGTTGACTGGAAACGTTGTGAGTCCTCGACAGCGTCCTCGTTGTTGGTTCGCAGTAACGACCAAGTGAGAACAACTCATACAGCAGAAACGACATTTAATGCTTTTATGTATTTAGCACTTGTGTTTGTTGACTACAAAACAGTATTTGGAGAAGCACAGTGTCCCTACAGCACACCATTATGTTTGTGCTGACATTGAAGGATGCTACAGTTTACTAGATGGTATTAGCTTACCTAATGGTGGGTGTGTTAAGTTATCTTTATGATATTGTAGCTGGTGGGAGACACAGACGAGAAGAAGCAGCATCTAATGACACTAAACAGCCTATCAACTCCTGGGTCACAGTTGTATCATCACTTGCAATGATAGCACTAATGCTACTATTACTGGTAATGTGTGTTGGTGGTAGTAAACGTTCGCCACCCTCATCTACTTCAAAGTTAGTTTATTGTTGTATTCTCATCTCTTGTCATTATTTTTTTTGTATTTTTTTAGCATACCTGGTAATGTAGCTAAGGAGGTGAGTATTGTTTATGTTTGTCACCTGACATCAGGTGATATGCTTGTGATGCTAGGGCTCCAGTCAAGTCAATGTTGGAGTGGACAGTAATCAAAATAATCAGAAGGAAATAGCCAATCAGAAACGAGGAAGTGCTATCATCATGGAGCCAATAGTTGGTGATCAAAATCAAGAGGTACAAGTAGCTGTTGAAAATCAAGAATCAAATCGAAATGAGCCTCAGTTAGCTGATCAAGACCAGCCAGCTGTCAATCAAGAACAACAACTTCAAGAGGCTGTTCAAAATCCTGATCAACAAAATGGCAATCAAAACAATCCTAATCAAGATGTGCAAGCGGCAGTGGTCAATGGAAACAATGCAGGACAACAAGTAGATGCAGAGGAAGCCAGAGTACCCTATGGAGTTGTTACAATTCATTCTGACCAACCTGAACCAGCAAATGATAACTACGCTGAGGTCAGAAATGTTGGAATGAGCAGTGAACCATCTTTGGATGAACCAGAGGACCTTACTTATGACCGTGTTGTTGATGATAGTACCACAAATGAGAATGGTTACTCTACAGTGGTACGTGATCAGATTGCAGGCGGAGGACAATGTCGACCAAAGAGACACAACATGTACGAATCTGTTGATGAGGTATTGAACAGAGAGGGACACATTCCCGACGAGGAGTAAGTTATTCTATTATTATTCTATTATTACACACAAGCACTGTTAATGTAGAATTCTGCATGTACATTTTATAAAGCAATTTCATTATTGCAATGTAGTCATTGTAGTGGCCTTGTCAAGTAGGTCCTACACATAGCTAAGGTGTAGTAACCCATTGTTATCACCTTAGCCATGTCAAGTGGATCCCAAAAAAGGCCATATAGCTCCATACGTATATGGCCCCAGAGGAGGTTTGTCACAATAGGTTTCTTCTACATGAATTATGTACCCAAATGTGGTGTTACTATTTTGTCACATTCACCGAAAGTATGCATAATGTAGGAAAATATAAAACCAGGGGGGACTGGTCCTCCCTCCCCCCCATTTTATACCCTAAAGCCTTGATGCATGAAAAGTTTAATTGATGATCTTTCCCAAAGTTGAATTTCACCACTGATCATGTTATCAAGTTTTCACCTTGATATATAGCTAATAGGAATTTCCTTTCCATGTATATATAATGTACATTTCAGAGGTTATCTTGCCACTTTGTAATGTAGTGGTTATGCAATTTGTGTCCCACACACACACATTGGGTGAAGTACCACAATCTAATTCTAATGTGTACTTTAAATAATTGTTAGTACATAGTCTAGTAGCAAAATGCCAATTTTACTGGGTGTAATCTTGTTTACACCTTAATGTGCCAACAAGTACAAGCAAAGGTGTGTTTGTTGTCTGCCTGGGCATGGCATGGGGATACACCAGGCTTTTATCTCTCCTTGTGGGACTGCACTATCTACATGTAACTATACCTGGTAGCATATGTTTGGTGGGCTGTCTCCCCAGTGTCTGTTTTCATTTTCTTTATTGTATGTTTATAGTAGAGTAATGTAGTGTTATTAGCTAGCTGTCTTCCTTGTGTACTTTCAATATCTTCTTTTCGAGGTTGAAATACTTCACCTTATTCATATAGAGTACCAAACGTATTATTCAGTAGTGGACTATTTTACTATGCACAAACTATAGTTAATACAGGATAGCTTTTATGTAATCTATATGGAGCCCCCTTAGTGATAATACATACTAGTCCATAGCTGTTTACCGTGTTTCTGGTCTATTGGAGTGTGTGTAGTATGTGTGCCTAAGTGGTTTGATAACTGTTTCTTGTGGATACAGACATCATCATTTTTAATCTGAAGTCATAGACAACGGTCACACTATCACTGCATTGTTTTTCCTATAGTTTAGCCTTGTAATCATCAAACACAAGTGACATTGTACTATTAATCTGGGTACAGTTTATTATGATGAACTGTGGTTGTGTAACGTATTATAATTTTTGTGTTGTGAAAATGAGTGGCTAACTTTGAGTGGCTTGTAGTGCACCATATACCCTTATATGGCATGTTTAAGTTGTATTCATGGTATTTCTGAAATCTGTTATTGGGCCACTTAATTAAGTTGGTATCTGTATTAACAGAACAAAGGGTTCTATAAAGAATGGTTTAGATGGGAAACCTCATTATGAGTACACATCACATGTACACACATCACATGTATAAACACACTATATACATACAATACAGTGTACAAACACACACTTTATTACTCTTACTAGTTTTCCTGTTGATGATCTTGAGCAAGATGACACCTATGAAAGAGTTCCTGATACATTCCGTGAAAAGGTTACTAGTTTTACCCAGTCAACAACAACAGCACCGCAGCTACCACCAATGCATTTACGTACAAGGAAGCCAATTGATGGCAACCTGAGTCCACCTGCTGCAGCACGATCATCCACTCTACCAATAATGACATCGCCTAAATTGAGTGAAATGAAGAAGAGACTGCCATCCTCTCCATCCGTCAATTCCAAGGCACCTCCTCCTCCATCATTTCCAGCTCCATTAGCTCCACCCCCAAGTTTCCCTGCCCCTAAGCCTCCTACTGATGATGAGGAGGAAGAAGATGAACTTTATGCACGTCCTGAACTTAATCCTTCCAACAGAGCAATGTCCAATCCTTCTGGAATTGGCCAAGATTGGGTGGTGCAAGAAGAAATGAGAAGGAGAGCAACAACGCTGCCAATAAATGCAACCCTATCACACCCTACAAATCTGGGACCACTACCAGAGGTCCCTCATGTTTTGGCGTCAACTGGTGTGGAGGAAGAGGAGCCAGGATATGATACAACAGCTGCAGTGATGTCTGGTCCCAACTATGATCACCTCAACCCTGTAGATGAAGGTGAGTAGTGTAGTAGTGTACACATACGTTCTCCATTACTTCTGAATTTGGCACTAATTTTTTTAGGATTACCTTCTTTATGAAGTAAATATGTACCGTAAATGGGAAAGTTTCATTGGGCAAAAGTTTCACGTTTTTCACGGTTCCAAAGCAAACCATGATAGTTTCCCCACTAAAACTAAAATAATTTTACTACATGCTTACATTTTGAGCTATTCCACAAAAGTTTTGCTGCGGATTATCTTATTAAGCCTTAACCACAAAACTTTCCCCATTTACAGTATTCAGCCAGCCTGCTGCTTCCTTATTTTTCCTATTTTCTCTAATTCATGAAATATTTATTTATTTTTAGATGAAGCAGAGGAAGTAACACAAGAGCAGCAACCAGCACAAGAACTACAGCAGCAACAAGAATCCCAACAACAGGACCAACAACAGCAGCAAGAACAACAGCAGCAAGAACAACCACAGCAAGAAGTAGAACAAGCCTCAACCCCAAGCACTGTAAAACGTGACGGTCTGGGATATGCTTTGCCGTCAAAGACTAGTGTAGTTAAAATTGCTGAACCACAGGCAGAGTCTTACTACGCGAGCGTCAATATAACTCAAAAACGGTTATCACAAAGAAAGAAGCAAGCTACAGCTAATGTTAAAGCTTCTGTAATTGCTACTTCATCAGGTGAACCACCGCCGCTACCACCCGCCATTGACCTAGCCCTTGTTGACGATGACATTAAAACTTGTCCATTAACTCCACCAAGACTCCCAGAATCAGATGAGCTATTAGTAGAGACAGAAACTAGTGATCCACCTTACGCTAGAGTTAATAAACCATCTACAAGTAGTGACTTGCCCCTTAATGAGGAGAACATTGACAGTGATGATGTTGACCCTTACGCAACTGTTGACATTGCTGTGACAGGTCGTGAGCAGAATGTTGGGTTAACAATGGATCGTGAATATGATTCTATAGATAATGTTATGTCCCCTCAAGAACCACTCACTGTACACATTTCTCAAATCGAGGGGGAATATGCTAGTGTGCGAAGTGATGCTACGCTGTACGCTGGTCGAGCAACTGTTTCGCTGCAAGACAGTCAAGGTGCTCTGAGTGCATCACAAGTGCCCAGCGATCAAACTCCCAATCAAGAACCTGTTAATGGTCAAAGACACAATCAACAAACTACACCAACACCACAACAAACCACTGGGGAAGTCCCTTCAGAAAACACCACCAACTAACCACACACACCTTTGCATAACATGTAGCTACAGTTGATCTGTCCATCTTTTTCAATTTGTATAGTGACGTGAGTGCTATCATTGTACATATGTTTTTAGTTGTTATATTATCTCCATTAATCATGAATCAAGGGGTTCAACTTGTGATTGAAAGTGATGTGTTGCTGCATAATAACACTGAACCAGCTGTGCTATAGAGGTCATTGCCTGCTGTCCGCTTATACACATAAGGCAAAGACAAATAAGGCATTAAAACTGTTGCATCAAGACATTTAGATGCTGGACAGAAGAAATACAATGTTAATAAGCCACAGATTTCTCTTAATGTCCGTATCCTATTACATTTTAAGATAGTTCTCCCATACATTATATCTATGAGAGGGTCTTCTGGGCCCCTCACAATGACAATGTATGGGAAAATTATGTTAACTTTCCTATTGCAGATGTTTAACATTCACAGCTCAAATAATAAAATCTAGGTTGCTGCTAAAAGGTGAGTTATTTTTATGGAACTTGTCTATTTGTAACTATGTTTCTTGTCCATCACCTGCCAAGAATATGAAAATCAGTGCCTACATTGGTAAACCAGATTTCAGAAATACATATTATCAACGAATGTGTTAAATCTAACTGGTTTATTAAAGAGTATATGACTGCTCTATTAGGATATTCCAATAAAAGTCGTGGAACACTAGTTCTATATATAATCTATTATTATAATTATACCTCTGCTCTCATAATTTGTTTGTAATATGCCATAGATATGGGTAGCAATTTGTTTGAGAACAGATTTGTCATAGACATAAGCTACATCATAATAAGGTATTAATTTTTGTTTAGCTAAACCATAATGTCCCTAAATTTTCTGAACAGTGGGGGTACCAACATAAATACTTCACTAGAAGAATTTGCAGATACTAAGAAGACAGGCAAACACTGGACATACAGGCACAAACTTCGGCAATCCATATGTGAACTATTCTGAGCGTGCTATGATAACTGAGTTATAAAAACTTTATATGTTCACATGCATGGTTTCACCGACTCACCCAGTCACATACTTCTAAACAATTAACATCGTAACTGGCTCCAAATTGCTTCAGCAACATAATAGCAATGTTAGAGAACCACTGTGTGAGTAACCTGCACCCATTGAGATAATTAAATGTAATTTAGCAGTGGATGAATAAGTTATTTATCAATTATTACTACTATTCATTAAACAAGCAGATAACTGTTGTAGCTCCTCCAGGGCAGCTTGGACATCATTATCATCTTTGTTGCCATGACTACCACCTGTAAGTCAAGCAGCAGGACGTCATGTAGTGGCAAAGCATTGATGTACACAGCAGCATACCTCCATCATGTGGATCACATGATGATGATGATGAATCTGTGGTAGCATCTTCTTCATCAGTCAGTATGGCTTGTTTTGTTGCTGGTGGTTGAGAGTTGTGAGCTGTACTGCTCAAAGTGTTGTGTTGTTGTAGGGTGGACTATATGGGAACAATATTGTTTGATAAACTTGACCATACACTCAACCACATAACAGGTCCTGACTTTATAACTGCATAACCAATTAAACTTTAATATTGCACAGCCATGGTATAATAGCATAAGAAGTTACGAGTAGGTCAATTTCATGTTACCACATCACCGGCCTTTGCTCGCCTAGTGACATTAATTCTGCTATTACAATATCTGAACAACAGTGTGCAACATAACTATGTGAACATCAAACAAGGCTCTGTTCAATTACTCTAATAGAACATACATCATACCAAGATAATTTATCGTAAGCAGCTATACAATATGAGATTTATTGAAACCAAGACTTCATAATAGTGTATATCTGTAAGGGAAAAACTGTATCTAATTATCATGGTACAAAATACAACTATAATCAAGTTGGAAGTTTGACTTTATGATATTTGTATGAGGGAGAGTATTAAACTAGACTAACACACCTCAGTCTGTTCTCAGAAAATAACAGTGGTTTTCTGTCACCAGTAAAGTTATTTTTTAAATCCTACCATGTAATAATTCCTCCCTCAAAACACATTACTACTAACTATTAGTAAACTTCTCTCTGCTTGCAATGAGCATAGTTGTTGGTGACATTGTTGCAGCTGTTGTTCCAATTGGTCCCTTTCTAGCTGTATTTGTTGGACAGCATGTTCCTTCTCCCGATTGGCTAGTCTCTGTTGTTGCTGGAGACGCAACTCTACACACACACGCACACCATTAACAAGTGTGATTATGTGTGTTTAATAAAGGATACCAATCTTATCAAGGTCCAGTTGTAATCTGTTGACAACTTCTTCCAGTTCTGCACATTTCTTGTTATTATGATGCTTCTCTTCCAAAACTGCTGTTTCCATAGCTATGAGAAAAGTTGCAAAGTCAAATAGCAAAATCATGGCAAAAGATTACATTTGGAATGCACATAAGTGGCCACCATGTGAGTAAGATAGGTACCACTATACAACTTAAAAATTATTAAAAGTTGTTGACCACAAAACTGCTTGTAAAAAGCTATTTTTTACCTTTCTCCATTCTACGTTGATTCTCTATCAATTGTTGTTGCAATCTCTGTACCTGACCTGTTAGCCCCTCCCCTTCCTACAATAGTAATCTCCTGGCAACTACATATTTAATAGCTAACCTGTTGTAGTGAAGCATTTAAAACTTGCAAGTGTGCCACTTGACTTTCAAGAGTTTTCTTCTGGTCAGAAACTAAAAAGACAGCATAATGTATGTCAATAAGAGATTATATATATAATTGCTATTCAAGTTATACCCATAATTGTCTACAAGTACACAATTCATACTAAACACTGTCTCAGTGCTGTCAGGGTGAGTGCAAATTTACAAAAACGACCGCTAACTGATACGTGATAGCTCACCAATGCAATTACAGTGGAGACAAGAAAATATAATGGTGGTGAAAAAAACTGCATCCCATAAATTATATTGTGGTATCAAATGAGAGTAAATTCCCTTACATTTGTGTTGTTCAGATTGTAACTGCCTCTCAAACAAGATGGCCCCTTGTTGTAGTTGTTCAACTAGCCTGTCGCGATCCCTACTAACTGCCTCCAACTGCTTCTGACAAGATGATATCATGCTGTAAACAATAAACAACACTTGGGACTTTCCCTAGTAGTGATACAATAAACCTGTAGTCATTTCTACTAGATTGTAGTGCTCGTCGATGTATGAGTGTTGCTTGAGCTGTGGCCACTCTTCCTGCAGCTAATGATAACCGTTGCTCATAACAACCAAGCCGTGACTGCAACTGTTCCAACACCTCGACTAATTGCTTAATAACAGCGGGGTAACTACAGGGGGAACTCTATGACATGAGATCACGATATAACTACTTTACTTATGAAGAGAGGTGGCAGTTTCGGTGAGGTAGTGTTGCTGGCATGTCAACTGGTACACCAATTGCTTGTTACGACTGACCAACTGACTTTGCTTCTTCTCTAATTCCTGTGAGGTTACATGATCTGCAGGATCATTTGTGGGTGGAGCTCACATTGATTTGATTGCTGTGCAACTTGATCTGTGCATTCTTATCACTCAGTGAGTGGCCCATGAGTTTGTTATCTTCCTTTAAGGCCTTTACTTTATCTTGTAGCTCAGCTATCTGCAGACACGAGAAAGTAATAATTTTAGTGTACTAATACAGTGGATCCTCAGTTGTACCATTTATTTTTAGAGTTAGACAAAGGTGCTCAGATTTGCTTGGATTCAACTTAACTATATGTTCAATTATTCTAATAGAACACACATCCACTATGTGCACTAAGTACAAAATACTCTAATAGAACAGTCACTTTTGGCATTTAGATAAATCAAGGTGTTCAGATAATATAAAATACAAGTTGGAGCCTATAAAAGGACATCCATAATCAATCCCATAAGTAGGGGGGCCTTTTTATACAAAACACAAAAAGCCAGGGTCTCATTGGATAACAATTTGGTGATGTTTATAAAGAGGCTGTCCTGTATACAAATGAGTTATGGACATGTGAATAGTTACTTGTCGTTGGTTGGTGAGGTGCATTTCCTGCTGTTCCTTTTGTAGCAGTTTCCTCTGCACCATCATGGTGAACACTTGCTGTCTCCACCTGTTATGGTATTGCAGTGTAGCCATTAGTTGTTGATGATGTTTACCTTGATAATAGGCCATTACCACCCTACAAGTGTAAAGCAAACATGGTTAACGCCAAGTGTTGTGTACATGTAGTTGTATGCATGCCAGTATATAATAGACACACTATACCGACCTCTTTAGCCGCAGCAGCTGTCTCTTGAATACTGAACATGGCAAGTAAGGAGGATAGTCTCACTTGTAACAGATCATTGTTGGATTGCAGTTGCTCATTATCAACCTTCAGTTGCTGTAAACACAATGACATATAGTTGATAAGTTATTTTCACAAACAAATCCTTCCACGTTTCATCTGTAAAGTTTTTTCAATGTCTAGATAGCTAGTTAAAGCTGATGGTACATGCACAATTCATGGGTTGCTCCTAAATCATTAGAAAGCTCAGTATGAATAGCTCATGGATTCTAAATGAACCAGAAATCCTCTCAAGAATAACCAACTATATGCATATACAGTGTTACAAAAAGGTAGTGGACTACACAGTAGTTACATGTGACGTCACAGTGCAGCTTTAAAAATCGGTACGCATGGTAAACAGTAACACAACAATGTTACAACTAACTGGACTACTGTTGTCTACTATGAAACTTGAAAGTACTAAGGCTTAAAGTTCTGATGGCTTTATTTTTCAGCTTGTGAGGCCCTGGGAGATGGCTATTGCAATATCAGAAAATAAACTGGTTATGTTGCCATGCTGTGTGAAAACTGGTAGTGTTGCATCTTTACATGCATTTTTCATCAGAGTGAAAAAGATGTAAACTTTATATTGGGAAATTGGCCCATTATCACACATAAATTTAAGCAAATCTAAAAGAGTACAACTGCCCTATCTATATACAAAGAGTCCCATTGTCTAATTTTATAATACCTTTAGTTGTTGTACATCATCATACACCAAACCATCTTGTAGTCGTTGTAGCATGTTCCTGGCCTGCTCCACCTCTTCTGTTAGCACCCTGCAGCAGCAGCCCCACCCCCTTAATAAGCTTTGCAATTCCCTCCACACCCCTACCTGCTCACCTGATCCGTTGCTCTAATTGTTCACATTTAATAGCATCTTGTTTCCTCTGGTCTTCAAGAGTTTGCTCCAAATAAGATATTCTTTCTTGAGCCTCTTTGCTTTGCTTCATGTAAGACTGATTTAATGACGCCTGCTCTGTTTCCATTTTTGTTATTTCAGCAAGCAGCTGTTGCTCATGGCAACTGGCCTGTCTTTTAACTTCGTTCTGTAGTTGAGTGATTACTGCCTTAAGATGGTCTTTCTCTGAGTCAGCCTGTGTGGTCAATTGTTGCAAGGCTATAGCGTGTTGTCCGCGCTCCTCTTGGAGAACTTTTTCCATTTCTTGCAATCTGTAAAGAAGCTACTCTGACTTTACTTTTCTCTGGTAAAACTATCACTAACTTTGTATCTATTTCTGCGGTAATATTGCTATCAGCTTTCCTGAAGTAAGACGGCGGCCTCACCGTAGTCATCTGTGTGGCTTGCAACATCTCTTCGCGCTTCGTACAAAGAAATTATTGTGATTGTGGGTTTGTATTTTTAAAGACAGCAGGTTGGTTTTTCCTCGTGTTACTTAAGTAGTAAAACGAGTACTATTTTTTCTTCTAGCAGGCTGGAGCGATTGGGACTAACATCCGATGAAGCTCACAGACGAATTGTCGCAGAATTACAAGAATTGATTGGAGCCAACTCGAGCTTTCGTCGCTGGGTAGTTGGGATATTTCTCCCACCCTACCGATTCGTTAATGTACTGCTGACTCACGTGAGTGCTATTGCTTTATTAATCAGCTATGTTGCCAGCCCAAAATGGAACCTGTTGACTGAAGGAATAATTTTATTACTACTGGCTACAGTGAATTTTTACCTGTTAGTGAGAGAGACATACCTAAACCATACTGGGTGCCTTAGAAAATTGAAAGAGGCTACACTGAAATTATTTAATAATGCTCCTACAAGTTACCCTGATGAATCAGTTGCTACCTCTAGAGGACAGTTAACTGTTCGTGTAGCAAGAGACAACAAGAATGTTCACTTACCTGCAAGCTTGTTAGTAAGTGGAGATATAGTTTTACTAGAAGTGAACCAAGTTGCCCCAGCCAATGTTATTATGTTGAGTGACGCTAGTATAAAACTATCAAAGGGAGAAGTGGTAACAGAAAAGATTCTTGGAGACACCAGTAACAGTTATTTTGAAGTGACGAGTACTCCTATATTACCAGCTCTCAAAGCTGCCATTTCTCATAAGCAAACTAACACTATACTAGAACATGAGAGGGACCACGTGTACTTTGTGATTCAAGTTTATATATTTTGGCTATGCCTGTTATTATTAGTGATACTGGCTATTGCAAGCCTTATTGGCTTAAGTGATGACAGTGGTAGTTGGGAAAATGTGATTTTCAGTCAAACGACATATGCCTTGCTACCTTTAATGCTTCTCTCATTTCCACTGTACTGGTGGTTTGGACATAGTTTTGGTCTTGCTAAGTTGTCATTGCTGCTGGAAGACAAGAAACCAAGTTTCATTCAGTTATTGATAAAAATAGTAAAGTCAACTTTAGAATGGAACACAGCTAACCTAAGCTATTCTGTGTTACACGTCCTTGGAACTGCTACGACATTTTGTGCAGTTGACAAAGAATTCCTCCTATCATCTTCACATCCCATACCTGAGAAAGTCTTCTTTTTCCGAGGGACAGAAGTATCAGGGGAGAGTAGTATTGGAAGTCTGTCACAAAAAGATGGTGTATTTTCCTCTAGTTCTAAAGAAGAAACTGATGCTTTACAAGAAGCAAATGGTAACGATTTAGAAAGCAGTGCAGGAGAAGTTCTATTGATAGAAGCAGAGATATTAAATATATCACCATCACAAGATTCTAACTCTGGTATTTTCTTTGACAATAGAGACTGGAGTAGTTACCTTTCTTCACTAAAGCCAATTGCTTTGTGTAGCAAAGTGACATCTCATTCCCATAAGTTACCTCACATTGATGTACACTTGTCTGACCACATTAGACACACACAGTGTTCATGTCCATTGGCAATGGAAGTGGGCGTGCCTGAAATAACTCTGCATCCATTGGCTACAGTATTTGTAGCTAACAACAAACGTAGGACCAGAAGTGCATCATCGTCAATGTTCCAATTAACACACAGTGATGACATACCAATTCACATGGTATCCATGGTGATACCTGATGGCGATCATTATCAGTTAATGACTGCTGGATCAGCTCACATGATCTTGTCTTGTTGCACTGACTTTTGGGATGGGCAAGACTTAGTTCCTATAACAAGATTGGAAGAAAAGAAAATTATGGAGTTCTTTAATCGTCGCAGTATTGCCTCATATTGTATCAGTTTATCATACAATCCACTGCTGGAACAATTGGAGCCAATAAAACCAGTGTGCATTATTAAGGATCCAAGTGAAGAAGTGCCCAAGCAGCTACAAGGGCAGGTGTTTCTTGGAATGGTGTCACTGCAGTACCAACCTGCTCCAGACATGGTACAGCTAGTTGAGCAGTTGGATGTAGCAGGGATTCGTTTTGTCCACTTTGCAGCTGAAAATGAACTACAGATCCGTGGCTTCACAGAGAAGCTGGGCCTTGAAGTAGGATGGAACTGTCACATCTCTCTGTCACCTGACATTGTTCAAACTGAAACGGAAATGACTGATGATGATGGCCAATCAATTGATAGCAATAACTCTAGCATTAGTGTTGTAGTGAATGACTTTGAAGCTTACACAAGAGCCAAGCTGCCCAAGGGAATTAAATTAATCCGTCCACACATTGAAAACACTGATAATGTCCCACTGTTGGTACCATTGTTTACTGACTGCATAGCTCCGTCTATTGCTGAGATGATGCTGATCATGCAAGAGTATGGAGAGGTGGTTGTGTGTATTGGTAATAGCTGGAATGTTGACAATATTGCCATCTTTAGTCAAGCTAATGTGAGCATTGCTGTGGAGCCTGTAGACAACTCAGCACCTGCTAGCCCCACCCACAATTCCCCACCTACTCAATTACAAGCAGCTTCACAGCTTAACAGTACCCCGTGTGACTTTGTGTTGATGCGTAACTCAGATGCCAGTATTTTATTGTTGATTATCCATTCCCGACATTTGCTAAGCTGCCTGCGTCACTCACTGTTATTTGGGCTTGGCAGCTCTTTGCTTATATCCTGTTTATTAATCAGTTGTCGTGTCTTGTTCCTACCCCCAGCTCTTAGTGGAAGTCATGTGTTTTGGTTCCTGTTATATGTGCTACCAGCACTTGCCTCTAGTTTGCTGCTCTCTTCTCCAAATGAGGAAGAATTGAAGACCAAAATGATTGACAAGAATAACAAATTGTGGATAGTACAGTGGAGATATGCTAGTTATTTTGTGTGCTCTTTCCTAACCACAGCCCTCATGTGTGTATTATTGTTTGCCGTCACTTTGGGAAGTGTTTGTTCAGAGTTGGCTGATGGTGACTGTCATGCACTGTTAGGAGATCGTAATGAAACAAGCAAGTGGAATGGATGGGAGAGTGATTACAGTGGTGGACTATTACTGGCACAGAATGTTGCAGCGTTTTTCTTATGTTGTTACCTGATTGTGCTATCATTACATTTCAGCTTGCAACTTATCCCTCTAAAGGAATTACACCGCTCCCTTCAACTTGGATGGGTTATTGCAAGCATTTCAACAATTTCCCTGCAAGTTGTGTATTTTGCCACATCACTGGCATCAGATGGATCACCTGAGTCACAGCTGAAACTTTCATTGGTACCAGCGTGGGTGTGGCCATGTGGAATTGTGTGGGCGGTGATATTGCTGATAATTCAGGAATTGATAAAACTTCGCGAGCGTAAATTTGTGCGACGTAGTCAGAAACGGCTTAGACTAGAATTCGAGACAAAACTCGGCATGAACTCTCCATTTTAACTCCTATTTATAGAGATTTTATGGTTTTAATTGTAATTATAATTACCTGTAAATAAACTTCTATCTTTTTCGCGCGTGTAATTTTGCGCAATGCCAGGGGGTCGTGGTAAGAAGAAACAAGGTCTGAGAAATAGTCCATATAGTAAAAAATGTAGTAATGTCGTATTTCTAGAGCCTAGTTCGGGGTCAGATGCGATCAAGGCCCCGGATAGGAAAAGATACGAAGAGGATGTAGAGGCGGTGATGAATGTGATCAAAGAGAAAAATGTGCTTCTTGTATCCTTTTATTTACGGCCACAAGCTGTTTTTTTTTTGTTTTGTTGAATTTATTGTTATTTGTGTTGACTGGGGGCGTAAACAGAAGAATATCCAGAAGCCACCTAGTGAACGAGTTGCCACAAACAGTCCTGATGTGTCAGCAGAATTGAAGCAAGTTAACGCGTTGAAAAAGGGCGTGTTGGAAAAGATACAGGAAATAGACAAGCAAATGAAAGACTTGGCAAAACAGGTGACAACAAAGGTAAGGTAAAACTATCATGATTAAGAGACCTTTACCAAAGTTGTGGACCTTCCATAGAGGGATCATGCTAGCCAGTTGATGGCTGGGCTGCAGTACCGCAGTGAAGAAAGATTTGACTTGGCCATCAGGTACCATTAGTGTGAGCATCTGTGTTTTTTAACACCATCTCTGTTTGCAGCAAGTTACGAGAGCAGCTGCACAAAATGGAATACACTCCGACTGAAGAGAAAAGACTTCGACTGGAGGTGGAAAATTTGCAAAAAGCCAAAGAAAGTTTAAAGTACAGTTTACTTATTATATATGGTGGAACTGTTATTTTTCTAAAAATAATTTTACAGAGAATATTTGAGTCTCAAGCAAGCCATTGATGAGCTGCGAGATCAGCAAACGGAGCTAAGAAAGAAAAGAGATGTACGATAATATATCACGAAAAGGTTTTATTTCATAAACTTTATTAGGACCATTACAAAGAAGAAAATGTTCTGAAGCAGCAAGAAACAGCTTGTAGAGAACGGCAAGCAGAGGTGAGAAAAAAGCAAAATGAACTTCGTGAAAAGGCCAAAGAAGAAGCAGCTAAGCGTGACGAATTAAGAAAAGGTAATTTACCGTTGTGGCCAGCATGTTGCTAGTCTGGCTGCTACAGAAATTGATCAACTTTATGACAAACGTCGCCAACTTGTCAGCGACTTTCGTCAGCAGCAAGAAGATTACTTGGCTATAACCAGAGAACAGCGCATCGCTGAACGTGCACAACGGCAAGAGCAAGCCAAACGTAAAGAAGAGCAACGGCAAGCAAGACAACGAGAGAGGTAGCTTAACACACACAGAGAAATCATGGGTGTAGCAAGTGTAATTCCTTTAGGGCAGCAATGGTTCCACAAGACCCTTACCAGCATGAAAAATTCGTCATCACTACACTCACAAATTATTTGCAGCGGCTGGCATCAACCATCACAACTAACCACCTCAACACCTCCTCTTCAACAAGCTCCATTGATTCAGCAGATGATGAGCACACCTTGCAGAAGTCATCTGCCAGATGGGATGGTAGTCATGCTGAAGGAAGTTTTCTGCAACGCAAATCTGATCTTGAAGATTCAGGCCCGACAGCAGGAGGTAGAAGAAAAAGTAAGAGAGAAAAGAAAAGAGGAACAGCTGCAGTTAAGGTTAGAAGGTATATACATGTAGTAGTACATGATTTCTTGTGGAGTAGAGTTCTAAACTCATCAACCATACAACGACAGTCTTCGACCAATTCCACCTACTTGACATAAAAGCACCAGCAACTTATGCTGATATCCCATCTACCATAGCCTCCCTGCAAGCAAAGGTACTTGTCGTTTTTCTATCAATCAAATATGTATGCTTGTTTCCTTTAGCTCAGTCAGTTCAACCAAACTAAACTGCAAGTACATAAAGAGCCATCAGAAGTTGATAGCCAAATTACAGATGATGAGTTGAGCCACACAACAGAAGAGATGCTGCTAGATGACAATACTACAGAAGACATTGCTGACAGCGGGACTTGTAGTCCAAGTAAACCTGATCTTGTTGGCACAAATTCTTGATCTGTTTAGCTATATACAATAGGTACCAATGTATATTATATATAAAATTTTTACATTTTAAACAATAGCAACACATAATACAGCCTACTATACAACCACCAATACTGCATGTGTATAATATATATTATGTTGGTCCAGTTAAACTGCTATTTCGTACTTGGATCCTTTGGTGATGTAAATGTCTTCATAAGCTCCACTCTGGTCAAATGCGATGGCACCTTCTTTAGCTAACAACAGACATGTGTAAAAACGTGAAGCAGCCATCTTACGGGTACAGTTCTTGGTTAATGCTTTAAAGTTGATGTCTTCAGACGAAGAGAAGCCATGTTGAAGCATACTGAGAATCTGTCTTGTTCTCTTGCCCCACCTTTGTTCTTCATATTCTTCAGAAAACTCCTCAGTTTGTCTATTATCTACAGATGGTATATCCAAGTCTGGTAGTTCTGGTATGGGGGGCAGGTCACCAAAATCGGTAAAATCAGGTGCAGCTTGCTCAGTAGGATCATTGGTAGGTGGTTGCTCTGTGACATAATCATCTTGCCACCCTGGAGCAGATGTATCTACTGGAGGTGTTGGCTGTTTCTCCTTGTCCAGCCGGTCAACAACTTCCCTGCTATCCTCAACTGATACAGTAACATCTTCAGGTTCTTGTCGTAATGTCTCTACGGCAGCATCAGGTGTAGTTTCTTGTGCCTTTGAAGACACAGAGAAATTTTTGGTGACAAGATTAGCCATTTCATCACTGAAGGGATAGCTTGTGGGGTTAGCAAACAGGTATTCACAGCCAGCAACTTTCTTCCACAGCAAACTCTTCTTAGTGGGAGGGGGAAAACACCTTGTCTGCATTGTATCACTGAAATCCTCCAATTGGCTCCTAATAGAAGCTCCAGTAATCTGCTTTGAACTATCTACCACTAGTTTACGCTTTTTTCGTGACCGATCTTTCGTCCCAGAGACCTGCATTGGTTCAAGTTCAAAGTGTTCTCGATCAACAGGAGATGGTGGCATAACATTAGTGATTTCCATTGGGAGTTCAGTGGGTGCTTCTTCCTCTTCTGCTTGCTGCTGTTCTTGTTGCTCATCTTCTTCCTGTGGTCTCATAGTTTCTTCCAAGTTATCTAGTGTAGGCATCTCCTCTGGCACCATTCCCTCTACAAGGTTCAACCCAGCAACATCAAAATCTCCTCCAAAATCATCCATGTTTGGTTGTTGCTCGTAGTTCATGTCCCAGCCCATTCCATCACTAACTTCTGCCGGTTTTTTCATCAGTGTACTATCTTCTCCACGACGAGAGTCAGTTTTGTAAGAAGCTTCAGCCAGCCCAGAACCTTGTCGTAACTGTTCTATGCCAGAAAAATCTCCCACGGCAAAAAAATCATCTCTGCTAGATTCTGGTAAAGTGATCTCATCCATTTGACCTTGGTTAAGAGCAAACTGACTCTCAATATTAAGATCACTGTAAACAACAATGATAAAAATACATCTAATCTTAAATTTGACTACTTACTTCAGATCAGCTACAGCACTTTCAAAGTCCTTAAATAATTCTGGGAACGTAATGACGTCAGAATCAGCAGCCCTCGTCTCCAGGGGCAGGTCTACCACTCCTGGTCTAAATGCCATTCGGATTTTAGCAAATGCCTCACTGCAGTCATGAAGAAGATATTTTGCTTTTCTTGAATATATTCTGACAACACCAAGCAGCAGATGCCCAGAAGTGCGCAGAGCAATCTTCACTTTGGGAGATATAATGGTTTCCACAGTGGTCTCAACATCAGTTTCAAAAACATTAGCCTTGGTCAGTTTTCGGTCCCAGTGGGCCGCTAGCCATACTTTGGCTAGCGGCCCTTTCTTTGCGAGCACAAAATGCGCGTAAAACATTATGCTGAAACCTGCAAGAAGGTGTGTGTAAATAAATTAGAATATTAACGACGCAAACATGTGAGTTACGCCTTATAAATTGAATGTTTATATGCACATACAACGGCGCCACAAAAAGCGCTACTATACAAATACTACAAACCTTGTCGACTCTTTCACGTATTACGAGCGCTTTCTTAAACCGCTTCTATCTTACCGCCATGGAGGACGCATCACGTGATAAAATCAAACTTTTTCGGATTTTCTTGGGCACGCTACTGATTAACCATGTGGCGGCATGCGCAACACGAGGCCCATTGTTTTGGTCTCGGTTTTGGTCTCGGTTTTGGCCTTTGTTAACTGAGTAACTGTGACGGTTATAGGCTATAACGTCGTAGGAGTAAGTGATAGTCATTGCGGTACGAAATGCAAAAGTTGGTAAGTTCAATGGGCTTTATTGGCAGCGGGAGTATAGCTACGGCGTTAGCTAGAGGACTCATTGCCACCAGTAAGTAAAAATAAAAGTGTATTTGCACGATACACACTTCAACTTTAACTAACTTATATCTACAGATGTAGCAGAAAGGGAATGTGTAATAGCGTCAGGACCAACTGAAAAGAGTACCTCTAAAATACAGGTGATATACCCATGCTCAGCCGGTACGTATGTAATGTTTTTATTGTCCTCAGGAGGAGTTGAGTATTCGTACTACATTGTGTAACAGAGAAACAGTGCGCAACAGCCAAGTAGTCTTCTTGGCAGTCAAACCACATAATATATCCACGGTGTTAAAGGAGGTTACTGGGGATGTTACCCCGGATCACTTAATTATATCACTTGCTGCTGGAACTACACTGAAGACAATGGAGGAGGTTAGTGCAGCATATTTTACAGACTGAAGAGCAACTTATAAACAAACAATCCTTACAGAGTTTACCAGATGGGGCTCAAATTATGAGAGCAATGCCCAATACTCCATGTAGCGTTGGTGCTGGAATGTCGGCCATATCAGCTGGCTCTGCTGCTACAAATCAATCAATACAACTAACAAAGAGCTTGTTCACCAGAGTAGGTATATGTCGACTGATGAGTGAAAGCTATTTGGACATTATAACTGGCCTAAGTGGTTGTGGACCAACATATGTGAGTTGCTAGCACCAACAGATGTCACAACAATGACTTCCACCTGCAGATGTATATGACAATTGAAGCCTTAGCAGATGGTGGAGTAAGAGCTGGATTGACTAGAGAACTAGCTACAATAATGGCTGCTCAGACAATGCTAGTAAGAAATCCCTACATCATTAATTAATCATTCAACTACATTATATAGGGAGCAGCTAAAATGGTACTAGAAAATCCTAGAGTACATCCAGGAGAGGTAAGATTTTGCAGCTTTGCAAATCCTAAAGATAAAATTTATATATTTATCAGATGAAAGATGATGTGTGCTCCCCTGCTGGAGCATCTATACAAGCTGTACATGTACTGGAGAAGGCTGGCTACAGAGGAATTCTAATGGATGCTATTGGAGTTTCTTGTAATCGTTGTATAGAACTATCAAAGATGACCAATGGTGACAATGGACGGGGTGCTCCTCTAGATGAATTCTAACAAACAAACTATGTCGAACTGCATTATAAATGTAGTATAAAATTCTTGAATTATAGTTTTCTTTTTGAATATAATATGACATCAACTAATGGCATCTACGCTTGGTCACCTATACTGTTTATGCGCTTGTGCCATATTATGGCATCACATGAATTAAGACTCACAGCAGCAGGGACATAACCTAGAGGACAGTCTCCCACACATTGACATCATATGACATCAACAACATGACATTCCAATGCATGCACTAGGAATAATCAAATAGATTTTTCAACTACCAGATAGTAACCTATTCTAATTCATTAATCATATCAGCTGAATTTGTATAATATAGCTAGTACACCTTTTATATCCTTTGAAATGTTGAACTGGCCCCATGTACAGTATCATGAACCACGATGGGCTGATGACTTTGTTGCAAGGTGGTTTTTTCGCTCCGTGATTATTGTACGTGGGCGGATTATCCAGATTAAATACTACTCTAATAGAGCAGTCACTTAAATACTCTAATAATACAGTCAAGTGTATAACTACAATCCTTGCACTGAATTTGACAGCTATTAAAGGCACCAGTAATGTAAATTGTAGCTCATATTAGGAGACTCTCAGTCTGTATGCACATTGCAATTTGATCAGTTTCATGTGTGTACTGAAATGTTGACAGTGTTACTATGCAGAATGCAAAATTACACTATTCACAACAGTCTTTATTATCAATAAAAGAAATCTCATAATCCATTACTGGATTAATTAAAAAGTACACAAACTAGATGAATTAAAAATTGGAAATTTTAAAATGGGAATAGGGATCGCTGAAAAAAGCCACAAAACAAGAAGGGATCGCTGGGGTGGTAATGTAAACCACAAATCCCTATTTTGACTCTCTGTTGGTGGTAATGTAAACCACAAATCCCTACTCACTTCAAAATGACAGAGCATGTAACTAAAGATTTATGACAGAGTCAAAATAGGGATTTGTGGTTTACATTACCACCCCAGCGATCCCTTCTTGTTTTGTGGCTTTTTTCAGCGATCCCTATTCCCATTTTAAAATTTCCAATTTTTAATTCATCTATATTAATAAGAGCACAATAGCATTGATTTAAAGCCTAATGGTGTTTCTGGCTCTGTATACATTATACATTTGTAACTTGTGTCGAGAAGTGTCCATTATAATTATAAACAGACTGCACTGTAAATAAATTCTGTATTGCAAATATTATACAAAGTTGCTGATCTTTACACAACTTGTACTGAGCTATAGCTACATAGTTGCTAGCATACTGAATGTAGTTATTGGCTTTCAACTAATTAGGTAGCTACATCAAGCATTAAAGAATAAATGCAAAACATGCCACAAAATTCCAAACAATAGGAACTTACTTGATCTACCCAGTGAAGAATTGAACATCTGTCATAGAGCATGACTGCAACAAGAAAGCTGTTCAGTCTTGGCTGTAATGCTATGTTGGTAAAATGACTTGAAACAGGCAAATCTGCTAATTGGGAGAAGTTGTTTAAAGTAATTGAGTTACCTGTAGTCTCAGCTTGTACTGTCAACAGAGCCTGCATGAGGTAAGCTTTTTAAAAGCATGCTTTACTGGCGGTATGCAATTGTGACGGTGTAGGTGTACTGACTGAGTTTGCTTATTTTGAAACAGAGCTGAAGAAGCCAACTGTCACTTACAAAGGTAGTTTTGCAGTAAGTGATATTCATCCTTATTCTTTAGGGATAAATGAGGTTCTTCAGTTATCTGAAAGAGCAAGCCTGCAAACAAGGTTTGGAAGTGCTGAGAATGCAGCTTGGCCTCCTTATCGGCACAAAAATTTCACACCCCTGCTTTGATATCAAGATCCACATATTTTTAAGCTTCCAACAGCACAGCCTTTAGCTAAATTTGTCCATATGCCTATTGCATGTGCCAATGATCTCCCTTCACCTCGTCAACTAGAAATGCATAAAGCACTAAGTTTCTCTGACACTAGTAGGACAACTCAAAAGTTACTTAGTAGATATTTTAGCCCTACTAGAAGAGAATCATCCAGGGTTTGTTTAGTTGAAGAGGTACCTGGCATTGAAAAGTCACTGTTGCTGCAAGAAATAGCATACCGATGGAGTAAAAAACAACTGCTACAAACCTGGTGCAAACTTTGTAATCCTGCTGTGCAACCAGTTTCTTTCATCAGTGATCTTCTCCAGTTGTTCTGTAAAGGAGAGTAAAGAAATTGCTAGTGCATGCAACAAATACTTCTGGAATGGAGGCAAGGATCTTTGATGGCTTTGATGAGTTTCCAGAGGCCCTACAGAAAGATGGCTTAATTGCAGATGTACTTAAACGTCAAGTGTTACCAAACTGTGTCTTGGTAGTATCATCCCGTCCACATGCCTCAGTGGGACTCCGACAGCATCTGTCAGGGTAGATATCTTGGGCTTTGCTGAAAAAGAACGGAAACAATACATTAAACAAGCGCTAGGACAACCACACAAAACTATTACAGAACTGACCAACTACCTTGAGAATCACCTCACAATAAATGGCCTATGTTTTGTTCCATTCAATATGGTGGTCTTGGTTTTTCTTTATGAATAGGGAATTCCTTTTACCAACAGTTCTGTTGATTTATATCAGTCAGTATTTTATTTGTCTTACTATCTGTTGGCATCTTGCTAGATCTGGTCAGCATCTTGATAACACCATCACTGAGCCGTAGTAACCAAACTTCCAAAGCCTTGCAATGCAATAATTAAGTAATTTTCAAAGTTATCTCTGAAAGCTCTTAATGACAATCAATTAGTCTTTACCTTTGAGGAGGCAAAAGCAGTTTGTACATGTTCAGGTATCACAGCTATTCCAGGAGCAATTGATGGCTTCAGGTTATTGTAGACAGTGCAACATCTTGGTCTTGCCAGAACTGTAGACAACTGATGACATTTAATTTCATTCATTTCTCGATTCAAGAATAATTTTTAGCAGTTTACCACATAGTTCACGTGAAGAGCTGAAAGCACTTCAAGAGAAGTTCTGGAGTAGTCATCATTCTAACATGTTCTCTATGTACACTTCACTTGCCAAGGGACAGTGACCATTGTTCAATTTCTTCAACAGCCATCTTTTTTAATGGTGTTAAAGCTTTGTTTTTCCAATAGGAGAGAGAGACGGCATCAATATTTCATCTAAATTCCTTATGATAAATTAAAATGTTTACACCTTTTCCACTGTCAAGTGTTTTCATGAGGCTGGTGATATGGCAAATTGTCATACTTCAAATAATTTCATAGCAAATACCCTAGCCTCTGGAGCTGTATAACTTGACAGTGTACGATGTGGAGTATCTTACAATATTTCTTGCTTGCTCAACAATCACATGTAAGTCCCAGTGTGTGGGAGTGCATGACAATTTATGGAGGCTCCTGTTTGAGTTCCTTTGTAGTGAAATCTATTGTAACAGACAGTGGTATCCAATGTTTAGGACTGATATACATTATATAATGTATACACTTGTCAATGAAAGTGTATCACATAGCATCATTCTCACATGTACACAAACCCTCAAAAATGTGGGACACCGTTAATTTGAATAGCTGCCACATTCAAGATAATGTTTTTCGTGTGTTGCATTGCGGACTACTTGCTTGCTTGCAGCTGTACTATTCAGTACAAGCCTATGGTTGAGTGACAATGACCTGGCTCGATCCTCTTCCTCCACTGTTATAGTAATGGTGGAGGAAGATCAAATCAGGTTATTGTCACTCAACTATAGGCTTGTAATATATAGTACAGGGTAGTCCAATCCTCTCCAAGACTGAGTATTCACTCCATCACCACAAATGCTCTCAACATGATGTATACTCCACAGTGTATGGTAAGGTCTCTGACGGCATTAGAGACCTTACCATACACTGTGGAGTATAGCTGGAGCATTATTTTGTGGATCATACTCTTGGAGAGGATTATGCTCTCTTTAAAATTTTATCTGATCCCTCCTCTAAGCTAAACTTTTCAAAGTAATCGATTTTGCACACTGGTTTGACTGACTCCAATCTGGGAAGTGGGAACTGCCCTCAGAACTGCCTTAAACTTTATAGCAACATCCCACCTACCATTATAGTATGAATTCAGTGTGCTGTGTTGTAGTGCAGTGTTGACATTAACTACCTGGGACAGAAATAGATCAAATGATCACAGGCTCACAGTCGATCAGTTAGCTTTCAACCCTTGAAAGCCTGCATGTGTTCGAATTCACTGCAGGTGTTACACAGTGACATCTTGACTGGATGGAAATGGTATATATTATACTGGAAGATAGCTATAGCTACTATCATGTAGAAACCAGAATTGCACATATAGCTTACGGTATCCGCCCATGCAAATTCCGAAGAAACCGGAAAAAGCCAGACCTATGCCACTGCCGGCGTTCTGCAGGTGGTTGCATCTTAACACTGACAGGATGGAAATGGTATATATTACTAAATGTCAAGCATGTGTGGAAATAATATCACTGATTCCACTGATTCATTGACTCACTGTAGTCACTGTGTACCTCGCTGTGTACTGATTCCGGATGCCTAAGAAACCGGAGAAAGACGACAGACTTATCCTACTGAGGATTTTCTGTCCGTTCGAACATTGCGTACTGCGTATCGCGTACAGCCGTATTACGTACTGAATTATTATCCATGTGAAGTAAGTCAAACACGCAGTACGCAATGTTCGAACGGACAGAAAATCCTCAGTATATAATAGCTGTACATGTGAGTGTGACACCATAGATAATATACGTAATAAAGGATTGGCAACGCGCCTATTAAACCTGTAGTGACGTCACGTACAATTCTCGTTACGGTTCGTCATCCAGTCAACGCGCCCTCTCACCCGTTGCTAAACGCACTAGGCTGCTTCATTCCTTGTACCGTAGCAGGGTACTACTGAGTAAAGACGTAAAGCTTAGTTCAAACGAACGTACAACTACTAAGGTGAGTATCTGATGTAATAAAATAGTGGAACACACTGTCAGTTTTAACCCAGCGCAAGATAAGGCCCACTGCTTCATGGCTTTTCACAGTTTTGGAGTTTTAACAAGGACACTGAAGTGCTTTTTTCCGAACAATATATAAAGAACTAATCGTAACCATTAGTCGAGTGTCATGCTTTGTTTTGTGTAGGCGTACCACTTACCCAAACTATGGTTTGAAGCTGTTTCATTGTGCTGGGTTTTGGAGTTTTGTCGTGGTACCATGAGGAGAAGCATCAAGTTACTATTCAGCACAAGAGAGCTTAATGTTATGGTGGTGTTATGCAAATATGCATGAGCTCAAATTCAGATGTGGCATTAACCATCAAAGTATGTGAAAATGGGATATAAAAAGTGTAGTGGAACAGAGCATGTTATCAACATGAAGGAGCTGTTGGTGGTAAAGAGTAGTGTATCGTGACTTCAAGCTTAGACAGGGAATGATGAGCTTATCTATAAATGTAGCAGCTCACAGCAAATACCATCCACTGGATATCAAGTGACGTCCTTGTGTTTTGCCACAAAAATAGACATTCCCTTCAAGTGCTGGAAACTAATGTGGACTAAGTCTAGCTAGTTCACTTTGTTATAATAACTGATATAAACAATGGACACATATTATACTAGTTATCTGAACTCCTAGGCACCACCTGCAGCTCAGATACCTGATAACTGAAGTTTGTACAAAATCTCTTTACACAATGTTAGTCAATTGCAAAGTATGAAAAATAACTTCTCTAATAGAACACTCGCTACTCTAATAGAGTATTCAATTTTGACATACAGGTTTGGATAACTGAGATTCCACTGTACACCTGTAGAGCATTTGCCAGTAGGTCCCACATCCCAGTGTATAGCAGTCAAGGTAATCACGACTGTGTTACATTCAATGAACTCAAGCACTAGTAGTAGTATTCATATCAGATAAAACACCAGCAACATCACAACCCTCAGAGTCACAAATGACATGGGACTCTCACACACAATCTCATAAAGAAATCTTAAATTCTGAACTCTGGAATCACACAAAATCAGTGAGGCTTCCAGGTCCAGGATGGCTTGGAGTTAGCTAGATAAATGACTGATGGATGTTCCATTGATTGATCAATGCAAAGCATACCTGCATCTCCATTGAGGCTGTCGGCTACTCCATTTTGTGCTATAATAGAAGTGTGAAATCCAAGTAAAACCTAGATAAAGATTTATATTATTGAAATTCTAACAAACACTAGAAATCCCTAAACATAACACAATTTAGAGATGTTGGTTGAGAGGTCTGTCACTCAGTGAAATTTTGTTGATCAAAGTTCAGAAATTTGTCAAACGATTACTTTTTTCAGATACTTTCACATACCTAAAACAACAGCCATTGCGAGATCTTTCTTGTAAATATGGCCCCTTGGTATGGTTTCCTACAAACAATTAGCCCCAGACAGTGTTGGGAAATTTACTTTGAAAAGGTAACTAGTTACATATTACTTACAACTGAACTATTTAGTTACAGTTACATATTACCCATAAAATAAAAACTATAATAATATTACATATTATATTACTTTGTGTCCACAGCTTTAAGTTGTCACGTGTGAAACTACCACTTTATCACATGACATGATTGCGTTGTTGGACAATGTGCAGATCTTGGTTATAAGTAAGAAGCTGGTGAATAAGCTTCATTCAGTAGGCTTCGTTACTTCGTTGTGGCTAGGCGTTACTCAGAGGATAACTAACGAGATTAGCAATTTTGTTACTTGTAGTAATAATAATATTACATAATATTAGACTTGTTACAGTAACTATATTACTTAGGTAACACGTTACATTTGTAAGTAAAGTAATTTGAGTTATATTACCCGTTTTTATAGCGTATTTCGTTATTACTTAGTTACCACAAAAGTAATAATATTACGTAACGCGTTACTCCCAACACTGGCCCCAGATATAAAAGGAAATCTCATCATTGAAATTTGCTTACTGCACTATTTAGTTGTTCACTTTACATGGTCATAGCACACAGTAACAGTTGTCAACAGCACATGCACTATAAAGATAGCTGAATTTCGAGGATTTTCTGAGTGACTGACCCCTGGCATTGGTGACCCTAGTCACCCACGCAATACGACACACATGTGAACAACACAACAAAAACAGAATGGAGTGTTCAGTGAACTCTTGTCCTCCACCACACACATACACACAGCCTAAGCCGGCAGCTGTACCTATTGTCACCCAAAAAAAACCAACACTGGGATGCCTGTGCACCACTCAGGCACTATAGTCTTGTGCAGAATCCTCCTGGGACTATATAGATCTCACAGGGAGAGGTAGCAGAACCCAAAGTTCCACAACAACCACTAAGTTGAGACAAGGACAGTGAGGCAGCATAGCCAAGTGGCTAGAGCACTAGCCTGGTAATTGAAAGGTTCCAGGTTTTTTGAAATTTAGTGTTTCCTTGAGCAAGAAACTTTGTTCACACTGCTCCAGCTGTATACAGTTGGGGACCTGGTGAGCTGTCACAGCAACATCAATGGGTACCTGGCGTTTACTGGGGAAGCAAATTCCCAATATCCATCTCGAGCTCTCCATTAAAAAAACATTGCCACTGGATATATAAGGTGTTTGCTGCTGAAGCCCTAAACGAGCATACAATCCACATAAATTCTGGTTTACATAGTCCATCCTTATTATGACCTACTGTAGCTGGCTACCAGGAGCGCATCGAATCCTTGATAGAATTCGATGCTCATGTGAAACGGTAAGACTCCACGACTCACCAAGTTGCTGCCACGCCCAAAATCCGCTGGTTGATAGCTCGCTACGATCGATACTGGTTACATGAGTAGTTCCTCTCTGTTACTGGATAGCGAAATAACAGCACTGGGAACGATAAAGCGGAGCATTCATGTCGGGTAGCCGTATCTATGACAATAGACGCGCATAAGTTACATAATAAGTCACGCGACCGTAACGAGGATTGTCTAATAGTTGCTATGCGCGTTGCCAATCCTTTATTACGTATATTATCTATGGTGACACAGAGACAATAGTGAGGTAATATTAAAGCAGTAACCACTGGATAGCGTTTCTAGACACACAATGCAGAGGCTGGTAAGCTCGATGGGTTTTATAGGCAGCGGACGTGTAGCTGCAGCCTTAGCTAAAGGATTCATTGGCTCCAGTAAGTAATTGAATAGGACATGACTAGGCCTATAGGCTATATATATATATATATATATAAATTTACAGATGCAGTTGAAAGAGAATGTGTAATAGCATCAGGACCGACAGAAAAGAGTACCTCTAAGATTCAGGTCAGCAATTTTAGCTACCCGGCTTCACTGCTATAGCTACCTTTAATGTTCTCAGGAGGAGTTGAGTATTCGTACTACGTTGTGTAACAGAGAAACAGTGCGCAACAGCCAAGTAGTCTTCTTGGCAGTCAAGCCACATATTATATCCATGGTGTTAAAGGAGGTTACTGCTGACATTACCCCAGATCACTTAATCATTTCACTTGCCGCAGGAACTAAACTGAAAACAATGGAAGAGGTTGGCACAGCACAATAGTAATATTGAGTGAGTATTTCCAAATTAGAATTTACCAGATGGGGCTCAAATTGTTAGAGTGATGCCCAATACTCCCTGCAGTGTTGGTGCTGGAATGTCGGCCATGTCGGCTAGCTCTACTACTACTAATGAATCAATACAACTAACAAAGAGCTTGTTTACAAGAGTAGGTAAATGTCGACTGATGAGTGAAAATTATTTAGACATCATAACTGGATTGAATGGATGTGGACCAACATATGTGAGTTGCCAGCACAAACACAACTTTGATAGTATAATGTTATGCATGGATGCAGTTATACTTGTCCAGATATCCTGGTTGATTACATAGGTGGAAATTAAAAATACATCTTGCTTTTCAGTGCTGAGGGACCGAATAATTAGCAACACAGCTGTATAGCCATCAACTATATAGGCAGCAATTGTAATGTATTGAATGCTGGCACTGTTCAGTTGCTATAGCTATTATGGCTATGAAATAGATAGTCAATGCATGTGTAGCTTCCATCACTCAGTATAAGTTAGTACATGATGCCGGCATCAGCAGAACAATAAATGGATAGCTGTAGTCACCTAAAGCTAATATAGTTGTCTGAAGAAGTATCCCAATTACTATGACTAAGGCAAAAAAGTTATATAGCTACTGTACCTGTATATAGTTGATAGTCATGAGTAGCTTTGTTGGCTAGCATATATAAGCCAAAACGTAGTGCTCCACAAGTACAACATAGAATAGGCTGTCGATACAGTCTTTCTGTGGAATTTACACATCCTCAATCCAAAAACTATCCGACATTCATTGTATCATTATGATATTTGTATTTTAATGTATTTGTAGTGTTCTTTTGGGGTGGCACCTTGTACAGGCTTGTATTGTATTGTGTGTATATTTCACAATGACAATTAACCTATTAATTCTTGGTATAATGCAATGCAACCAGGAAAATACTCAGACATAACTTACAAATCATTCTTTTGACTTCCACTTGCAGATGTATATGACAATTGAAGCCTTAGCAGATGGTGGAGTAAGAGCTGGATTGACTAGAGAACTAGCTACAACAATGGCTGCTCAGACAATGCTAGTAAGAAATCCAACAGCATACATGTTATCAACTACATTATATAGGGAGCAGCTAAAATGGTACTAGAAAGTCCTAGAATACACCCAGGAGAGGTAAAATTTTGCAGCTTTGCAAATCCAAAAAGATAATTTTTTTTTAAATCAGATGAAAGATGATGTTTGCTCACCTGCTGGAGCATCTATACAAGCTGTACATGTACTGGAGAAGGCTGGCTACAGAGGAATTCTAATGGATGCTGTTGGAGTTTCTTGTAATCATTGTATAGAACTATCACAAATGACCAATGGTGAAAATGGACGGGGTGCTCCTCTAGATGAATTCTAACAAACAAATTATGATGTATTGTATTTTTTTATAAACATAAAAATCATGAAATAAGTTAAGACCTCCTTCCCCTCTTTACTGTGTCTATGGCATCAATAATGCTTGACCGGAAACCAGATCGTTCTAAACTCTGTACTCCCAGTATGGTGGTGCCTTTGGGTGAACATACTTCATCTTTAAGCTGCAAGAGATACAATAGGTATACACACAGGCGAAGAATTTCCAATGTATTTACTTCCGCGGGATGTTTTCCAGTCTCTAAGACCATCTTAGCAGTACCCTACATTATAAAAATAGAGACCAAATTTGACACTACACATCAGTGCAGAGAGTCATACTATCATAGTCTTTGCTGCTATCTGGAGTGCTTTGGTACGTGGTAAGCCGATCAACATTCCTCCATCTGAATATGCCTCCAGTAACATACACATCTGAAACACAAGTCTATATATACTACTAATTTGCCTATATACTTAAGTCCACTTACATAAGCTACTCCACAGCCAGGGTAGCCACTAAAATTGCTCACATATTCTTCATTGTCACTCATTTCAAAGTGGCCAAGCACAGAGAAAATGTCTCTCAGCAATTTCTTGTGCTTGTTAGCTGTGTTGGGTGAGTGGGCCATGATGACCACTCCTGACTGCACAGAGACTGTAGTGGAGATAATCGTTCTCACAACTCCAACATTGGTGGGTGCACACTAAAAGGGAGAAATTTATGTTATTCCTTCACAATATGATGTGGCCAAGAACACTGAGCAATACATGCATGAAAAAGCAAGAAAATTAACTAAGCCCCCTCCTCAGCATACAGTTTGCTGCTTTATTGACATAGTTACCAATGAGTCATATAGATTCTATAATAGAGCAGCATGTTGACTCTAATAGAGTGGTCATTTGCCAGTAGCAATAACTTATCCAGTTCAGTGTAACCTTGAACACAGTTTAATGCATAGTTAAATTCTATATTGCAACATGAAACATCAAAACTCAATTTCCAAACTTTCCTGTTATATAGCTATAGCATGCATGCAGTTAGCTACAATAAGGACCATAATATGTCATTTCTGAGAGGCTAGCCATTCCACCTGAAAACTTCAGTCATATTTCATAAGCACACTAGGAGTGCCATAGTTAACAGCTTCACTCTTCATTGCTAACTACATGAGGAGTGAAGTCATTTTATTGTTCTGGTCACACTAGAGAGATATTGAATGTTACATTACTGCATGGTATTGTTACCAGGAGCTTGCAGCACCCTTACAAAGTCTGTGTTAAAGAAACAAAATTTCAACCAACCAGATGATTATATAGTAGAGGTGTTAAGAGCAGACAGACATGAAGTTTGGCTACATTAAAAGTTCAGGAAAGGATCATATACTTTAATAGCTTCTATAATGAAAACTTTGATTGTCCATAAATATTGTAGAGACATTCGAATGAAAACAGGTCAAGTACAAATGAACCAAATTTCAAGAACCATACCATAATTCCATCCACAATTATGTAGTACTGAGATCATTACTTATCTGTAGAGGGACCTAAGTACTTTTACATTGTAGTTTGTACAATAGTCTTAATTCTCATAATACATTAACTGTATTGGTTAGCATACATGGACACACCACAACTTCATTTGATAGTCAAATGACCATCAAAAACGATTGTCATCTCTATGAAATGTGCAGAAATTTCTAGTCAGCATAACTGAATTTCTAGTAGATCTGAACTTGTATGGTAGTTAAAATCGCGTATCCCTACATATACGTATATCCCTAACCATCACACATTTACACCACTTAGCAGCTCATATTATAACAGTGGGGATGTCATAGTTAGAGCATGTACTTTCTGCACAGCAGCAGTTGTAGTGGCATCAAGAATATAATTAACACAATCTCTGGCATAGAACCAAAGGAAATTTTCACAGTATGAACAAACAGCACACATGACAAGAACATTGATTATCTTTAATATAAAAGGCTTTATACATGATCATAATTTCTTTTTGACATTTAGAAATGTTTATGGCAATAGTATTACTAAGTTCCTTTATTGGCTACATCAATAGCATCAATAATGCTTGATCGAAAACCAGACCGTTCTAAACTCTGTACACCAAGAATGGAAAGGCCTTTGGGAGAACATACTGCATCTTTGAGCTGTGAAAGATACAAAACATTTTAATAATAAAGGATCAAAACAAATTACTTCTCCAGGATGCTTCCCAGTCTCCAGAACCATCTTGGCTGTTCCCTGTCGGAAATCACAACAGCAAAAGTGACAAGAGCACGTAGAGCTGTTATAGGTTTACAACGTGCATCATGCTAAATACAATGGGGCAAGCAATTTCTTTAGTTAGTTTCACAGGTTTCATGGCTCCATGGTACAGCAAGCCTAAAAGGCATTGACTTGACAGAAAAGTAGGCATTAAAGTTTATTGTGGGATCTATACTTGTAACTAAAACTCCTTTGGATAAAACATACTCACATACCATCATTGTCATAGCTGCTATCTGGATGGCTTTGGCACGTGGCAAGCCGATCAACACTCCTCCGTCAGAATATGCTTCCAGTAACATACACATCTGAAGAATATGCAACTCCATCATAACTCTTTTAAGCATATCCTTAAACAGTCACTTACATAAGCCACTCCACTGCCAGGAAAGGTTGTGTTAATCTTCACATATTCTTCTTTGTCGGTCATTTCAAAGTGGCCAAGTACAGAAAAAATGTCAGTCAATAATTTCTTGTGCTCGTCAGATACATTAGGTGAGGCTACCATGACAACCACTCCTGATTGCACACACACAGTTGTAGTGATGGATGTTCTTACAACACCAACATCACTGGGTGCACACTACATGGAGAAAATTGCAGCAAACCACATAATAGTTTTCATCATCAAAATCCATTGATATTCCACTTAAATTGTACATCAGTGTAGAACTGGCCACAAAAACTGTCCTATATAGACTTTAATGTAGATAAGAAGAGTGACCAGAGTATTACAGGTACTGAATATGAACACAGTTAAGAGTATCAAAACTTTTGTTGTCAAATTTACTGCAAAAATTCCCATACATTTCATATTGACTGTTATGCACAACTCAATTATCACATCAATTCAAAGTCACATACATACACATGGGGAATTTCCCATTTCCACGGTTAGCATTATATAGAGCATTCCATGAGCCAGGCTTTCAAAATGACTTGAGAAGGGACAAAATACAGGGGTGATGGTGTAAGCATCTCTGTGCTTACTTTATGCACACGACATCTAGGGGCTATGCCCACTAGACTCTCAGATGGCTTCTGGTACATACCTGAGAATGTGATATGCTGCTGCAAAAGTTTTTGCATTTTAGACTCTTGTAGATTGCTTCTGATGCATCCTGAGGCACTTTCATTTAAACTATTGCTTAAAATTTAAGGGGGGGCAAGCACCTCCCTACTCCCACATGAAACCCTGTGAGCTGCAAGTTGGTGTATACAATTTAATCCCGTTATGCCAAAATTTGCCATGCTTTGGTGAGTCAAGCGTTTTGTATTATTATTATGTCCATACATTTCAATGCACATGAGAAATACCAACTTCCCAAAGTGATGCTTTTTTTCGGTACTATTGCCAGGCTAGTGGGTTTTAGCAGTCTGAGGTGTATACATTTTATATCACGTTGGAAGACAAATTCCACTAGTAACTAAAATTTTTACCATTACCCTACCATCACAGCCATTTCTTGGCTGAATGGCAATTTTACAAATACATGGTAAACATTAGCATTAGATCAGTTATTGATATCAACCTCCACTAGTATAGCTGCAGGTATAGATGACCTCCCTTGTTTCATTGCTTTTTATTTTATTGATCCCTATTCAGATATAAAATTTCAAATTTCCCTTATACTTGTTTGCTTACATTTTTTTGCAACACTTATAGCTGGTGAACCAACACATCTACATCAAAGGAAAGAACACATCTACATCAAAGGTGCCATCATAAAAATTAAGCACGTGACTTACAAAATGCATGGTTAATTACTGCAAAATGATGTTGCGATTAAAAGCATGACTAATTATTATCAATTACTGAGAAGTTTAGTGGCCATTCAGGTATTGTCTATTTGTTGTTACAAAGTACGAGAAGCGCCTCAGCAAATCAATCCACTCACTGATGTATGCACTGTCAGTTGCCAAAAAAGTTTCGGGCCAAAGCAGTCTTGAACAGCAAAGAAATCAAGCTAGCAACCTTAACCATAGTTGAGTCATACTTGGCTGGAGGCATCAGTCAGTCAGTCAGCAGAAAATTCAGTAATTTAAAATAATTTTTTTTCCCAGAAACAGGTTTGGGATCACTCTCCAGGAAATTTATAGCTTGACCAATACTGCCAAGCTGTTAGGAAGGAAAATGAAGGTGAGATTTTTAGTCAGGAAATCCCAAAACTTTCATGATCTTATACAGTACTACTGTACTTTATGATGGGTACTTCACATTTGACACACGTGTGATAGGCAACTGACATTTGGCACACTTAATGAGGGTACAAAAGCTAAATTAACTACTTGGTAAACGTTCAAATAGTCAATGATAATCACTGATGATTTTTCTCATGCCTACAGAGTAAATTATTGCTAGAAATAAGCTGACAATCAGTCTGTAAGACATCATGAAACATGAATGCAGTCAAGATACTCTAATAGAACATTCAGCAAATTACGTTGCATACATCTTAAAAACTTGAAATACCGTGTAACGGGAATGATTCGCAGAAGAAAACATTCGTGAATGTTCTATTAATTCCTCATTCACAAGAAAACATTTGCAATTTATTGTAAACATGAAGTAATTTAGGGAATGGGCGTGTGCCTACAACCAGTTAGTTATGGAGTGGGGAACGCTCGACTCTGACACATTGCGTAGATCCCCGATTGCGGTTGAGAAGTAATTTAATGTGTTTATTTTGTATCTGTCTATTTTTTAAAATTAATGTTCATGATAATGAGCGGATCGACAATAGTTGATAGGCACTGGGGGCGGCACTAAACACACGCCCATGCACAGTGAATCGCCTGGCTGTAGTAGCTAGTAATGGTTTCTTTCCACTGAAGTTTTGCATCTCTGTTTGAATTGCACGATCATGTGCCTCACTGTAGCGTCATAGTAGCAATGCACACTTGGTATATGAATGTTGCATAAACTAAGGCATGAATCGCACGAAAATTCAGTGCTAGTATTAGTATCAAGAGTACTCCCTACTCTATTATTATGTACTCTTGTTAGTATTAGCCCACTAAAGGTACAACTTTTTCAGGTTAATTTTTTTAATTGTAGAATAAGTCTTGCAAGAAAATATTCGCGAATGCACGTAAAATTGCAAAATCCAAGAATGTTTTCTTCCACGAATCATTCTTGTTATACAGTATTGTATTTACGTTAAAATGTGACTGTTACTTCAGGGCAGCACAATACAAGGGTGTGTTTGGTTTTTGCTTTTATAACTTTGTCGCTGTAACTCCATTGCTATTATTCAAACTATCAAAAGGCACTGCTACGATGATCAGCCTATGTATACACCAATTTTCAAGTTATTCCTATACTCAGTTTACCCTGTAGCTGTAACAGAAGTTTGATCTTTTTTAACGTGAATAAACGTTCAGTGAGGCCACACATCAAAATTTACTGGAGCTGTTAATTACAACAAAAAAAATTTTGGTACTATTACACGACCAGGATCTACCTGATTTATTGATTCAACGATTGGAAGATGGTGGTCACGTGACGTAGGAATGTAGAACAACCAGCAAAGACATGATGAATGGCAGCACCTGGTAACTATTTACTGGCTAGTTCCTCATCTTCCCTTTCCTTACACCATTCCGGGGAGCAATGACTGTTTTTCCTATGACTGTTGTCATGTACAACTCGCACCCTCCTTAGTCCCACAAGTGTGCTTGGCCACCTAGTTCCTTAAGAGTGCAGGACCAGGAAGTCGCGGAGGAAGCCCGGTGGAGGATGCCGTTGCTGAGTCATTAGAACTTGTTCAATTTGACCCAACAGTTGAAAACAGCAAAACATGGGAAGCCGGTGATATCAACAACATAGAGAAGTATTTTGCTCAGACCATATATCACAACACAATTATGGAAGACTTCCCAAAGCCTAACTACACAAGTGTACTGGATGATGAGGTCAAGAAATTAATCCAGCATGTCAGCAGGATATCTGTTGTCCTAAAGAAGAGTGTTTCTCACAGGCCGGTGATAAACTTGATGATGTTCAAAATGGAGAGCCTGAGTAATGCAGGATGAGGGGACTTACTCAGGCAGACAACTGGATGGCTTCAATAGGCATACCTTTTGGTTGCAGCCATCAAAGATACATCCGCTTTACACCACGTACGAGTTCCAGTCTCTTCCCTTTGGACCATGCAGTGCCCCCAGAGATTTTACCGCACTACATACTTTAAAGGGAACTCACACGTGGTGTTACAGTATGCCGCATAAAGAGGAAGTATCTTTGATAGCTGCAACCAAAGGGTATGCCCATTGAAGCCATTCAGTCGTCCTGCCTGAGTAAGTCCCTCATCATACAGTACATTACTGTACCAGGTTTATCACTGGCCTGTGAGAGACGTCTACTGGCACGACTATACCATCAAGGGGTAAGTGTCATAATGTACCTGGATGACCTGCCAGTCCAGGGACAAATTTGGAGAGACAACTGGGCTGGAAAGGCTGGGCTTTGTAGTCAACAGAAAGACATCCCACCTATAGCCTAACCAGACAATACAATTTCTGGGCTTCCTAGTGGACTCCCAGAAGATGATCAGGCTCACTGAAAGTGGTCCAGATAACTGTAGGATACAGGTGGGCACAGAAAGCAGGATTACTGTCACTCTGTCAAATGGCCAGGCTAATAGACAGCAACCAAGCCCCACTATGGTACTGCGGGCTGCAATGCCTGAAGAATCAGGTGCTACAGGCATCCAAGTCATTTGATGCAACAGTAGTTATAAGTCAGGAGGCATCCCTCGAGCTGGAATGGTGGTCTGCCAGATCAAATTTACTAACTGGGAAGAAGATCCAGCTGACATGTTCATAGAGTGTAATTCCTTGCAGGTGAAGGTCACAAGGAATGCTCACATGCTACTGAAAATGGACAACAGGACTGTCATGAATCAGATGGGAGGGCTAAGATTAAGCAACGAATCCACCTTTGGAAATGATGCCTGGAAAGGAACTTGTCCCAGCTGTATATTATAAGTCAAAGTACCTTTACTTGGATAGAAGCCAGTTACATCACAAAAGGAGTAGAACATCTTAGTTATTAACAGAAGCCCTCAGCTTTACCTCATCAATAAAATAACTACTCCTGCAGATTGTAACTGGCTGTTTTGGTATTACATTTGACTACATACAATGAAGGATGGAGTAGGTATAGTCAGGAACAGGTATAGCCAGGGTATAGCTGTTATGATGTTATAGGTATGGCCAGTAACATCTACTGATTTCACGACATCTAACTACAGACAGGAAATTTCTACAATTACACAATGAGAGGTGTGACACAACTCTCAGAACAAACAAGTTAAAATACCACATGCATGCATGTACACACAAATTCTCTACCCTGATCATGCATAACACTGTTATTGGATCGACTTTGATGTCCATAAACACTACACAGCCAGTGTGCTATGGCCCCTGATGTGCATATTTTATGCATGGTTTGTTCAATGGGAGTTTTACCATGAAGTGAAGAATGAACACTATGGCAGTAATACCACACAAAACCAGGGACATGTAAACAAGGGAATAAATACGACATCACAGTATAGTTTATCATGAACACCAGTTTGATTTTAAGTGATCAAGTACTCCACCTCACTATTGGAACTGCACAGTTAACAATCACTATAGCAACAAGAGAGTGTGTGATAAATACACAGCAAAAATTACATTGTAAGACCACAAATTATGACCTCCTCAACAAAACTAATGGGAACACACAAGTACGCATACATGTGCATTACTTAAGCACGGAGAGCCCTGGTCTTTTTTTTGGATACAGGTTAATAGTCTGACAACACATTGCAGTTTAAGGGCATATTGACAAGTCAGCTGCACACCACCAAAAAGAAGTATATCGGAGCACCTGTCTTTGCAGTGAGTGAATGTTGATAATGCCTGACCAGTAAGCTTTGGGTGGAAGGTGAAACCATAAACCTCTCGCATTACAGACTGGTCAAAAGATGGTGATTTACAGAAAGCAGCAGATAAAGTGTCGTACTGTATTTTCCATATGAGAAGACATAGCTGTACAACTAGGAACTAACAAGTACACAAAGGGTACATGTAGTGATTGTAAACTTCTGGTAAATCATACGATTCTTCTGGTTTCAGCTACAATACATAAACTATAACCCACCATTCACTAGACATTTCCAATGATTATATCGCAATGATTATATCATTTCAGTTTCCAAGAACCAATCAATTCTTAACAGTTCCATTAATCATGAAAATTTTTTGAATGAAATTATTTCATTTTATAAATATATTTTTTTGTTATATTCTTAGTCTGTTATGTAACAGTTGAACTATCAAGAAAAAATAGCTCAAATCAATTACCTTGTAAGATCATAACTATAAAGGAATTTGAACTGCATTGCAAAGGCTGTACAGGAAGCACAGAGCTTCATATACAAGAAAATCATAATCACAGTCATCTGTGATGTCAGCTTCTCAGGTGTCCCCTCGATTCTTTGCAATATAACTTGTACAGTTTTGCCTGCTGTACTACCATGTAGAATAAAGCTTACAGAAACTCCCAGTATGAGGTTTACAACATCCTTACCAGTCGATGGAATAAGACCAAGAATACTAAAGAGCTGTGCTCTATCGCCGTGTACTACTTCTCTCCCATCAACTACTTACAAAGTTCCTGAAGCAATGTGTAATACCATCAGAATGGACAGTCCACATTATCATCCCTGTGCTAAGTCTGGGAAAAAGAACTTAGTCAAATAATGACATCACTTTTACCATGTAATAAATCAAAAGTCCTTGAAAACCTCATTAGTGCAATTTGGTGCACTCAACTCCCAACAGTTATTAGTATTTGTGTACAATAACTCTGACAAGCAAATTGATGTCATTTACTTAGGTACAAAGATAGTGTTTGACAGCAGTCCCTACAATGAGTTACTTCCTGTCTTGGGACCAGCACTACAAATATAATTCCTAAGGCCTACAGAATGTTGAAGTTGTTGCATCGTATTAGCCACCTGGTACCAAACAGTGAGACAACCAAGAGAACATTGTACCTATCTTTGGTGAGATCAAAAGTTTAATGATATGGATTATTAAATTACTGAACAGATCTAAAGGAGAGCAACAAAGTTTATCTAAATGATCACAGCTCCAATTATTTTGATAGGTTCAAAAATATATATGTGTATACTTAGATTTTTTTTTTTTTTAAGTGCTGAAGTCACTCAAGTATCCCTCTTATTCACCAACTATAGTATCACCTAGGCAATGGAACCACTAGGTCTTCCACTAGTGGTAAAATGAATGGAACAGTAGAGATACAAATAGTTATCAAAAGAATCCCTTGATTATGGAACGCCTTGCCCCGAGGGGTCCACAACGCAGCTGAATCTCGTACAGATTTTAGCAGAATCTTTGTACTGAGTCATTATGCATCTTTCTGGGTTGAGTTTCAATTCTGGTAAAACTTTGGATTAGTCTGGATACCGTCCACTAGTCTGCCTTAGTCTCACCAAATCTTTAGTAGCTGAATACCATTGATATGTGTACTACTGTAAAGAATCATCAAATCATATACAATATATTTGCCATCTAGAATATCACGATATTCACACTTCTTTGAAACAGAGAAAATAAAGTGTTATTTTGAAATACATTAGAAATCACCCTTGATCTATGCCACCAATGAGTATTAAATTGTGGTGGTTTCAGCTTACTTTGTTTGCTACATTTCTCATTGAAGAATTATATGTACATAAATGATTTTTTAAATATGTAGAATTACAGTAAACACTCTAGAATTACTTTAAATACGATACTATGATATCACAATTTGAAGACGATATTAGAAGCAAAGATCACGATATACAATAATATTGTAATATTGCCTAGCTCTAGAGATGGTCACTCTGATTGAAATTAAATACCACAGTCCTCATGCCCATGGTACAGGAAAATATGCCACATTGGTCAGAGCTCTGTCAAGATGTCAGAGAAAAGCAGATCATGAAAGTTCACAACCTAGTTTTGGAGAGCTGTGTCTTGTCTATACTTTCAAAGATAACTGACTAATTAGCTCTTGCATGAAGTTTCTGACAACAGGCAGTCTAGGAGATAATTCAATTTTGAGATGGCTGTCACCTTGGCTCCAAATGACAGAGATCCAGCTTAAAATTTTAATGAATATCCAAATAACTGGAATAGTTTATCTCAGGGTATTCACATCATGAAAACCAAGATAGCAAATCTGAAGACCCTTAACAGTTTATCCAGTAGAACTGGACAACACTGCTATAAGGAGTTGGTCCCTTTTCAGAGACAGAATTACAATGGTAGTATGGTTATTTCCAAGACAGACTCACGGTATCCCAGTTGTACAACTTACACAAAAAGTTGCCCTATATATAAGCTCACTCATACAGAGTAGTAAATAGAAAATTGAGTATCATACAATAGTACACCAACAATAGCACAATTTACGTATCCAAGAAACTCATGAAGTAGCAAAGAAATGGCAACTGTAATAGTTTTCTATATACAGAGTCATAAATACATTGCTGGAATTTGAAGCCAGCTGAATACAGCATGGTAAGCTCCACATACCTGTTAGGATACACAATGGCATAGAAGCCAACTATGTCCCTGGGTAACACTATTTACTCCTCATATTGAAATATAAATCTCTTTCATCAGGTTGCATTGTTGGGTCTACTGAAAGCTCACTTTGTATCCAATAAGTGGCACTGTGTGTGATTCTGCCACAAATTTGTCACCCAGACAGTTGAAAAAGTAGGGAAAATATCTGTGTGGTTTATAACAACATGCTTTGCTAGATGGAAATCTGCACAAATAGACTGAGGGCCTTCCTATAAGTTACCCTAATGTTACACATGGGAAAAGTTTTGTGACTACACGTATACAAGATGAATTAGTGTGTAAATAACAAACTAACCAGCATAAAAGTTTCATGCTGGTCAATGTAATTGCAAAATTCGTAAGCATTCCCCAAATGTAACTTTCTTTCAAGTACAGGAATTTATAGGGATCATATAAAAAGTAGTTAAACAAGGGAGGTCACCTATAACCTCTAAAATACTACTTCAGTCATGGCTATAGAATAATATTACATTTGGTGCAGCACTTCTCACACAACATTGGTAATTATAATAATATGAGACATGCGTGACATATTCAACATTACCAAGCCTTTTTTTTAAAAAAAATTACAAATACAGTATTGTAAGCCAGAGGAGGTTGGCAACGATTAAGCACCTTTAAAAATTAATTATGCAAAAGTTAATATTCTGGGATGAAATAAAATATGTGGGATATGTTACAAAGTGTGGCATCATTGTTTTGTTCACAAGAATATGAAGTATATAGTTCTACATGAAATAGTTGTAACACGGGCATGAGGGCTTTGCCTGATATGCATGCCCGACTGCATACATATCAGGCAAAGCCCGGATGCCCCGTGTTACAGCTAATATGTAACACTTATTAGGCTGATAGTCTGTACAGGGCGATCAATCACCCAAGCCAATACGAGTGCAGCCACTGGATGTATTATATATATGCATACCTAAAATTTTCGATTATGGGTCAGCAACTAGTACGTTCTGGTTACGTTCAGTTATGATAAACGGACATATCCTAGAGATATCACGGAGAATTTCTGTTACGCGAGTTTAATGTTATAATCAGTGCTATTGAATCGTTTATGGGAAAACTATGCAGTTCACTAGAGACCTAGACAGGTAAGCTTGCTTGTAGAGTGGTTACTCTGTGCAGAGTGGTAGCTTCATGATGGGGGTGTGTCCATATTCGAAAACGTGCGGAAACGATTGAATAAATAAGCTACAGCACTAGTTTTCACTTTAGCCCAACATTTTTCAACTTGTAGGATGGCAAGGATAGCAAAACGTTCTCCATCTGAGTCAACGTCTATATAATCACCGCCCAGTTGTAGACCGGCTACATTTCGTATGTAGCCCAGGCGGCTCCTTTGATCTGAGGTGTGAAAGTGTTACATACCCTGTTAGTGCTAGAAGATGTGTCCAATAGAGCTATATGTATTTCACCTCAAAATCTAGGGTATTTTACAAAACAAACTACATTACCTTAATGCTTATATAATAAGGAGTGCAATCCCAAAAAAAAAAAAAAAAATCCACCAATTGCTAGCTTTTGTATTGCTACTTATTGAGGTTCACATGAAATTTCGACATTCGAAAGTGTAACAATACTTCTCTACTCGCACCTTGAGAAGCGAGGAAGTGTAAAACACAAATGTAAAGGTATTTTCAAAATTAAGTCAACAGTTTGTTACTTGAGATAAATACAAGCGTATAGTGTAACATTATGTGGGTTAATGCTACCACAGGTACCACAATTAGCAAAACAAGTGCTTGATCTGATCTCTTTAAAGGTACCACAGTTAGCAAACAAGTGCTGGCATAAACCAATAATAACCTGTCTTTAATCTTATCGCACTTCGTTAAGAAATTTCCTTCAGGCAAACATGATAATTGACAGGCCTCAGGGTGATGTGATTGATTTAGACAATACAATAACAAGATAGAGACCAAACAAGTTATGCATAACAAGCATTCAGCACCCCCATACAGCTAGCTACATCATTAAAATAATAAACAGAGAATCATATTTTAATACAACATATCCTGGATACCGAGCACTACAGTGCAGAATGCTTTTATATGCCAAAAATTGGTAGAGAAATGGATTGTTCAGGCAAGTTTAGTTCCATTCCTTTGCTCAAGCGATCATTTGAACTCCATTGTACATATGAAGTGACCATCAAAATACCTACACAGAAATTTTCAAGGAATTTGTGAATAAACAACACCAAGGAAGCTTGAATTGATAAATTTCCTTTAAACAGGATGTCTTGCATTGTGAATGCCACTTTACATTCTTGGTCACATTAAAGTCCTACTACAAGTTGAAGGTCATCCAGCATACAAGTTGTTAGATTGAGAGACAGTCCAGAGTACAATAATTTCAATATAATTATGGGAGTCCACTGTGTTTGTAATTTCACAAATGAGGTGAAAGAAGTTATTTATGCATTTCATTTGTGGCATAAACTATAGACTCAAAAACAGTATCAGGCCCAAGTATTAGGCCACTAAGTTTCAGGATAGACAGGCCACCTGGACGTAAGAATGCCTGTTTAACACACCCAGCCCCTTTTCATTGATTTAGGAAAGAGAAAACTGATCTGAATACAAAACCTACCCAATGTTTTCTTACCTGGCTCAGATCAGCCACACTGACACCTGCTGCTAATGAGACAATGACATGATCTGATGTCAAATGATCTTTGATCTCTCCCATAACCTTGGCAACCAGATAAGGTTTTACTGCTATCACTACCACGTGACTCTGACATATTTCCACGTTGTTCACGTGCATGCTAACTCCCAGCGACTACAGAGTTAATGGTGACTAACACTTACACCAACAAGTTACAACCTTCATTTTCTGGTAGGATTCTGACGTTTCTTTAGTGGCTGACGCGGAAATGTTAAAGGGTTTTCCTATATTGGTGGTGAAAATCGTGGAACAAGTGCGTGAATGTAACAAAGTACGTGCACACAAACCTGATGACAGTAATCCTTTGACTACAGCCTGTGCCATATTGCCAGCACCGACAAACCCTATTTTAGTCCCCTCCATGGTGTGCGTTTAATGGAAATACAAAGGAAACCTCGCGTGATGTTTTTGTCGGTACACATGGTCTGGCCACGCGAGACTAGGCACATGCTTGAACAGCTGATCTCAAGTATGGCCATGGCTAGAGGGAATGGACGTAGCCAGAGGTGTCTCAAGTATACTATCTTGACTACTATATGTAGCTATAAATCAGTCATACTCTTTTCAGTTTATTAATTTCTTCCTTTTACATGTAGGCCAGCGTAAAACAAAGCCGTACTGACGCTTATAAACATTTACAAATACATCAAAGGAATATATCAGTAGTTCAATACAATATTCTATTACAAAAATGATAAACTACCAAAATGCACAAAAATTACAAAACTACTATGATCTATAAAAACTATATATAATTATTTGCAAGGGAAGCCAGCCCTTTGTAATAGTCTCTCAGAGTCAAATGTATAGTCAATTCTGTACTGTAAATCTGTCATTGTATTGTAATAAGTCATTGTATTTTCAGAAGTAAAATAGTCAAGTCACAAATAGTAAGCAAGTCTATACAACTAGTTAGTCAATAATCTAGTAGTTAGTCATTGTATTTAAAGTCTATTTTAGTCTCAATATTACTTAGTCAGTTAAAAGTCTAGTAATAAAGCTCTGTTTACATTGTCTAGCTACTTAAGCCATGTTAAGTCCGTAAATCTGTTTAAAAATTGTCTTGTTAAGAAGGTCCCGTATATCGTCTACCTATAAAATCGTTTAATAGTTAAGTGAAAAAAAGTTGCCTGTCAAAAAGTCTAGAAAGCTCAGTACTGTCGTCAGCAGCTGTAGCTGTGCAAGTTTGTTGTCATACCGTTGCCATGAGCTGTGGCAGTTGATACACTTCGTGGTTGCTGCTTTGTAGTAAATGTCCTCAGCAAAAATGTCGTTGTAGTCCTTTTTCTTTTTCTGTCTATTTCTTTGTCACAAGTTCATCTTTGCTCAACCAAGGACGGAAAGGTCGCTTGGCAGGCGGTGGGAAAGTCGTCGGTGTAAATTGTGGTTTCTTGTCGGTCAGCTGTGGTTGTATCACAGAAGTAGGAGTGGCTAGTGAAGTAGGGTGTGTGGCTGCCATAAATGGTGCAATGGCAGGTACAAGGCAAGAGAAATTTGGTACAACGGTGGCTGTCGTAGTTGTAATGGGTTTAATAGCATCCGGTTTAACCATTCCAGTAAGCAGGGCTTGAGAAAGTGGCGGGAACGACCACACAGGTGCCACAACAGGAGCTGCTCCCATTTGAGTACTGGCAGCAACAGCAGCATTAATGGCTAATTCACGCTGGGCGAGGTAGGTTTCCAGATGTGCCAGCAGACGGGTGCGAACTGGATCATTGCAATCAAGTCCTTCCATTGTGGCCAGAAAACGTGACGCCTCACCAACACATTCTTTAAATCCCATCAACCTATAATCCAAGAATGCCTTAGTATTGCTGTAGGCTGACATTGGATCTGGAAACCCTGTAAAAAATTAATAAACACCACTCACATGAAGCCTGGGAAAGAAGACAAACAACAGGGCTACTCAAAATGGCTTCACTAAAGTATTGGCTAGCACATGGCTTCACATCATGCATCACCAACTGCCACAAGCCTTATCTAATTACAAACACCTGCCAGCGACTGGATATTCATAACACTACAGGATACCATTCTACTGACCCCATCCCATTGTGAGTACATGCATGCATGTGTAGTGTATCAAAATAGTAGTTATTCGACGCGTGTGAACTTTGTTACCTCGTGAATCTGTCGTCTGATGTAAATGACGTAGGTGATCGACGGTCATTTGCAGAATTTCGGCTTTCTCAAGTTTGGCTGAACCCTATCAAGTGAGACAGACAGAATTGTGGCTCAACTTTCTTACCACATTAAGCGATACCCAGTTAATATTCTACACATGCATATTAAATTATGCTAACCTGTTTTTCGAAGGCGGCAGGGACAAGTCGACGCAATTCCAATAGGCAATTGTTGATGCGATCCCTGCGTCGTTTCTCAATAATCTAAAATGGAGAGCAAATATTACATTTGCTCCAATTCAAAACCTTGGTTTATGGTTGTCGCGCCTTTTTACCACAACAAACCACATAGCCACACACACACGCGTCCAAAGCTGAAACTTACCCCGCGGCGTTGTTTCCTGGAGGTTACTTGCTCTTGGGCCGCGTCTGGGCTGCAAAAACAATACACAGTTCGTGGTGAAAATTAGAAACACATTACCAACAGGCAAGGCTTACCTTGAACACTCGGCGGAATCGTAATCTTGTTCGACATCAGAGTCGCTCAAATGCCTTTTCATAGTGACTGGGTAGCAAGGATAGAAAAAATAGGACGAAACAGACCAAAAGAACGAGAGAGAAAAGATGAGCTACCGCAGTCACAAAAGATGTTTACGAAGTGGTGGCGTTTACATTCCACGCATTCCTTTATTTATTTCGCTGACCGCGCAGGGAGCTTATTAATTTTATAGTCTGGCTTTCTTTTTGCGGTAGAAAGGGTAGAATATTTCAACGTGGAAACTAGTAAGTTTTGTAGTATGTATTTCTGTGGATATTTTATTTTTAGGTGGAAACGCGGACAGCATATAAATCTTCGTGTCACGTGATCACGTGATGGCGGCAAAAACAAACTGTGATAATCTCTTTAGCTACTTTCAATTATGTGGGAAATTAAAAGTTAGTTTTAATATGATCTGCGAATAGTTCATAGTACTACTACATTAAGAAACCAATGAATTAATGATTAGGTATCAGCCATACCACCTTATAGCTATCATGTTACTTTTGATGCTGTTTCTTGTGTAGCACCTCCCACGCACTGGGTGGGTGTTAAGGGGAGTCCCCCAGCCAGAGAACGTGGCAGGACACATGTACAGAATGGCTATGATGTCACTGTTGTTTACTAGCAATGATGGAGTAGATCGTGACAAGTAAATTCATGTGTTCATGTTTCTAGCAATCAAACTACTTACTACCCATCCCCCCCCCCTCCCATTAGATGTATGCGTATGTGTCTAGCACATGATTTGGCCGAGAGCATAGTAGGTGATATCACACCTTCTGATGGGATACCGAAAGAGGAAAAGTACTCCAGAGAAAAGGTATATATAGCTAACACACTACAAAAAAACGTTGTCACGATAAATTATATTTTAACACACACACACAGAAAGCTTTGGAACACATCTCTACTCTTATATCACAGGAGGTTAGTAGCACATATATTTAGCATGACTACCTCTTGGTTTCTTTTTCAGGTTGGACAAGAAATAACTGCTCTGTGGGTGGTAAGATATTGTTTGTCCATCTGAAAATGTGATTACTTGTGCATTATTAGGAGTATGAAGAAGGTAGCACTCCTGAGGCCATGCTAGTTAAAGATCTTGATCGATTTGACATGATCCTACAAGCTCACGAATATGAAAGTGGTAAGATACTTTGAGCCGATTACCTAGAGGCTAAATCTGAAAATCATATCTAATTATGTGCTTCTAGTGAGGGAGCCTAAGTTTGATACATAGCTATGTACTAATCCTCCTGTATAAAGGCTTTTCTCGTAGGTAAAATGTATGAATTCAAACCTAGACCAAATCTTGCAGATTAGAGAGGTTCCAGTGTGCCAGGTAGATAATTATGCCTAGCAATATAAATATTCACTGAGTGCACAATGGCCTCCATCCCCCTTCTCTTCACACATACCCAGAATGTTCTTATATTCATAAATTCCTTGTTGGCATTTTTGCTGGGTAGCATGTTGACTGACTTGCTAACAGGATATTCATGCAAGCTTCATGCTAATTAATTAAATTACAACACAGACTGGTTGCTGCTCATATCACATTTATATAGCAACCCATGAAAGTAGTAGATGCCAAACTGTCCCTTGCTTGTGGGTTTGAGAGGTATGCAGCCCCTAGTTTCTCAAAGATGTGTGGTGTTGTACCTCACAGGTGATATTGTGAAAGTCAATTGCTTCCCTGGGTAATATTTCTTGCTAAAGGTTATGCAACAACTGATAAGTAAACCCTGGTTGCTCTACTTGGCATTCACTCACTCATTCACTCACTCATACACAGCACACACCCATACTACTACATGTTACTAAATTACACACATGTATGTAGTTAGCACATGCTATTTCAGTTATGTTGATTCAATGCCATGTTGTCAGTGCATGTTGGCCACGTGTACTGGTACAAGCATGAAAAGCTTCCTTGTCATTAGTTTGGCTTTTATATACATGGCGGGGTTATTGCTAGTCTTATGTGGATCATTTTGTGTGCTTGAGCTCATGGCTTTCAAACTATCATGCCATCCCTTTATTTATTGATACAAATTCAACACATTTCCTAATTGTAGACTATGTATATCCCACAACCTTGCCTTCTATCAACCTAGAAGCACTTCCATAATTTGTGACTTTCTAGCTGAAAAGGAAAGTGTGAAGTGACCATACCAAAGTGCCACATTAACACATGCCTTGCCTGAAGTGCTTTGCCAAAAGGAGTCCTGCACAGAGAATCCCTTTGATAATGGTCACTGTAGTGACAGCCATTTTTGGTGATTTGGAGACACAGTTTGTTCAAAGGGCATCCAACAACCAGTACCTATGTATTTAAAATATATATATTCATAAGGGCTCTGTCGATGTAGATTGTATCATTTAATTTATATGTATTGTTTTGTATCTGTAACCTAACACTGCTAATGTGGAAAATGGAGATAGCGCTATGCAAACCAGACACTACTCATCAAAACAGTAACAACTGAGTCCAGTCCAGTGATTAGTAACACCCCTTAGTGCATAAACTGATATTCTATATAGACATGGATTGTGAAAGCCAGTACTCGACAAGAATTTTGGAACAAAGCAAAAAAAATCACATAACTGAAATGATGCAAATTGCACTTCAGTAGTTTCGAGATAAACAATTTTAGTATTCAAATTGCCAAGGGCAGTAAAGCACTTGTGCAAATTACACCAGAGATGCATCAATTAAGAGAATTCCCAGCGCTTACGGAGTTTCCCACCAAATAATATTACAAGTTCTATGAGCAAAGTAACATCACAAGTCCTTTAAAAGGAAGATACAAGTTCAAAATGGAGGTTACCATGGTTGAAGTTCAGGTATGAGGTTACAGGCTGTACTGGCTCCTTGGTGGCTGATGTGGAGCACTGAAAACGTTTGTCCAACTGTAACAGGCCATCCACCAGTGCACCACTGATTCTCGTCAAGCCATGGCCAGAAATCACCATTTGAGCTTTCCACACAAGATGGCTCTTAAAACTAGCTTTGAGTGGTTTGAGTAATGTAGAGGCTCTACCCACTGGTGGTGTTTTTCTGATGTGGTTTGGATCGGTTGTGTAAAATCTGGTCACATTTTGGATGCTACCATTCTGCCAATCCCACAAGTCATTACTTTTCATAGTAACAATATGAAAATATTAAATACCATTATTAATGTGATAAACTCATAACACAGACCCTTCAGGACACCAATGTGAACACAGCCTTGTCCCCAGCTATCCATGTGCTTGATCATGCAAAGCTTGCATGATCAAGTATGTGGGCAGTTGGGGTTGAGGCTAATGTGGATACCAAACAACCCACACACTTAATGACTTCTGTTCAGTTTTGTGTCTGATAGCCTGATAACTTAGTGACAATGTATACTACTAGAGCAGTAGGCCAGTATAGTAGTGACACTAATAAGTTTATAACCACAAGAAAACAACCTCTTTGAAGTACTAGAACTGGTTAAAATTTACTAAACATGCTGACACCAAAATGGTCGTGTGTCATAAACATGACTGTGCTATTTATTACACAGAACACCAGCAACTTCAGTTACAAGAATTCTTTGATTCCACCAAAGGTATAGCCCTTGTATGTATGATTAAGACAAATATAAAAATGCCGTTTGTTTGATCTAGGGAAATTTCAAACAGATACAGTGAAGAAATGGGTGGAACACTTACAAACAATTAGAAATAAATAAAGTTTTGACTCAGAAGTGTCTGTCCATTTTATTAGCAGCAGTGAAATTATGTCAGCATTAGGGAAATGTGGGAGCAGCTACCTACAAGTAACCAAACACAAAGCAATAATATAGTTAACAGTAACTATCATGTAAACGTACCTACTTATGATTGTAGCCTGTTACGTAACTGTGAAAGTTCTTCATTCTTCCAGCTAACTGCGATGATCTCTTTCTGGAGTTGCTCCTTAGCTTCTGCCAGTTGTGCTATGGTTTTATTCAGCTGTTGTTGCAGTTCCATTGTTTGTTGTTGTAGCAAGACAACATCACTTGGCACATTCCTTAGCTCTTCTTTCACTTCTTCCAATGCTTTGCAGGTCTCACTCAATTCTTCTTCTTTGTCGTTCAACTGACTATTTAGCTCGTCCACTGTCAGCTCTGCTGTTTCAAGATCATTGGCAAGCAGCTTTGCTTCTTCCTTTGATTTTTCTAATTCAGTTTGTAAAGTTGTTGACTTTTGTTCAGCATCACTAAGCTTTTCTTCCAACTGCTGAATGCAGTCTTCATACTCTTTGGATTTAGTAGAGAGTTTTATTTCCAATGTTTGTATGTCTTCTTTTAGGCTCTCTACTTCTGTTTCAAGCTCTCGTTCCCTGCTCCCTGTTGAGAAAGTATCATTATCCATGGCATCAACTGTGGGACTTTCTGAAACTGGGCTAGTAACAGACCATAGCACCTTGCTGCCATCATGTGATCGGTTGAGACTGTCGAGCAAGTTTTCTTGTGAGCCAAATGATGATCCTAGTGGTGAAGGGGTACTGTAAGCTCTTTGTAGCTCCACTTGCAGCCGGGTGGTCCGTAGTTTGAGCGTAGACACCTCCATTTCTTTAATAGTCTCTTCGGTTTGTTCCTTCCATTGCTGTTTGGCAGAGTAAATTTTCTGCAATTTTCGCTCCAGCTTTCTTTTCTCCACCTGAAGATTTAGTTTCTCCCCTTTGGTGTCTTCTAGTTCCTTGCGGAGTGCAATTGCTTTGGCCTTTGCCTTGCTTGTACGCTCTTCTGACAATTTCAACTCACTATCCTTTTCCAGCAGCTCTTCTTTGTGCTTCACCTTCAGCCCTTCCATTTGCACTTGGAGCTGAATTATTTTAGCTTTGTTGCTATCTCCATCAAACGAGCTGTACCTTTTTAATCGATTTTCAGTATTCCTCTGCCTCAGCAAGTTTTCGTATAGCTCTGTAACTTCTGCGAGTTCCTCTTTTACGTCAGCTAGCTCTTCTTCCAAAGGCAACAGTTTCTCTATCTGTGAACGCAGCTGTGTTACCTCGCTTTCTTCTCCATTTTCGTCTCCTTCACCGTCATTTTCTTCCTCCTCTTCACCGTTCTCTCCATTGACAATTCTTTCTGAGCTTCTCAGTAAGAGTATTTCAGCTTCCAGTAGTTCATTTCGTTTCTGCATACCATTTGCCTTGGTCTGCCACGCCTTAACCGCCTGCTTAGTGCTTACCAGCTCGTCCACCACCACTGCATCATTCTGTGAGGAATAGTTAGCGACTCCGTTCACTTTTTGTTCCACTCCAGAGTCTGGAGAAGGCGATGGTGACGACGACGACGACATGGATGGCTTACACGACACGTTGAAGGCACGTACTGGCTCCACCATAGTGTAGTACAGTCTTGCCACCAACTAATCGTTTTTATATACGCCATAGTTCCAATTGTTTTGCCTTTCACGCGGAAGGATCAATGGGCCGAAGCTTTTACATGCTTTCAGCTTGCAATTGTTGGGGCGCTTAAGCCCCCTGCACGAAAAATATAGAGGTCATTTTCTTTGTCTACCTGCAACAATGTGGCGATATCCAAAGCCTAGAAAACAGGACGATGTCTCGGAGGCTCACTCCGGTACGACCGTAGAAGATCCGTATCGCTGGATGGAGGAGCCTGATAGCGATGAAACCAAACAATTCGTGACAGAACAGAATGCAATCAGTCAACCATTTTTATCAGGGAACCCTGTGAGGGAGAAATTCCACAAGAGGTGAATAGTACTCTAATTATTTAAGTAATTGGGACCCATATCAACTAATTGTAATAGACACAATCCAAAACTACGTAATCGTCATAGCAACAGCTTTCCGCCATTTTGAATGGGGCCAGTATCAATTATTACGATTGCGCTACATTGAAATCTGATGATGAATAAAGCTCGAACTAGGGGGTATTGTCGAACAATTGGCCGTGGAAGTCTTCAAGGTTGTAAAATGGTTAGGGGCAGGTGGTTATCAGGGTTGAACAAGGCGCGAAGCATCGACAGCCCAAATTGCTGGTTGGCCTACACAGGAAGCACTGCGAAATAAATAGATAGTATTTTAGTATCCATTACTGCGGTAAATTATTAGTGATAGTAACTGTAGTAGCGGCTGACCATCCAGGCACTCCTTGTACAGGTAAACAAAGGAATTAGTGTCGTCAGCGCTTCACGCCTTGTTCATCACCTCATAATCACCTGCTTTTAGCCAGAACAAAGAATTTACAGCATTGAAAGCTTTCATGGACTATTGTTTGACAATACCACTTAGTTCAAGCTTTCTTCATCGCTGAATTTCAATGCAGTGCAGTCAGTGATATTGAAATTGGCCCCATTCAAAATGGCGTCCAAAAAGTGGGCGTGGTTTTGGATAGTGTCTATTTATGTAATAAAGTATTGTATTTCATGTAGAATGATGGAAGTGTATAATTATCCCAAATATGGGGCACCATTTAAAAGAGGAAATCGATATTACTACTATTATAACACCGGATTGCAAAACCAGAGGTGGGTATGGTTCAACATGTCCTTAATAATTGTAAGCCACACCCACTATTTTGCAGTGTCCTTTACACCCAAAAGTCACTAAGTGATGATGCCACTATATTTCTTGATCCAAATACATTCTCTGAAGATGGTACTGTTTCCTTGGGCACTTCTGCCTTTTCTGAAGATGGTGAGTTGTTTGCTTATGCTATTTCTCAAAGCGGCTCCGACTGGCAAACTATTAAAGTTAGTTTGTTATTCAAGTACAATAATGAAATTGCCTTTTGAGATAGGTTAGGGATGTAAAGACAGGTGAAGATCTGAACGATGAATTAAAAATGGTCAAGTTTTCCGGTATTGCTTGGACGCATGATGGAAAAGGGTTCTTCTATCAGGCATGTAACAATCTTCATTGCATAGCAACCACAATTACTTCCGTGTTTTGCTGTGTAGAGATACCCAGATGAGGCAAGCGGCTGTGATGGTTCAGAGACAACAAAACTAGAGAACCATATGGTTAGTAAAGAATGTGTTTATAGTGCAGTGTTGCATTAACTTCAGTGGTATAAACAAAAGACTGTTTATTAATGTGCGCCTTGCCGTGTAACATTTCTGCTATGTTGTTTATTATTTCTTGATATTTGTCCCTTTACTCCTCGGCAAATCATTTGATTTCTATGTAGATAGTTTATCATAGCACCACATTTGTACCTACCACTCTCTATTACAATAGATGTGCTATCATTACCTGCACACTGCCCAGTCCACCGATTTGATTTGCTGCAAGTTTCCTGAACATCCTGACTGGCTACTGTAAGTGTATTTGACTTTGTCACAGATTAAATCATCCTTTTCTCTAGTTCTGGTGATGTAACTGATGATGGTTGCTACCTGATTGTTAAGGTTTACCGAGGAGCTGAACCAAAGAACCACCTTTACTATTACAATTTGAGCAGTGGTGGAGTCAAGAGCTCTATACCCCTAACTACCATCGTTGATGAGTTTGAAGCCTCCTATGATGTAACAGCATGATGTAATTTTTAATTATATCATTTTTGTTGTTTCAGGTCATGAGTAATGATGGACCCATTTTTACTATACTAACAAACTTTCAAGCTTCTCGGTATTGTCTCAAGACTGTTGATTTATTACAACCTTCAAAGGTGTGTTGTGTGATATTCAGAACTCCAGTCAGGGTCAACATGGTCTATACCATATTTAATTAGTAGCCGCACTCAATTGGTACAAGATCATTTACAAAAATAAGAGCTTCAACATCATTTTCAAGCATAACTAAGATTTAAATGTTATGACGTTTAAATGGTATGTCCTTTATCCTTGACCAATAAAACTGTTTTATATAAAGACATGTCTTTGAAAATGTGTCAGTGCTTAATGTGTATGAGCTTTAAATATAACTTTGTCCGTCCATGTTTTGCTGCTACAGGGGACCTCTATATAAGGTCATGTGTTTGCAGTGGTAAACATGAAAATGCACATCTATGTCATTTGTGTATACAATGACCTACCTAATTGGGTTGAACAAATTTGGACCGATTGGTGACCAGATACTATTCATTGTACTAGTTAGAACCCTGGTTAATAAGGAAAAGCCTACCTACACAAAGGGAATAGAAAAATACATTGTGTACCACCTTAGTTCATATTATGTACCACCTTAGTTCATATTATGTACCATCATAGTTCCTGTACTAAATGTTGTACATACAATGCATAACAATTTGTAGGGAGTCAAGGAAGTGTAGAGCAGCATGAAAGTGCATCCTTGTAATGTAGTACACATTGTAACCAGCTGTTCTCCCCTGCAGGTAAACTGGAAAACACTTGTTGCGGAACGAGATAAGGATGTACTCGAAGAAGCCATAGCAGTAAACAATAACCAGTTAATCTTGATTTACCTGCGTGATGTCAAGGTAACATTGCCCTACAATCTTTGATAACATTCACATTCTCTTTTTTTTTCTTTCTTTTTTTTCCTCTTTTTTCTGTTTAGAATGTCATGGAGTTGCATCAGTTGGAAACTGGTCAACTGTTGGATACATTTCCCATAGGAACAGGTACTATTGCTCAGCTGTCTGGGAAGAGGCGACAGTCAGAGGTATTGGTCATTTTGTTAAGTTTTTAATAATGCCTTTTATGTATATATTTAGGTGTTCTACCTCTTCCAGTCATTCTTAACAGCTGGTGAAGTCTACCATTGTGACCTCACAGCATCTCCGCTGTCATCCACAGTAAGCAGTTCATGTGGGCTGGAATCTCTTGGGACACTATTTGTGTTGAGCTCCCATTTTTTGTAACCCAAGGAAGTATGGCCTTGGTTATAAGGCAGCCTTATTTGAGGACCTAGCCATAATAATGAAGTGATCTTTTGATTACTGAGATACTAATGAGGCCTTGTATTGTAGTTAGAATCTGCCAACAAAGTTTGTATGTTATTTGAAGACCCGAGAATAATGTAGGTGAGGGATAATTACCAAGTGTAAGCGTTTTCCTTGAGCAAAGTAGATAAACAACAAGAAGCTTGTGGCAGTTGGTATAAGATATACCTGTGTTGTAACTGTTGTTTAGAAAGTGAGAACAGAAAGGCTTTGTTTTTGGCTTTTATACTGATTTTTGGTTTGGTGAATAACCAGTTAGTAAATCTGCCGCAGGTTTTTATTCTATATAGTTAGTAGCCTCATTAAACCTCCAGGCATCAAAGGAATTATTCACAAATTTTCTAATAGTAGTTAGCCACACATAGTTATGTGGAAGACAGCTAGGATCCTAATTGAGTTGCAGTTGATGCCACAATCTCTGAGCAAAAGATGTATCTATCCAAAAAGGCCAGCTTAAAAGTGTCTGCTATTCTCGTATGAAAGGCCTTCTCTCTTTTGTATTAAAGTATGTATGTGTCTCCTGTGTTTTACTCTCCTTATGTAAAGACTGAGTGCTTCAAGTGTATGCATAAAACAAAAAGGTGTAAATGTATAGAATTGCCATGCCTTTATCACTGGAGCAGCTCCAGCCTATCAAAATCAAAGGTTTATTTTGATTGAGAATTGATTGCTTCAATTATTGGCAATATTGTTGACATGTGGATGTAGTGACAGCAGCTGTTCTCAGAACCTGATGGCAATTAGGTGTCCGATTAATAAGTCTTACATGAAGAGCAGTTCCAGTGTATTCATGTTTAAATCATCCTCTTCATTTAGTTGTTCCGCAGCATTGAAGTGAAAGGATTCATCAGCAGTGATTACACCACTGAGCAAGTGTTCTACACCACTAATGATGGTGCCTCCATTCCAATGTTTATCGTGCATAGAAAGGTAGGAGGGCTGTTCATTGTAGGTGTGTAGTGTTTTACTGCATTGCAGGGCATATCTTTTGATGGAACTAATCCATGTTTGTTGTATGGTTATGGCGGTTTCAACATTTCTATAATGCCAAGATTTAGTACATCTCGTCTGCTGTTCATGCAACACTTTAATGGAATCTTTGCTTTGGCCAACATCAGGGGAGGCGGGTGAGTCATTCCTGTTTTAGCTCAAATGATGTCACTGTTGCTATGGCAGTGAGTATGGAGAAGCGTGGCACCAAGCTGGCATGTTTGAAAAGAAACAAAATGTGTTTGATGATTTCCACTGTGCTGCGGAATACCTGATAGCAAAGCAGTATACAAGTGATAACAGGTAATTATACTATATGAACAGGGCAGCTTCTTTATGGTGAACTTTTTGGTAGTTCGAAGTTTCATCTTGCAGATGCTTAAATGCAAACATTTGGGACCAAGTCTGTTGGCTTATTTAAATTGAGTGCCCTTGATTCTCTACTGTTGTCAATAGCTTAACTCCATAATAAGAACATATTTTATGTAGAATTACACATGTATAAAACCCCAAAGAATCTGTGTTACTGGATCCCCTACACGTATATTGAGGTTACACTCTGTGTCTCTACAATACTCCAATAGGTTGGCCATTCAAGGAGGATCTAATGGAGGTTTGTTGGTGTGCACTTGTGCCAATCAGAGGCCGGAGCTGTACCAGTGTGTGATCAGTCAAGTGGGGTGGGTGGAGCTAGTGTGCTGTGCAGGATAGCTGCTCAATGTGTTGTTGCTACAGTGTTTTGGATATGTTGCGTTTTCACAAGTTCACTATTGGGTCTGCGTGGTGAGTTTTGGTGTGCGTCTTGGTCATGCTATTTGTCTGCATGTCTGTCTCTGTCAGTGGTTCTCCTTGTGTCACCATTATAGTGTTATTTATCGCGTACAATAATTCCACTCTAATACTAACAATTTTGTGACTGAATTGGATATGCTAGTTTTTATACTGTAATTGTAGAGCTAAGATCATATAATGTTGAGTGTGACATAGAACAATATTTCTCTGTGTCCAATATTTTGTCACTGTTACCCTCTATGTATGTTACCATTACCATTACCTGTGGTAGGACGACAGAGTTTGGTAACCCAGACAAAGAGGAAGACTTCAAATACATTTACAAGTCAGTACGACATTATCGGCAAAGCACCACAATGATGTTTATTCCAAATAAGGTATTCTCCTCTTCACAATATTCCAACTAGTGGGCGGTACCCTGCCATTCTGTTATTAACTGGTGACCATGACGACCGAGTAGTACCACTCCATTCGCTGAAGTTCATAGCAACAATCCAAGATCAACTTGGTCAGCAGGCAACTAACCCTCTGATGATTAGGGTGGATGTTAAGAGTGGTCACGGTGCTGGTAAACCAACTAGCAAACTAGTAAGACTTGTATGACTAGTAACATGGTTGTATGTATAAACTTTTTAAATCCAGATTGATGAAATGGCAGATATTTATTCCTTCATAGCAAGCACACTTAATATAACGTGGCAAGACTAGACATTATTTGTGTATTTATCACTTTCAAATGTTGAAAAAGTATAGGTATCAATGTATTATACACATAAATCATTGTGATAGCAATAACATCCAATATTTTCTATTGATCACTGAAAGTTGCACTTACTTTCTTATTGCACATATGATGTATTCGTTGGCTTCTATATCCCACAAACTAAGCACACATAATACTGTGTTTTTTTTGTTGTTGTTTTTTCTGTCAAATAATTGCATAGTTATGTAGTACAGTAGTACCGTATACTAGAGACCTTAGAAGTTTGAATTTTTTCAAAAAAAGTTGTTGGCCAGAAACCAGCCTCACAGTACCTTCATGTAGAGCTGTGCAATACCATCTAAAGTTAGCATATCTTGATACCATATTTAGGGTATCGCAATTTATACAAGTTAGCTAACTGGACCAACTTTGATTACCCACTTTCTCAGTCAAGTACATATGTACTGCAGTATGTCAATATAGACACCTGTCAGGCTTGAGTGACGTCTAACAGCAAGCCCACACGTAGCTTTAGCCATTATTGAGTTATGCTTGTCTGAAGTCATCAAGCAGGCAGTTACAAATTGCATGCATATTGCGGTCTTACCTTTTCTTTCTTTGTGTCCCATTTCTTTTCACTGACAACACCTATCACGTTATACCAAACGGTTGTATTGACTGAATTGATTGCAGAAATGCGTAACAAGCCAAACATACTGTTGATTGAACAATCTTTTAAAAATTGCAATGTATAGTTTAAAGCACAAAATTTTAAACTTCTTGTTTTACAGAACTAGGCCAGAAATACTTTTAGTACATTCTGGGTGAGTTTAACTGATGTTCACCCATCGTAATTAGTGAAACAAAGAAGATTGCCTACATCTGCAGATATACCAGTGAACATTTAATCCATAATGCAGTCTATAGTACTCCAGTACGTTGCCAAGTACTGTGAGTTTAAACAAATATAGCCATGACCAAAGTAGGGGTTGAATGTCCACTAGTATATCTACAGATGTAGATGACCTCCCTTGATCCATACCTGAACTTAAAACTACAATTTTTTTCTTGTACTTGTATGTGTTTGTCTAAAATTCTATAGAAGTTTTTGCTTTTGAAAATTACTGTTCTTCATATTACACAATAATGTATAATTCTTGGTTGCTGCTGTTACTATATACTTTCATTTTCAAGTTCACAACTATTATAGTTTATCTAATGTTCCTAGGCTTGCCGGCATTAATTTTAGACTCAATTCCACATTCATTTTTGCCTCGGTAAATCTTAAAGTACCCTACAAATGGAATATAAAAAAACTATAATGATGAGGTTGTAGTTACCTTTCTGACCCCAGCTGCTGCCCCATGAGTTTGCTACCAACCTACAAAATATTGTGTGATATAATTATATCATCTCACTAAGTAGTAATGATTCACCAGTATGGGATCTTGTTTTCTACTCCCTAGCCAATTATCTTCATGGCATGTCCACCATTTTTTGATCCATAAGTATGCTGGTAAACACCTATACAAGATAACAACAAGAAGAGAAATGATTAAAGAGCCCATATGCACTATTCTTACCAGATCGATAGCTGTAGAAATCCTTGTATACATCAAATGATGCAGTAACAGGTCCATTGGTCATAATTTCTGTCTGAATTTTAGACACAGTGAATGGAACATGGTAATACGTTGACCCGTAATGTTTGTCATTCTTATACTTTACTGGGTAAGCTGTACATACACAAAGATGTATGCCATATCATGGAATGAGACTTAGACCTTCTTACTTCTTCTGCATGTTCGATCACAATTAAAAGTCCATTTGGAATGGCAATCAAAGCAATCAGAAGGTGCATACTCGTATGGCTGGCAACCTTTGTTACTCCCATATGAACCCCCAGTAACAATACCATAGTTAACCCAGTATTTCCTATATAATACACCATCTGTATAGTTAGTTGTACTTATTTCAATTACCATGCATCTGCAGAATAACCTCCATCACAGCTAATTGAGAAACATGTAATTTACACCATAAAAGGTAATGCACTCACCCATTACCACAGGATGAACAGCATGTGAGCAAATCTTGAGCTGAAATGGAAACTTGTGTCCTGAATGCTGTACAGTAACGATCGCTCATTGCATGAGCCGAAGAAACTGCCTGCAAAAATAAGTATACATGATAGTGCAATATTGTAGACATTTGTACCCAGCGACTTCCACAGTTGCCCTGATTATAAATCTCCCTGATTGTAGGACAGTTGGGCCACTGGTAACGTGAGTCAAAACTAGAAGGGATAGCATTGAATGGCTTAATCTCTAATAGTGGTAGTTTTACATCTCCCTCTAGTACTCCACACAGCCGATGTAAATGCTTTTCATCCCAACCAGGAAAATTATGACCAGCTTTCCATGTAGTGTTGAGACTATTAATAAAATCAATCAATTCTTGTGATAAAACTTTATGATCACAAGAAGAAATAACAACCAAATTGAGAATCAGCACTGTTATGGCTAACATCTTAATCTTATCAATGACACTGCTAACTATACTCTTGTTTTTTTATTTATAATGAACTGAATATACTGAAAGTTGTCTTATTGTATACTGATTACATCTCATATATGCTCAAAACAAAATTTTCTGAATAGAATTTGTATAAACAACAGCAAGTTTCTATATAATTCGTTTCAATTCTATTGTGAGCTAGTATTATAGAGTGAGCTATATACTATGTATAGATACAATGTGAAACTTCACATTCCAACCATCTCCCTGGCCTTAATAAGACCACTTTGTACTGAACTGACTTCAACCATAGCTATAAGTTGCAGACCACATAATTAATAGATTGCTATGTGACATTCATGCATTAATTAATAGTTGTCAAAGAGTAGACAAAACCAATATAGAGCCAAATTCTGGTTTAATGCATGATTTGGCCTAATCATTGATCTCATAGCTATGTGTAAAGTTATAATAAAATTATAATATAAAATACATCAATGGATTCGTTAGCATCATGTATATAGTGCCCTCGCTAATAGCACTATAATAATAATTATAATGATAATTCTCATATTTTTTTAAATTCTAATAGAACATACATAGTCTTGTTGCCTTCTTGTATGATCCGAGTCCGATTCAAGATCAAACAATTTGTATGATTTGTATGGATGATTTACCATAAGTGTATAGCTATATACAGCAGTGTTGAAACCGGGTCGGGTCAACCGAGTCACATTTTCTCCAGGTCATCCGGGTCCGACCCGGTTTACAAAATTGGGTTTCGTTACTTTCACATCGTTTGATGCCCCACATAAAATTACATAACAACATTGCATTAGAGGTGCTTTAATAAAATTATTATTAAGCACTGACTGAGACACGTGAGGACACGCTTAATCAAACCAGATACATAGAATCTAATGCAGAGCTCTCAACCTGTCAGTTACCTTAGAGTGATGACTGAATTTAAAATGAGTGAGAAATAAGTACATGTAGGAGTGAGACATGCTGGTGAACATCCGACAGTGTACAAAACATACTTAGCTAAGGGGCCTGATGGCCATGTACCCTGGGGAAATTTTGATAAACAGACTATACTGTGACAGTTTTGAGAGCATCTTAAAATATTATTATTAATGTAGCTAAGTGATAAAGCAGTAAAAACAACTGACTTGCATGGTACAACTATACTATCTAGCTACAGTATATAACATAGTCTATAGAGTTATTGTTTGCTACTGTGAACTTTATTGTATTCAACACACAAAGAAAAAAACACCATAGCAGTGCACAAAGGCCACTGTGAAAGGGGAGTAACTTGTACTGAGCTAATCAGATATTACAAGTAAACAACCACTGTGAATAATATTGGTGCTATTCACTATTGAATAATATTGAAGCCTTAGCGATAAAAATTAAATTTGCTGCTCCATATGAACAGCATCACAGTGCAGCTGCACGTGTATTTGCATGTGATACAATTAAGCGAGCCGGCGCCGTTCACTACGAAATCTCAAGTACGAAAGTATACGGCTCGCTGTCGCGGGGGTACCCTACGAAGATTGTAACGGGCTCGGATTGTAAGTTAATAGAGACTATATTATAAAGCTAAACAGTCTGTTTCTGAAAAATGCGTGAGATGTTTGCAAAACTATGCGTGAGTTGCAAAATCAAGAGTGAGATTGGAGTCAAATGCGTGTGTCTCACGCGCAATGCGTGAGAGTTGAGAGCTCTGGTATTACTAATGGGGAGAGGTAACAGCAGCCAGCTAGTGTTCTGTGACTAAGGGGTCTGCCAGAATAACAGAGGTAAGTAATGTATGCAGCAGTATGTATCACATCACCACCAAGATCACTTTAATATGCCTGGTTAGATTAGATTAGATTAGATTATCCATTTTTGTCAAAAGACAAGGGTACACAAAAGGCTAAGCCTGTAAACGTGCTCCCCTTCACAAAAAGCACATACAAAACAACACACACACATGTACACTGAATAAAAAACAAACAAACAAATACAAAACAACACACACACATGTACACTGAATAAAAAACAAACAAACAAACAAAAAAAAACACTAAACAGATGTATTAAAAGCTTATACAAAACTGAAGACATATAGTTGATGCTACACAAAAAGAAATCGACGAAGAGCAGAGTGAAAAGCAACACGATTCGACAGTTGAAGAATACTGTGAGGTATTGAGTTCCACAGAAAAGGAGTGTTGACAAAGAAAGAGTGACGATAAGGGTTGATGGTCGATGAGGGAATGGAAAGTGATTGAGGGTGAGATCTTGTGTTTGTAAAAGAAAATTGTAAATACTTGTTAAATGGGATTGAAATTCGATTGTGTAAAATATCATGAGCTAGGCTAATAGAACTGAAGGATCTCCTAGAGTGGAGGGTAGGCCACTTAAGCTGATGCAAACATGAGTCAGAGGATTTAGTCCAGTTTCTAGTAGCAGAATTCCACCTGCTACCACAGACCCAGCGTGCAGCACGTCTTTGAATTGATTCCAGCTGCGAAATATCTTTAGAAGAATGAACACACCAAACTGGAGAGGCATATTCAAGGATTGGCCTGACCAAACATTTATATGCTACTGCTTTAACATGTGATGGACATGAAAACAAAGTGTGTCGTAGGTAATTAAGTGAACGAGTTGCCTTAGCTGTCAGATGTCGAACATGATGGTCCCACTTAAGGTGGGAGTTGATGAATACTCCAAGGTAGCGTACCACTGGCTTCAATGGAATGGTTGTAATGTTTTATGCTGCAATACCGCTATTAATGCTATGAACAGAACTCTTAACACAGACATGGTAACAATTTCCTTTACTCCAGATATATTTCAACCTGCCTTGGTCAATTATAGTAAGGCCAGAGGCTCAGATTGTCCCATGCAGTTGCAGTGGTGTTGATGGTTTTGCAACAGTGTTCATAGTTGAAGTATTCTTTACTAGAGGAATAGCATGACTATGTAGCTAATGGATAATACTGTAGCCTCTTTCCCAAGGGTCTGAAACTCACATAATATCTTACAATTTCTGAAACAGTTTTTGTTACTTTCACATTGTTTGATGCACCTCTACATACCAACACTACATTATAGGCACATTGATAAAGCAGAGACACGTCAAACTCAATCGGTGACAGCAGCCAATCTTGTGATGACTGAAGATGATATGCGACTAATTGGTCTGCCAGGATAACAGAGGTATGTATGCATTATGTATCACATCACCTCTGTTACCTTCCATTATCCTTGAGTATACTGTTTTAAAAATGCTATGAACAGAATTCTTAGCACAAGCATGGTGATAATTTACTTCAGGGATATTTCAACCTACTGGTGACCATCTTTTAATAGGGACCTAGTGTACGTTTGTTTCACTGGGGTGTCACACAAGCACTCACTATTGGATGATCTGCGTCAAAGACAAAATTTACCTTAGCCTTTGGCTTACAGCTTTTGACCTGACTTGAATGCATCTTCCTGAAATTTTGTCTGCTGTTTTAGGCTTAATTGTTAGGTTTTCATCCCTGGCCACACCCAATGTGGCCATTTAGCATTCTTAAAAGTTAGTATAACTAGCTATAGTAAACCAAGAAAGCTGCTGTCTGGGCCATGTGAGCCAGCTAGATATAAATCCGTACACCTTCATTGTTACTTTAAGTGTTGAAGCTATTTAGGTTTATTATATCCATTTACCAAATACACCAGTCCTGTGCTTTAAAATTTCTTAATACATCCTATCTATATAACCAGAGGAGTAGGACAAGACCACGTGAATGCGTAATAATGTTGCACAAGTACTTAAAGTATTTCATGTGAACTGAATAGACCCTGTACAAAAAGTAGAGGAAGGGGCTTGATACATATTTTGCTCTATTTAGTTTGTTGCTTGCAATGGTGTGATTCATGATTGGAAAGATGCTGCTGTTATGGCAAGGGCTAAAAGGGGGGCTAGTTGTGGCCAAAAAGCTAGTTGTAAATGACTTTTGGCTAGTTGCAAATGGTGATTGGGCTAGTTCTAAAATTTAGACAAAATAGCCAGGTTTACCACAGGAAAGTATACTTACGTATTGTACCTCTTAACTCTTTTACAATTTACCACAGGGGTTTGACTAAAAGTCTAAAGATACATCTTGAGATAGCCATTTTCCAAAAATTTTCTATTTCATGGTCTACTACTCTGATTAAAAATTACCTTACTAGTTTTAATTTCTTTCTTACAGTTCACTATAAACTGAAAATCAACACATTCATCAAATCAATGCTTTCATGCACATAATTATATACATAGTTATTTTGTCCCTTCAGCTTGCTAATTATTTCCAGATCTCAAAAATCATTTCCAGGTTCAATCATGGCACACTTATGTTTCAAAATTCTTGGGGAGTATGCCCAGACCCCCTCTTTACTGCCACTTTGTCTCATGACTTTCACATCAACAGTAACAGTAGGCATCAATGATTACAATACAATTGTTGTTGTATGATCTATTACTTTCAACAAGTAGTATGACTATGGTTTAATAAAATATTTTTATTAGTGCTTTGTAGTGCACGTGATCCTCTGATCTACAACTGTGAAAGATACGTCATTGAAATTGTTACAGAGCTTTGAAACATTTTAAGTTTTTCTATCTCATAAGTTTTAATATTTATTTATAGGTAACTGTGACTTTTAACACTTCTTCCCATCTCCCACTGTAGTGATATTTTGTAGTCTTGACTGTTGACTGTGAGTTTGACCACAATCACAGATTGAGATTGACTTAGTAAGTGATACGTGATACCCCTAGTGTTTTGGTTTATAAGCCTAGCACTACAATTAAACAAGTGATTCTGAACTCACAGTCTAACCCCTCTCCACCATACTCCAAATATCCCACACCCTGTTTGCCCATTGTAATCTATAACATCTGGGTTTTGCACCACTAGCAACTGTAGCAGGCTACCTGTCATTGTTACCAAACAACCAACAACTTAGTAACCATAGATACAAGACAATAACCATATGTAAGTCCAGGAGCACTACCACCTGAAAACCATTCATAAGTGAATAGAATATAATGAAAGACTAAACACAACAATGGAGAGTGAGGGCTAGCAACAAAAAATCAAAACTTAAAAATTTTGAACCATCCAACACCAAGATGATTCAGGGAAAAACCCACTGGTTTTACCCACATACGCATGTTATGCACATCAGTAATGTCATCAGTAATGACTGAGTTTCTTTCTGTAGCTATGTATGTGTTCACTTCTTCATTTTGATGACAGTAGTGACTTTCCATGTAGAATTCTGCCGTTCTCCTAATACAAATGTCATTTTGCAAAAAGTTTTTAAAGACATACTCTGTAAAATGAAATACAATAGTGAGTATTTTGTTTGTTCTTGCTAATGCAGGTAGCAATGATGTCATCGTCTAATTGTGGGTCGGTCGTGACTACTCGCACAGCAGGTGAAATTGGTCAGTATCTCCTCATATTGTACTAGAACCCTATCATCAAGAGTGACTTTTTTTGCGGAAGAGCTGCAACATTTGCAATAATGTGATGCTAGACTGTGGTACCTCGCTCAATAACTTTTTGTTCCAAGTTTTATGTACATGCTGTAACTGATCATATTATTGTTGTTTAAATATCACATCTTATTTACAAATAACTAACCGTTTGTTATCACATCTTTATAGTAGATCCGATATTACCGTAACTTCTTTCTGTAACAGAACATGTATGTTACCTCTATTACATTCAGATGGTAGCCCTAATAATTTATGAATGGAATGTGGCTTATTCGTAGTAATGCTTGACCTGCTAAAACACTCTGAAGCTTTTATTTCAAATGTCCTATGTGGTCCGACAATTTCACTGTTTTATATGTACTAGGAAACACACCATTTGGTCTCCTTTTCTGAATTTGGAACCAAACCATTATTTCTTTATTTATTTATTATACTGGACAGTCAGTAATTATTGATGCATCCAGTGGGGGGAGGGGGAATGCATAATCAATAGAGACACTAACAATAATGTTCATGTAAGTTTAGACAGTTCAAGAGTGTCATTATCTACAACTTCATAATTATCATTTGTACACTCAGTCAGATTGTTATCACCAGGAACTTGTCGCTTCTCCAACAGAGGGGACATTACTTGTTCTAAGTACGATTTCACCATTCACAACCTTTCCGTAGTTGACTCTCCAACAAACCCCATACATATTCACTGTACACAGAATCACAACTGCACTTTACCTTTGATTTAAACCCCTGGGTTACCACACATGAATTGGATCACTTCATCTGAAGCCTATACGTACTTAATGTCCCTAGCAGTGCAAAACACGCTGTGCTGTACATGATATGAAAGCAATGAATTTTTAAACAACATTTCAGTCTAATAAATAGAGTAGTTACAGTTGTACAGGAGCAACTTTACATAGTAATAGCATGTTTCAAGCCTTAGTGAAGGGGGAAATGGTCCTGATGTAGGGAAAGAGAATAGTGCACGTGCTGAATTGTCGCTGTTCAATATAGTGCAGACCAGCTAAATAAATTACTTCACACTTGGACACGCTGACATGGTCCACATTCTGTAGGTATGCCTTGCAATGACAGTGTACAGGACAAATTTCTTGTAAACAATTTCAATTTACTACATACTGTAACAGTATAGCTGGTATTTTGAAGGCACACACATGTTGCTGTACCTTGATTTGTTTGCTACTGATTATGGAGGATGATTTGATGCCTACCAACTGAGGCAATTCACTTGGTTTGTCTTTTAACTCAGACTCTACTGATTGTGTGCAGTGTAACACCATTTTGCAGTAAATGTACTTGAAATTTAACTGTTAGACTGGAGTGATTTAATTATATCTAATCACGAGCAAGAGTTGAACTTGCACACGCTGGATAACAAATGGCAGAAATGATAACCCTCTTGGGTTTACATGGGTTTACTTAATCTCATTGAATATTGGGACAGTCTGTACTAATATATTGCAGGTCCCTATGGTGAATGGGTGAATCCCTCAATTCCCTGTATCCCACCAGTCCCAACATAAGCAGCCCATTGTGTTTATGTTATGAAGTAACAGCTGCTCGTGCCTAATTGTATAAAATAACAAAGGTTATCTGCACGCACAACATGGGGCAGGGTACAAAACCTTGCACAATCAGCAAAGATTGCAAATGTAATTCAATGCCAATATTTCTGTATTAACTAATTCAATGAAATATTAAAAATTAATTTAAGGTGTTTAATCATGCAATACAGCTACTCAACCTATACAGCACTGTGCATGACAATAAATTGATTTCAGTGGCTGCTTTGAGCTTCAGTAATGGTGGAGTAATATATAACGTACACCTGTAGAATGGCATGACCCACACACTATAGCTAACTGTCACAAATGAAAGGCAGACAGTGCTGCACAGATGATTAGGTACACAGATATTTAACAAAGTTTTACAGATACAACAGGAAGTACTGACGAAAGAAAAATTCGCAATATTATTAATCAGCTTTGACGAATTAAAATTTGACAAAAAAGCAAAAAATAAACACTGACTTTTGAGGTGCTTATTGGACAAATTAAAATTTAACCGATTTGTCAAATTTTATTTTTGTCAAAATTTTCCTGTTGTAAATTTACAGTTAATATTGTTTCAGAAATTGTACTACAGTATTATCCATTAGCTACGTAGTTATGCTCACAGGCAATTCTAAGGGGAAGGGGGGGATTCTGTAGGTCTAGTTCAACTACCAACACCACTGCAAAACCATCAACACCACTGCAACTGCATGGGACAATCTAATCTACTATAATTGACCAAGGCAAGTTGAAATATATCTGGACTGAAGGAAATTATCACCATGTCTATGTTAAGAATTCTGTTAATAGCATTGTAGCATAAAACATTACAACCAGGCAAACAGTGGTGATCTTGGTGGTGATGTGATACATACTGATGCATACATGACTCACCTCTGTTATCCTGGCAGACCCCTTAGTAGCACGTCATCACAGGCCACTGGCTGCTGTCACCTCTCCCCAGAATCGAGGTTTGATAAAGCGTGTCAGCATAGATAATATACGCGCTATATTATCTATGGTGTCAGTGTGCTTAATAATTATTTTATAAAAGCGCCTATAGCTAGGGTCCGCAATCCGAAAAATCAACTTTTACAAATCGATCCTCCTACCATTGTGGGATGTTCATTGTGGTATCCCATTGCTAGATCCACCATGAAACCGGAGGTACGATTGTTGTCTTCACAGAAATATCGATTTTAGTATTTCGTGAGATGCAAAAATTATTTTTAAAATTTCGTACTCCACACAAAGAACAGGATAGAACTTGCTGCTTAGCTAGATATTATCTAGAGTTAATGTAGTTAAAAAGTACGCACAGTAATAAGCAAATGATTCACTGGGTTACCGGCACAGGGTTGCTTTCTCTCAAAAAGCAGAAAACGAAACACAAATTTTCGAATTCATACTGCCCTACCAGCCAAGACAAGAAAAGCCAACTCTTCCTCATAGTGATGTGATAAGGTTGGATGCATAGTCTGTCTATGCTGTTAGTCTGGAAAGAATCTGAGACTTCTCACCATCTGGGTGAAGAACGTCAAAATTTTCGTGCGTAATTTCAAGGGATTCTCTCAATGGTACCAAAGTGCTTTCCAGTACTTCTGATGGCACACTGGTCACTTAATTTTGTTTAGAATGATGATAAATGATGGATCAAAACGTTTGGTAGTGGTAGTAGTTGGTGTTACTGTGATTTCATATGATGCAGTATACCAGCAGCTCACCAGGAGCTCCACCCAGCTCGAAACAAAAATGATAGATTTTGTGCTTTTTTCGGTTTGTTTCTGGATGTTTTGCAGCATAATGGTGATGTAGGCTGATCTAGTGGAGATTTGAAGCTGCTGTGGAGCGTGAGAGGTGAAGTCAAATTTGGACGATTTTGCTGCCTCCCTTGATGCATAGCTTAGAGCGAGGCGTGGAAGCCGTGGATGAAATAATAATTGACAACCGCTGCTACCAAACGTTCAGGGACATCTTTTGCCATAGTTTTAGTTTATAATTGATGATTGTTGTGGCTGCAGAAGCGCTGGAAATGGCTAGAAAGCGCGACACAATTCTTTGATGCTGCAGAAAATTTTGACGCTCGTCACCCAGATGGTGAGAAGTCTCAGATCTTTTCCAAACTAACAGCATAGACAGACTATACACCCAACCGTATCGAAACACTATGAGGAAGAGTTGGCTTCTCTTGCCCTGGGTGGTAGGGCAGTTTGGATTCGAAACTTCGTATCTCTTTGTCTGTTTTTTCAAAGAAAGCAACCCTGTGCCGGGCACCCAGCAAATCATTTACTTATTTCTATGCGTACTTTTCAACTACAACAACTCTGGATACGATTTGGCTAAGTAGCAAGTTTCATCCGGTCCTTTGTGTGGAGTACGAAATTTAAAAAATAAATTTTGCATCTTGCGAGATACTGAAAACAATATTTCTGTGAAGACAACAATCGTGCCTCCGGTTTCATGGTGGATCAAGCAATGGGATACTACAATGAACATCCCACAATGGTAGGGAGATTGATTTGTAGAAGTTGATTTTTCGGATTGCGGACCCTACTATAGCGCAGTGTTGTTACGTAATTTTACGTAGGGGGCATCAAACGATGTGAAAGTAACGAAACCCAAACTGATAAACGGTATCGCGTAGCTCTTTGGTGAGCCACGCCCACTTATCGCGTTACCAACGTACGCTCAGCTACGCCCATTTATTAGCAAGTGCAATATGTAGCACGAAACTGAGGGTATCTATGGTAGGGTCCGCAACGCGAAAAATCGATATCCTCCAATCAACTACCTAACTATTGTCATCTGTTAGGCTAAGTGTAACTTGAATAACACCAGCGTGGCAGCCAAGTTTGTCACTTTCTTCTGGTAGAAAACGATACAAATGTCTTAAAATCACGTGATTTTTCATTGCAGCAGTTCGTAGGGTTCTTCGTATGCCACGATATTCACTCTCAACATTGTTCAAGTAGTCTATCATCAACCCAAAGTATTGGTGGTTTGATTTTATTGGTCGGTTTCTGGTGGCAGCACGATCTGTGCAGCTTTTTGGCGACAGACAAAATGTTTCTTGCTCTGGAGCACAGGACAAGCAGAGCAGCAACTGCGCCGTGGGTCAGCAATGACCAGTACTAGGTAAAGTACCTGCATGCGGAGTATGGTTATAATTGAAGCTTGTTAGCCATCTGGCTGAGCCATCTATATGCTGAAATTCGGCCAAAATGACGCGATTTTTGCAAACAAATACCAGAATGGTTGATGCATCAATGAGACAGTCTCCAACAGCAAGGATACGAAACTTATAAACACCTAACAATACGGCTATCTCGCCCAGTAAACGCATAGAACAGTCCAATGCATGGAATAGGCACTCAGGTGATCGATATTCAAATCTCGGAAAATACAGCCATAATCTATTCCAATTACATTAAAATCACTTGGAATCAAGTGACAATCAGTTTGTGTGCATTAGGTTCAACATCTCGATTAGCCCAGTAGTCTGAGACTCTCCTCATGATGCCATCGCAGCATAAAACACACCTGCACTGGCCCAGACCACGCCTGAGTGAACAATTAACGAAAATATTTACAAAAGGAGCACACTGCATGGCTCCTATTCAGAAATGAAAGCGATTTCATGGGTATTTCCACGATTTGAATTTCGATCACGTGAGTGCCTATTTCATGCATTGGATTGCTCTATACGTTTACTGGGCGAGATAGCCGTATTGTTAGGTGTTTTTAAGCTTCGTATCCTTGCTGTTGGAGACTGTCTCACTGATGTATCAACCATTCTGGTGTTTGTTTGCAAAAATCGCGTCATTTTGGCCGAATTTCAGCATATAGATGGCTCAGCCAGATGGCTAACAAGCTTCAATTATAACCATACTCCGCATGCAGGTACTTTACCTAGTACTGGTCATTGCTGACCCACGGCGCAGTTGCTGCTCTGCTTGTCCTGTGCTCCAGAGCAAAAAACATTTTGTCTGTCGCCAAAAAGCTGCACAGATCGTGCTGCCACCAGAAACTGACCAATAAAATCAAACCACCAATACTTTGAGTTGATGGTAGACTACTTGAACAATGTTGAGAGTGAATATCGTGGCATACGAAGAACCCTACGAACTGCTGCAACGAAAAATCACGTGATTTTAAGACATTTGTATCGTTTTCTACCAGAAGAAAGTGACAAACTTGGCTGCCACGCTGGTGTTATTCAAGTTACACTTAGCCTAACAGATGACAATAGTTAGGTAGTTGATTGGAGGATATCGATTTTTCGCGTTGCGGACCCTATCTATGGTGAGGGGTAGCTATTGTCAGTAAGTGATGACCCGGATTTTTTTTTTCTTCAACCTATACACTAGGCTGAAGTTGCAATCGAACGCTCAAAACGTAGTCTCGCTCGCTCGAGACTAGCCGAAACATAACTCTTATCGCACGCCTCGGCTTTAATTAATCCGGGTCACATCCGGGTCTAGTCTCGCGTGGCCAGACCCTTTCCGCGCGCGCTACGCGCTTATATAGAAGAGATAGAGATAGCTCTTATTACTATTACTAACACTTTACAGTGACCAGCACTGAAGGTCTGACAGCAACATGTGCTGCAGCCTTAGGATTACCTAACCTAATTTACTACCTAGCAAAGATTTCAGTGCTTATATTTGTGCATAAATAATCGGTCATTTTATTCACAACATGGCACACTATATCATGTGTCTTGATATTGTAGCCCCAAGTAAATGGTATACAAGCAAGGAGGTATATGTTTTTAAAAAAACAAATCAAGAAATCCAAATTTCAGTATCATCAAAGCTTACAGTATAAGATTTAAATCTTAGATGATTCAACTAAATCGTAGCTATACTTTAATCACTTTGATCATGAACAGCATCCAAACAGGTGTAGCTACATAAGTCCTCCTCAACAATATGACAGTACTATACAGGAAACCAGTGTGTAGATCAGCCAGTGTCACTATGGCTACATGGTTGGTAAAAAATCAGTGAACTATTGCAGCAGTCATTAGATGAATCACTGAGACATTTCAAAGGCATTTGATTTGACTTTAATTTTTCGAATTCCTGAGAATAGTGTAAGGATCCCCATCATGTGTTTGAAACTACAGTTGGCCAAAAAGAGCTTGAAGGAGTTCAGTTTCATTCAATGCTTCTTTACACATACATGCAAGAAATGTGCTCTTATTCTGAATATTCCTCTATATATCGCTGATCTGTTAATAAACATATGCAGTTGTAGCACACCACAAAAATATAAATTAAAAAATGAGGCAAAGAGAGGAAAGGCCATCAGGGCATTCAGAGACATAAAGTTAAGCTTTTAGGTGACCGGTTTGATTTACTATTACTTTTCAGGTGTCATGCAAACATGCATTTCTGAGCTCAGACTTCCACCAAAAAGTTATGCAACTGGTATATCAGTAATTCAGTATACCATATACATGCAACCCAAAAACTATTCCACATGCTAAGAGACCCCACACAAAATGCTAGTTGCATCCACTCCATAATAATTATTTCACCACTATAGCCATGACTAAAGACCGTGCAGCTGATCTGCCATATGACAGTTGTGACCGATAGAGGGCTAAACTTTCAAGCTTGTTTGTACTTGTCCATGCAGCATTAACTGCATTATCACAATAATAATGAGTCACATGATATTAGTAAATATACAATAGTAATAGCTCTAACATAAGTCAGTGAAGCATAACCAATGATTTTCAGGGTGAGTACTTCTTGGGCATGCCAGCAACAATGGAGGATTCAATTCCAACCTCATCCCTGCCCCTGATGATCTTGAAGAAACCTGTTGATGGTATCATGTGACAGCAGCTTGCACCTACCAGCCACACCTACCTTGATCACCCCAGGAGGGATTCCAGGAATTAGCTACATTCCTACAGTACAGAAGTATAGTTATAGTTCCTGTGGTTGAGGATACTCACCAATATGGAGTGCCATTATCAACTCCCCATCCGATAATCTTGATAGCATGTCCACCAAGGTAGCTACCGCTCTTATGCTGGTATACACCTAATACATAACTTGGTCATCCACATGTGGTTAGAATTGTATTATACCATACCAGTGCGGTAAGTAGGGAAATCACCATACACTCTAAAGGCACCCTCAACTGGTCCATTAGTCATGATCTCGGTCTGAATTTCTGTAACTTTGGATGAGACTGAGTATGAGCGTGCTCCAAAGTGTTTGTCCTTCCTGTATGTTGTGCCATAACCTGTATAAATCTCATGTAAACTCAATGGTCTTTTACCAGACAGTTTTACTGACCCACTTCACACATGCGAGTACACATAGGTGTTCTTGTCTCTCCAGAGCAGTTTGGATAGGGGCCAGGCTCATGGTGATCACAGTGAGGCAGTTTGTAAGGCATACAACCAGAATGTGTACCATACTGACCTCCAGTGACTACACCATAGCGTACCCAGTACTCCCTATATAGGAAACAATGATCAACATAGTTAGTTATTGCACAAGCGCTAAAAGTCTGTAGGACACTGTGTGATATCTTTAAGCTCAAGACTTGTATGCAAAATTTTTGTATAGCAAAATTAAAGGTTAGGAATTAACGATAAAGAGGTGGTGGATACACTTTGCAAGCTAGCAGTAACTAAACTAAAACGTCAGGTGACAATAAAATAAGGTCAGTTTCCATTTAAGGTTCTGTCTTCCATCAACAGTTATTTTAACTCACCATGCTGCTCCAGGATATCCTCCATTGCAGCTATGATTCAGAATAACAAAGTCATGATGAAGTGGTATAAAGCTATTCAAGACTTACCCATTGCCGCAGGTCTCACAGCACGAGTTCATGTCTTCGGCAGAGATGTTCACTTGCATCTTAAACGCGATGCAGTAGCGATCGCTCATTGCCTCCACCGCACCAAATGCCTGCAATATGTGCGCAACAATGAAGCCATACATGCAACACGTGACAGGGCTCTTACCCAGCAGCTCCCGCAGTCAGCTTGGTCGCGGACGTCACGAAGGCTCGGGCAGTCTGGCCAGTTTGTACGAGAGTCGAATTCGTCGGGGATGGCTTCTAGCGGCGTGATCTTCTTCTCTGGCAGTTTCCTGTCCCATTCACGCACTCCACACAATTGTCTAATGTACTTCTCGTCCCTGCCAGGGAAACTAGGTCCAGCTTTCCAGGTAGTGTCAAGATTGTTGATGTAATCAATCATCTCTTGCGAAAGAGTGGCTGGATCACACTGGCTGAGGGCAGCCAAGCCGAGAAGAACGACAACGACAGCGAGCATCTTACCTCGTTTGCACACACGCTAACTATTACGAGTCATGTGATAAACTCCGCGAATTTACGGATATTTTTGTATATGGCATTACGCGATCGCTTGGCGAAGGTGGTAAGACGCTGGCCGGACGAAGCAACAAGAAAGGGAGATGATCTTGGATCATTCCTACGAAAACTCTACGGACTAAAGGCAACGAGTATACAGTCGGAGGTAATTAATCGCATTAGCACCACGTGGTATGTTGCGAATGACGTAATACCCGTTTTAGGGAGCAGTTGTGAGTCTAGAAAGAATCAGCACAAATTACTACAGGAAGAAAGTATGTGGTGAATTTCCGCGCACACAGATTAAATATTTTAGTGGTCCTATTTTATTTAGTATCGCAGAGAGGATGAAACAAGTTATACGGGAATGTCGCAACATCTACACATGCACAATCCTTGGACACCTCCGCGCAACACTTGGAATAGCAGTTGGCGGGCAGAGTTGCTAGAGCAGAGTGAGTCCCGCCCCTGTGCATAGAACGCATCTGATAGGCTACATTTGTTTAGATGCAAAAGAAGAGCAAAAGTGGTACCAGCGGATTTTGCTATGGAGGAGAAAATAAATTTCAGTGATTTTAATATTTATATACATATTGTGCATTCACACAAAATTCAAAAAAAATAATCTTTAAAAATGATTTTTCACAAGTCCACTATGTTGTGGTTGTCAACAGTCTTGTGGTTGCTATCTGTCAACTAGCCAATGATAGCACACAATTACAGCCACACCCATTTAGCACAGCAACACCTACCTTTAGCTGTACAAGGAGATCTCGTTCTTTAATGGCTGCTGAATTATTTGGATCAACTTTGAGAAGTGAATCAATGTCTTGAATTGCATCAGAGTAATGTGATAGTCCCTAGGAGAAAACCTGCTAGAAATGTAAGCTTCACAATAATTGTGTGGTGTGCATGTGTGGCAATTTTATTGTGGTACTTGCCTTTTATAAAGAAAAAAATGCATGTTTAATTACTTTAGGATAATAAATCCTAAAACAAAAACAGCCTTGGGGCTGAAAAAAAAAGGGCGCTGCCAAGCAAAGTAGGATCAATCAAACAAGCTTATTCAACATGACTGGTAAGAACAAGGACTGATATCAAGTTGCGGCCAAGTAGATTGGAATATTACTGTGATCAATCTGTTAAACAACTGGTAAGAACAAGACTGATATCAAGTTGCGGCCAAGTAGATTGGAATATTACTGTGATCAATCTGTTAAACAACTGGTAAGAACAAGGACTGATATCAAGTTGTGGCCAAGTAGATTGGAATATTACTGCATCAAGTTGCAGCCAAATGAATGCAGTATTACCAAATTGTATCGCTTATGGTGGCTCTCGCAAGAGAGGTGGAGTTCCAAGATTTGTACTGAAGAAACTTAACTAGCCAAAGAACTTGTGTTAGTAAATCCAAGGTTGTGGAACTATATAAGATATAAGAGTAAAAAAATCGGTGGCTCGCGCTAACAAGTATGCAAAGAAGAAGAATACGACGTTTTCAGCAAAATTTCAAGTGTTACTAAAAATATAACAGGGATTACTTACTTAGTAATACACTTATATAGCAATATACCAAAGGTTTTGCTGTATCGCGAGGTTTTTTTACAAAAGAATAGTTTTAAAGGTAGGTTTTAGGTGTGCGTTCTATTAGAATTAGTCGTTCGTGTAAATAACTCACGGTAGTCGCGTGCCTTACTTTCCTTGGCCACGCAACTCACTACCATGAGTCTTGATCAATGGAACCTATACACCATCAGATTCACCTGTTTAAGGAAATCATTGTTTTGTTAAACGATACAATGTATATGAGTTATGGGCACTTATTTACGATGTGGCAGATACAGAGTAATCTATTGTTATAATCAGTGTTAGGAGTAACACGTTACATAATATTATTACTTTTGTGGTAACAAAGTAATATAACGAAATACCCCATAAAAACAGGTAATATAACTCAAGTTACTTTACTAACAAATGTAACGCGTTACCTAAGTAATATAGATACTGTAACGAGTCTAATATTACGTAATATTATTACTACAAGTAACGAAGTTACTAATCTCGTTAGTCATCCTCTGAGTAACGCCTAGCCACAACGAAGTAACAATGAAGCTTATTTACCAGCTTCTTACTTATAACCAAGATTTGCACATTGTCCAACAACGCAATCATGTCACGTGATAAGGTGGTAGTTTCACACGTGACAGCTTAAGGCTGTGGACACAAAGTAATATAATATGTAATATCATTACAGTTACTTTATTTATGGGTAATATGTAACTGTAACTAAATAGTTCAGGTGCAAGTAATATGTAATATGTAACTAGTTACTTTTACAAAGTAACTTGCCCAACACTGGTTATAATGGCCTTCTTTGTGCACACGGAGGAATATTGTATGCCTTGCCAGTTCATGGTGAACAAATTGAGCCAGATCCTGTCTTCATAGCTTGTTTCAGTTGTGATTACTTAAGCACCTGGTCTAATTCTGCTGTATTGCTGCTGCACAAACCGAAGTTCTTGCTGTTCCAACTGTCTAGCACTATAACTCCAAGACCATTCATCATAAAAGACTGAAACTTTGGCAATCTACTCCTTTGTTACTTTAGATACCGGATAATGACGAAAGAAAACTTGACAATTTCGTAATTAATCAGCTTTGACAAATTAAAATTTGACGAAAAGCTAGAAATTACAGATCTAAACACTGACTTTTGAGGTGCTTATTGACATTTGACGAATTAAAATTTGACAAATGAATATAACCGATTTGTCAAATTTGTCAAAATTCATGTTGTACAGTAACAGAGAAGCAATATATAAAATGGAATGGAATCCGAGGAACGTGCAAAAATAACTTTTTTGTTTTGTTTGTTTGTTTGTTCAGCTGGTCACATTTAATGGCAAATGATCATATTAGGCACATACGAACAGTGATAGTACTGAACAACAATATGAACAGAAAATCAGTTGACAAATTTATGAAAATGTCTGCGTGGACTTGGGCTGTATATGCTCACTTTTCTGGCCAGTGATCTTCTGAACAACACCTTGACATTGTTGGGGTCAATCAATAGTGAAGTGGTACAATCCTTCTCTGCCATCTGAAACTATTTTAAACGCTCATGTGAGCAACACAAGGGGGAGTGACTCAAGACTTCAACTTACATTTCCTTCCCTAATATGGCATAATGCCCTGTTGGAGTAGCTAGCTGGAAGAGAGGGACAGAGCTCCACACACTTGGTGTAGTGTATTATGGCATCGCTATAATATCCCTGTAACAATACAAAGTACATGGCCTCATGATAACCATGCTTTATATTATTTTTATGTTTCACAGATGCAGGTCAGTGTTTTGGTAAACTACTGTATACATACAAAATTTTGAGGTACGTGATTTTCATGAATTGACAATTTTTTTTTAGGATTGTAACAATTTTATTTTCATGGATCACTCGTTTTTCACTCAGGCTATCTGTTGTTTAACATAGGGGCTAGTCCTGATAATCATTAATTTTTGAGGATGGAAAATTCATGGACAGCTAAGCAACCACAAAATCCATGAAATTACTTCCTTTGAAAATTTGTACTTATACGGTTAAATATATATATGTTAGAGTTAAAGCACTGCCGCACGTGTGTATGGAAAATACAGTACGAGGGGGTGTGTTGAGAGGCTAATACAGCACGAGGCGAAGCCGAGTGCTGTATTTGCCTCGAGACACCCCCAAAGTACTGTATTTTTCGTACACACGGTGCTTTAAGTGTTATATTGTACTTCCTGGTCGTCTGGCTTGGAGCGATTTTCTCTAGTACTCAAACCGATGCAATTTTCGGTGATCAGGATATCAGTACAGTGTTTAACTAATCTATTTCTAGTCGTACAACGAACTAATAGGATTAGTTTGGCTAGTTTTAGCGATTTACAATGTCACACACGTGATCAATCGTGCTGTCTTAGTGGAGTCATGTTTAAAAAGCTTCATGATCAGACAATCAGTAAGTGTTTATACAATCTATTCCTAGCCGTAGAATGAACTCGTAGGATTAGTTTGGCTGGTTTTAGTTTGGCTAGTTTATGTAACTAAATTCTCCGCATAACTGTACTGTATTTGCCTAATTAACTGCATAACTGTACTGTATGACTCATACAGTACAGTTATGCAGTTGATTAGTACTGTATGGATAATACGATATGCGGCATCACTTTGATCCTCCCATGCAAAGTACAATATATATATATCACATGATCTCTTAAAAAGAGTGCTAATATGGCTGTAAGCAGTAATAGATGGTAGCATGGGGAAAGGAATGCAACTCCCTCACATTTCAAAGGGATTTTAGGATCTGTAAAGATCGGGATACTCCAAAACAAACAGTTATATTTATATATACTCTAATAAAACAGTCACTTTGCTGCTAAATGATTTACTTGTACATTTTTATTTGTTTTTGACCTGCCAGGTCACTACTCAGAGGGAAAACAGTTCATGAAACCATAGATATACGACTCTTAATGCAGAGTTACAAGAACAGAAACATGAGGGTATCACAGCACCAAGCAAAGTTGTTATATGCAGCGTTTAAATCAGGTTACAAACAGTTCTGATAAATTCTAATGACCAAAGGTGTACTAAAAAGCCACATATTGCTGATACCAGGAAGTGTGTGCAGAGGCTACAGGAACAGAAACGTACCTTGGTGTAGAAATGATACCGAAACGGCACGATATAACATGTACTCAGTGGCTTCCACCAAAGCAGCTTGTATCCTTACAGAACTTTCATATTATACAAAACCTACAGTAATAGTCTACAGTAAGAAGAAATGTTACTCTTTTCATGCTCTTCAAAACAGTAGAAAGTGAAACGCGCCTCGTATCTAACCAGTGACGTCAAATGTACAGGTACACTGGGTGCATGATGCCATTTCCAATCCCTTTTAAGAGTCGTATAGTCTATCATATGATTAATTTGGTATGGCCTAAAGGGATAGTGGCATATAATACAACACATGATCACAGTAAGAACACATCAAATCTTATGGACAAGGCAGGATGCAGGGGCGGTTCTAGAATATGAGCTAGGGAAGCAAGCCGTTACAGGGTAAGGTGAGGTCCACAGTATCACCCTAACAAACTGTTTCACGGTTGAATCTTACCACACTTATACAGAAAGATTTGGTGGCTTATTGAACTAATGCAGAATTAAGATAGCAAAAAATGACAATTATTTGCAAGGGCACTTAACATGGGAGAAGATAATTTTGTGGCAGAGAGAAGTCATTTATGTAACTTTATCACTTAAACTATCTTTTCAGTAGATTTTCGACTAGTTTCTGAAAACTGGTGAAACTCCCCAAAACCACGCCTAGGAGTACGGTTCAAACATATGGCAGCTGTGTACTATATAAAAAATAAAATTATTACATTAGGACAATACAAGGAGGTGCATGCTCGAGGTACCAGCACAGGAGCAAGGTTATAATGGCACAATCAATGGAAGAATGGTAGCACACAATACCCTGCTAGATTCACTATTCTAAGTGGTTTCTTCAATGGTCTTCCTATCAAAGCCTTCAGACAAGATGACAGAGTACCGGCCCATTATGTGTATCCCTGTTTTGTGTAAGAGTGATGTAACTAATGACATATGTCACTAACATAAGATGCTTTGCCTATAATGTTGGTAGTGTACCGACACTCCTGGTCATCCACCGCTAAGGCCATATCCGAGATTGCACGTGACACCAAAAATACTAGCAAGAACACACAAGCACTACAGGGCACTCATAAATGGATATGTGCTCATGGTAACAGGATGTGTATTACTAAATCTTATGGCAAAAGCATGGTGGAGTCTCTACTGTAACGGTGAATGTTCAATTAGAGTTATTACCATTTAAAAAAATGCATGCTCTATGAAAACTAATTTAAAAAATGGAAATGGAAGGAACAATAGATGGACCAAAGACATCAAAAATAAACACATGGACTTCTTCTATCAGTCATTACAGCATGTTGGAGTGAAGTGTATTATGAGCTGTTCATTAATTAATGTGACTGGTTTATAATTATCTGCTGTAACATACCAGAATATCTTTGTCAGACAGACGGATACACACCCATACCCCCCCCCCCCCCCCCCCACACACACACACACACACACACACATATGATGTTAAGTACCTTTCTGAGTAATGTATTTCCTTTAGCTCTTTCATCCTCATAACACCTTAGCACTGATGGATCGCTAGGTAACTTCTGACTCTGACTAACTGTTAGTGATTCGGATAAACTGGCATTTGATGTGAGAGAGGGTGTTGTCCCCATCACCATGGCAGCCAGTTGCCGGGTGTCACCAGATGTCGTGTTCTGTTGCTGGTGTAACCACTGAGTGAGGAAGGTGTCCTTGTTTAAGAAGTGTTGTAGACTAGCCTTTGTCTGGCTACCTTCAATGGAGGAGTTTACTGATTTTTTAAAAACATACACATGTACAGGTATATATATTACTACTGTAATGTTGCACACACAAGCATGCACGCACACTATACACACTACACACAGTACAGGATTTTAACACACCGTAGTAAAGTGACTGAATATGGTGTATGCAATAACAGACCAGCACTCACTTCCAACAGACAATTGAGCTAATATCCACAAGCAAAGAAAATTACAATTAGCCATCGCCGAACAATCCAGTTTAGTTATCATGGATACCACTGCTAACAATGATGGATCACATGACAACAACCTATCATGATTGGCCGCTATAAAAAGATTGCCAAGGTGACCACTAGTACACAACATCACCACCAACCATTAGCTGTCAAGTGTCCCAACATTCCAACTATGTTGTGTCTGACTTCTTGTGAATAATCTGCCAGTGATTGCAGCATCTTGAGGAAATGACTGCTCTCCAGGACCATGTGACCTACCTCAGCTGTAGATACAAACACAAATTGTTTAAGAAAAATGAGCCTTATCCAAAATTACGTCACAGACATAAAAATGGCCGCTGTAGTGTGGGGACGTTCGTAAAATTTGTATGGGCGACTATGGGAAGAAAATTTTTGAACAGCAATATCTAAGCCAAGAAGGAAGATATCGAACTCTAACTAGTAGGTATAGCTATAAAACGTTACAAGAAGTACGTAAAAGTGATTTTTGGTTGATTTTCAAAACAATGCTAGATTCCTATTCTTTCAGCTAATTTATAACCATACCTGCTGGTTAGAGCTTGATATCTTCCTTATTTTCTGATATATTGCCATTCAAAATTTTTCTTCCCATAGTCGCCCATACAAATTTTACGAACGTCTCTACACTACAGCAGCCATTTTTATGTCTGTGACATAATTTCGGATTAAGTCCATATAGACACACTGTTAGGTTAAGGTCATAAAGACATTTTCAGCATGAGAGAAAGTATGACGACTACTACCATGACATGCACATATAGGCTTGTGTGTGAACGCAATTTCGTGATATGTGATCATGTGATCTTTGTCTAACACTAAAACAATTCACCAGAAAAATAAAAGCTACAACATATATATTTAAGAAAATGGCACCTACTGATTTTGAGGTCACAAGCAAATCAACTCCAGATTTTTTTACAAACGTTTTTTAGCACAGTAATCCACATGCATAGTCACTCACCATGAGAAGTAGCTATGGCTAGTGCTGCACTACATTCCACTAATAGAGAGTCATTCTGGTTGCTGGTCAACAACTCTAATAGTAGGGTGATACCTCTGACCCTGACCAGAGCTTGCTGTGTGGCATATGATGATCATGTGATTAGATGGGTGTGTGGTCTAATATTTTTACCATGGCTGGTTGGACTGATAACAAGTTTCTAATAGTGCCAGCCGCATGACATCTTGCTTCAATGTTGTTTTCCAGTTGTCGTAGTAACTTACACAAAACTGGTACCAGCTTCTTGTCAGTGATGGAAATCTAAACAAACCATAACAATGTGAAGTGTGTGTGTGTGGCAAGCGCAGACACAATTCTAGGTAGGGTTTAACCAGTTTCTGGAAACCAGTCAATTTGTACTCTAATAGAACAGTGGGAGTAATATGAAGCCAAAATTCTTTCTCCTGGGTTAAGTTTGACAACAATACTTCTCCAGTACTGTAAAATGTATTAAGCACCTCTAAAAGTAATTATAGTACTGAAGCTGTATTGCTAAAGCTTTCCGATCCATCTATAAATTATCAGCTAGGGTAGTTGATCTTCTACTTTGAATTTGGAAACAGTCAGCTAATTTTCTAGAACCGCACCTGGGAAAGTGCATATATAGTCGGGCTGAAACAGATATCTGAATATTAATTCATAGTAATTTGAAAGCCATCAGGATTAGAAATTAATTTGTTTGATACAAAGCTTCTATACTCATCATTACTACAAATTCAATCGTCATATGATAACGTTTGTTCTTGTTTCTGATCTAAATTGTGAATTTTAATTTCAGGATATCTCAATAGTAAAATTATCCATTTCAGCCGCGTGTTTGAGTGCATGTAGTGAAGTGTACACATACGTAATGAATCCAACTCACTTCACTTCCCTGGTGTATGGAAATGTTCTTCAATGCAGCAACAGCAGCTATCACGGTATCTTCTCCGTGATTAGTGTAGGTAACAAGTAGGTCATGAATGGCCTCCAGTCCACCAGCCTGTAATATTTTAGTCTGGTATACACCTACAGTAACAATGCCACTCAATGCACACACAATACAACACAGTGCTAGAAACTAGGATTCAGTTGGCCATTCATGACAGCATGGTATTACCATTCAACAGTTTCTAAATTGAAAAATGTATGGTAATCTGCCTAGTCAAATGGCTAATGGCCAACTGTTACTACTTCTAGCACCACGAGATACACTGGTACCATCTGATGCTATGTTACGAAGGGCCAGACAAGCTTGACACTGGACCTGTGGAGGTGTGGTGAGAAAGAAAGACATTCAATAATGTATATAGTGAGCCCCAATGTTAACATTATTCTAAAGTTGCACCTATAACACTGACACACACACACACACACACACACGCATGTGCATACACACACACACACACACACACACACACACACACACACACACACACACACACACACACACACACACACACACACACACACACACACACACACAAATGCACACTATACAGACAGACAGACAAACCTTTTCCCTTCCACCTCTCATCAACTTCACTAGTAAAGTCAACACTCTTCCATTCTGGACACTCATTATTACACTACGATGACCTCCTGCATAAAGATGGGGAGTGGCATTCATGACATCATCACACTCATCAGCCCCACCCACCATCCACAGCAATATTGCTGATAGCAGCTGAACAATAAAACTGAATATCTTCATCATCACACCCCAGTAGATGCACTAGTGAAGGTACACCGCCTGCACCAACTATACTAGTTCTATTGGCAGCTACAAGGTAAGGAAACGTTTATTAAACAACTCAGTATAAACCTACTTACCTATATGAGAGAGATTTAGCAGGGCACCAGAGGAATTTCTTTTAACCCGAATATCTCTTGATTTTGTTAATCTAATCAGTGGCTGCAGAGCCCCTAATCTGACAATTTCCGTCTTATTTTCTTCTGCACACACAAGCATACAGCTGAAAATAACTGTATGTTTCAGACATTCAGTGACCTTGAGTTGCAAGAGTTGTAAGACACCCACACACATTACATAAAACTTCAACATGGTCATAAGTCAGTAGTCTAATGAGTGGCCGCAAACCACCATATTCAACAATGATAACCTTATTTGTTTCTGTAAAATAATAAATGGCTTCACAATTTAAAATTTTGGTAGAACAATACCAGCTCCATATAAAGCAAGGCTGCTCAGTGCTAGTGATGCAGCTCTCAAGACTTCGGCATCCTTCGAGGATAGCAGGTGGATCAGTGGCTCCAATATGACCTCATTAAGCTCTTCTGTGTCTGCAAACCACATTTGAGCCCCACCCACTATACCATAGCAAACAGTACACACTCACATTGCTCGCTGATTTCTGAGAAAAAGAAAGCTGCAGTTCTTTGTAGCTCTTCGTTGTCCGAGTAACTTAGCACTGTAAGAGCTCTGGACTGCTCACGTGTTAGGTTTATCAACTGACAATGTTCTGCACAATATAATTTCGTAAATTAGCGCTTCTCAAGCTATATAAGCATTTTTACTTTCTCTTTCATATTGATTACTCACCTTCGTCGTAGTATTTTAATAAATTATCTATCGCCTCTTTTTCCTCCTGGTGCAGTAAAGGCTCTGTGATTTTATCATCACTGCTTACCGCTGAGCTTGCTACGCAACATTTAACATTTCCCATCACATACTTGATTTAAAGCGCACCACAACTTATCTGATTATTGTCACCCAATAAACAAAAATGCCTTACCGTGATTCTAGAAGAGAGAAGAGACACGACCGGTCAGTGGTAATAGCTTGTTTTTTTTTTGTGTGCAAACCTCGTGTTGTGTAGAAGGGGGGATACTAGCAAGGAAAAGCGAGAGGAACGAGGCAAGGCGGAAGAAGGAAAACGAGAGAGGGATACTCGTAAAGATGGCGACAAGCCTCGAGCAACTCGTAAAGATGGCGACAAACCTCGAGCAACTCGTAAAGATGGCGACAAGCCTCGAGCAACTCGTAAAGATGGTGACAAGCCTCGAGCAGTGAAGCACAGTAAGCATAGGTCTAGGTCACGTGAGAATGATTCAGAACAAGAGGAATCAAGGTGATTGGCTAATTACTGTGAAATGTACATATCTGAAGTATGTATATAAGTTACTGCTCAAATGTGTGAGTTGAAAATTCCTTGATTTCTGGTTGTTCCCTTGAGATCAAATTGTGTAGTGCCTTTTGCCCAGGGAGATGTGATGAAAATTGGAAACACACAGCCAGGATGTGCAACATTTGCTTGAATTATTGTGTGAGAATCGGTGTGATAAACAGCTACGTAATTTATTAAAAAGAATAATTAACAGTATTATAGTAGTGCGTTTGTATCTGCTCTTATCATGAAGAATTTAGTACTTTTGTCCAAGCTACCAGATTCTGCTGCACCTTATGGTTGTTATTAGTGCTGAAACGAATAGCAATTTTTACTATTCGAATAGTTGTGAACAAAACAACCGAATATTTGACTATTCTTTAAGCTTATACTTCTATTGAATAAGCACCAAAACTTTTTGTTATAGAACAAGGTAAAGCCTAAGAGCTATTTCTATCTTTTCTAAAATGGAATTTTTACGGCATGACATCACTTCATTCACAATCTTAAGTTTCAAAGCTGGCTGAATGAAGTATACAAAGTGCTAACGATTATTTGAATATTGTGTTAACGAATCGAACAGTGTCATACCGACAGAATAGTCCAATAACCAAATAATGGTTTCAGTACTAGCACTAGTTGTTATAGAGCTAGAGTGCTACTGACTATTGAACTTTGCTGGTGCTGAAATTATTGTGTATTTGAGTTATATAACCACGCGTATAAAATCCAACCTACTTTTTAAATCAGATATGGATTGCTGGTCTAATACACTCTTAGATTCTACTCTATATTCTCCTCAGAACTGGCAAGTCTGGTTTCTGCAGTAGCTTTTATCAGACCTTGTGAAAGCCTTGAGTGGAGGTTTGGGACCATTCAATGACCATGGGTTGTTTTTTTTAGGAATAGTGTGTGGTGAGTGTTCACCAGTTGTATTCTCCTTCATTTGGGAGTGATTTGAGTGCAAGGAGGGTCCATGGAGAGCCCAAATTGGACCTCTGGATCCACTTGTCGTCTTGCTTCATTTTATACTCCTACCACCCACCACTCCTATTACTACCACATGTGATATTATTACCCGCAAAAAAAAATGCTGTCCAAAATGGGCATCAGGAAACTTATACACCCACACAGTGATACAGTAGCTATTACACAGATTAGTAATTGGCGCAGATTTTGTTTGTACAGTCTCGTGTAGTCAGACCACTATATTTCATAACAGATATTTATTGATTATAAGTGCTTGCACTGAAAAGGGTCTGGTACACTTCCAATAGGCCAGTTGTGACAGTACCTCTATTAGTATCTAAGGTGTAGATAATGTGCTCATAAAAATGTAAACAGTTTTACATTCCATCTGGGTGCTGTCACAACTGGCCTATTGGAAGCATACAAGACCCTTTTTATTGTGGACACTTATAATCTCTAATTGATAAGCCCCTGTGCTGAAATAGTGGTCTTGTTATGCGAAATTAAGATTGTGGCACTGTGAAGTTACTACACAATGATTATTTAAAATCACGTACTGGTTATACTAACAAAGCTTTCTGCATTGAAGCTGGATTTTGTCAAATGCAGTCACATGTGTGACACGATTTTACAAAATATTCCAAATCGTACATCAAGCAAAATCAAACTAACACCACCAGTGGATAGCTACACACACTATCATACTACTAGTTTTGACCCTCAGTACTAGAACTACTCAAGGCTGATTTTAACATACATCTTTTCTGGATGGTTTGGAGAGCTCAGATGATGGTTTCAGGTCTTGTGAAGGGCCTGGCTTGGCAGGAATCAGTGGTTTACTGGTGGATGGCCTGATAATGTTGGCCAAACGATTTTCTGTTGATTTTGCTGCATATCAGCCACTAAGAAGCCAGCATGGCCCTGTAATCTCATGTCTGGGCTTTAATTGTGGTCTGCCTCCATTTTGAAGTCTATCTCTTGCCCACCCCCCACCCCTTTGTGAGCACTTGTGATACTACTTCGCTCGTCCAACTACTCAGATTTTCTATCTTATTTGGTGGGAAACTCTACAAGCAGCTACAAGTACTGGAAGTGGTCTGAAAGGTAATAGACTGATGCATCTATTGCGTAAATTTCATACGCGTGCTTACTATCCTTGGAGAGTTGAGTTTGTAAAACTGTTTATCTCAAAACTTCTAATGTGTGATTTAGAGTGTTTTTCCGAAATTCAGTCACATACATGAACATTTATGGGTTTATAGTACTGAGTCCTAAATTTTATTGTTTCTCATCCTCAAACTATACAGCAGCATATTGCTTGGATTCTCAAGATCTCAAGCCAATCAGTACAGGAGGTATTTTATAACTGACACTGTAGCACCAAGCTCTAAATTTAGATGTTGTGGGTATAATATACACAAGGTTATGATGTAACACTTGGTGAACACCAATTGATCTGTAGTACATTTATGTGATTGTTATATGTACATGTGCGGCACAGCAGTTTTGTACTTGTTATTGTTGTGTATGCATTTATCTTGTAGGTCAGAGAGAACTGACCGTTTCAAGAGTGAACGGTTTGCGGATGACAACAATCTCACTACCTCACAAAAGCATGATAGAGGTTTTCGCACTGACAAGATTGGCCGCTCAGCAGTTGTGAGAGAACGACGGAGGTCAAGTGGCTACCATGAACGACGCTACAGACATGAAGAGGATGATGACTATGAAACTAACAGGGTCACAGAAAAGCTCTCAAATCCTACATATGTGCCGAAAGGCACTAGCTACTTTCTTGTAAGTGTGGCTATAGTTTTATATACCACTTTATTTGAACAAATATAACAGCACGATGATCGTGAAATGCAGTCTGCTAGACATCGCGGTGGACAGCGACCTCGTAGTCCAGTGAAGTGGGAACATGACTTATTCAAAGACCATGAACAGCCACAGGAACCAGAGGTAGACACAGTGATTGCTGATGAGGAAGACGATGATAATACAAAATGGAGGCAAGCCAATATATAAGTTGAATACCTTCCCATTACCACAGTTAACCAGGTCTGTAGTTAAAGTGCCTGTGGGTAGCACTGGATTCGGTCCACAGTACGACAGTTTTTATCACCAACACCAAAGGCAACAGTGAGTGGTTGTTATGATACAGGTTTGCCTGTGTATAGTGGCCACATTGTTAATGTGTATGCAGAGATGGGAGATGGATGCATGACAAATACTTTGAGATGGTGAGCGATTTCAGTAATTTTTAATACACTAAATCATCAGAATACTTACAGGAAGGGTCGACAGCTACTGCAGCAACAAGATAGTACAGACTGAAAGAATACAACTGTTAAAAAAATTATGTACAACTAAAAATATAAACATTAAATTCGTTTTGTTCCACACATACAACAATACTTAGCTTGTGGTACTGGGTACTTAGTTCCACATTCATAACAGAATTTTGACATGAGCATGCCGTGGGGATTCAGTGGTGTTTCTCTACTAGTACTACCTGTACTGGAGCCACTGCTAACACGTCCATTAGTTAAATGATGCTTCTGTAGTGCCGGCAATGGGGTATTATCATGATCTATTATTCTGTCAACTGGTGAAGATGCTCGTTGACTGCATTAAGGAACTGCATGATTGCAGGAACATTTTGATTAAACTAACCTTATTAAGTGTTGTGATCTTTCTATTATTGTGGTTGAATGTGAGGGAGTTTTTTGCCTATGGGCCGGCGTATGTGCCTGTCTTGTATTTGGGGCCTTCCTTGGTTGGCTGTAATCTACTTCATTATTACTACTTATCACACGAGTTCGTCCCATTGGCTGTTTAGAAGGAGTGGGAGGTTTCCTTAGCACGTTAGCACTTCTGTTGTGCCCGCTAACATCTGGTGATCTCCCACCAAAATTTGAATTCCTTGTCACTACACTATTTCCAGGATAGTGGCTCTCAACTGGTTGTTTGACAGAACCACTTCTTTTTCTAGGCATTGGTGGCTTGTACTATGTAAATTATTTCTCAAACATTTTCTAATGCTGGTATACGCTGTATTACCTGCATTCTTTTGTTTAGCTTTTCCTGTCTGTCATTGGTACGTAAATTTCTGGGCCTACGACTAGCCTGTTCTTTACAGAATGGTATGTGTCTTTCTGCAGCTGAATCCTGAAACCTTCGTCCACAGTAAGGGCATTGCTGGTAATCAGGATTAGGGGCTGATGGCTTAGGAGGAGGCAGTGGAGCTCCTAAAATATAATGTCACGAAAAACTGTAAATTGTTTTTCATACCTGATTTTATCAATGATGTGACTTCTCTTGCTGCTCTTATAGAACTAATAAATTCCTCATGCTTTCTCTTCCAGTCTAGGTTGGACTGTGTACATGTAAATTATGTAACGAATGAGTACATTGGAACTTAATTACCACTTACTGAATGCTGTTTTGTAGATGGTTTGCTGGCTGGACTTGACTCGGTTTTTTTCTTTATTTCAGGTGGTATAAAATCTGTTCGCTGTTTGGATGAATCAAATACTTTTCTCTTCTTCGACTTCTCAGTGTTTTTCTTGCACACTCCTTCATGTCGAGCCTGTTAACCCATGTAAACAACAGTTTCTTTACACGTGATTCTGGCATACCAAAACTTCAGGGTTGAAGGTACGACCACATATTGAACACGACTGCAACAGTGGAACAGCACTTTCCTCTGTTAATCATTAAAATCACGTTAACAAACAAGCGATAAACTCTTATCTCTTACCGTCCATGTCTTTTGTTTATTGTTACCTTGGAGACTAACACTGCGCGCTAAATGGAAAAAGGCGATGTAGTGGTTGAAGAGAATGGAGTGAGTTACAGCTTTGTAAAAATATTAACGCTAGTTTTTATTAGGTGCAAGACGTGGCTGCAACTACGTCATTATCTTCGCTCGACACGCTTCAATTTCAACACGACTTCTTTGAGGTTGTCACCCAAGACATAAACTAAGACTTTGAGCAATTAACACAGCCTCTTTTTGTTGTCTAGGTGTTGGGGGAGCTACAGTTAAGAAGGGTAGGTATCACCAACATCCCTGACATTTAAACTAATATACACTTTGTTAGCAAGAAGATGGAGATCACAAGATAAAGTTGCAGGAACTACTGAAGGACAAATATGAGCTGGAGACAAGACTGGAGACAGCACAGCTAGCTAATGATCAGTTGGAGGAGAAGCATAAAGCAGAACAAGAAGATATACAACACAGCTGTGAAGAGAAAATAAGATTATTACAAGAAGATAAGGTACTGTATACAGTGGAACCTCTCTTAACAAACTCCCCGAATAAATTAATAAGGACAAAAGATTTGGTCCCAACAGGTCTGGTTAATACATTTTTACCTCTGAAAGAGGAAAACCTCTATTACAGCAAAAAGTAGCCAAAAAATCTGGGTCCCAAAATGTCCATAATAGAGAGGTTCCACTGTAAAGGGAAACTTTGGTTGGCGAATTTGTAGCAAATCACCAAATTCACAAGTTTTCCCTGCCAAAGTTTCCCTCTATACAGTATATATGCAAATATGAAATTATTCTGGAATGAATGAAGTAGACTAGTTGCGTGGGACTAGACTAAAATTGTGCATTGCTTAACTGAAACATGGGACAAAACTATGTTACATTTTTTTGTATATACTACTGCTGAGAAAATTTGGACGGCTAAATAGCTACAGTATGGTAATCACCTAATATCCTACTGTACAAACTAGTGTAACTTATTCTGATTTCTGATGTCACATTGAAATGGCCCTTCTGTCTGTCCACACATTTTTTAGAATATGCTTTTTCATTAAGAAGAACAATGGCATGCTTTAATTCCAATGACAGTTTACTTTGTAATTTGGGTATTTGAATTTCTACAGTGTGTATGGAACTTAGGCAGGAACGTACCCCACATTTCAGTTACACGCTACTTTATAAAATGTCCCTACAGCCTAACTTTAAGACACTATAAATTACAAATCTCTTTGATGTGGTTGGTCTTGACCTCTATTTCAGTGCAGGGACTTATCGTTAAGCACCCATGTGAATCAATAAGCCCCTTGCACTGAAATCGGGGGTCTGTCCACAATTCATTTTCAGCTAGGTCTTCTTTTGTATAGGCAAAAGTTCTTGCTAATGCTTCTTATGAGGATGGGCAAGTTGGTAAATTGAAGAATGAAATCAGAGCTCTACATGTGAGTATTACATAGGCATAAATTGCATGAATGGACCTCATATGTACTATCCATTTCATCAGCTGCACAAATACAATCTTGAAAAGACAATTAATGATCAGGTATGTGGGTGGTACAATTTAGGATATCAGCATACAATTTCAACCAATAGGAACACAAGATGCAGTTACAGTCATCATCACATGAGCAATTCTTATTACTGGTACGACAGCTGGAAGAAAAATGTGGCACATTATCCAAACAAGTTGTGGAAGTGAATGAACAACTAGACCTTCTATCAAATAATGGTTTGTTGTAAATTTGGTTGTGATATCCTCATATTTGTTCCAATAGTCCAAGAAGCTGTTACAGTAAATGATAAACTAGAGAAACAACACCGGCACCATCAGTGTGTCGTGTTGAGTTATCAGGATGAACTTGCATCGACAAAGAAAGAACTTCTTAGAGTGACGACTGAATTATCTATCATTAAACAAACCAATACTAGCTCTAACAGCACTATCACACATGCTAAAAACTTGGAGCATCAGCTTAAAATGGTAAACAATGGTGTCTTAGTATAGCTAGTCAGTCTGTGTGTTTACAGCAACAAGAGATGAATGCTTTAATAGAGAAACAACTAGAAGATCTCCAACAAAAGAACGCTTCCATCACCAGTACTCTCAAAGAATCACACAGTCTCCGTGAGTTAGTAGCTACTGTACCACATAATATTATATGCTACACATTATGCAGTGGACAGACAATCTGATGGATATGAACAAGCTAAAAGTGATAATACAAGATTGGGTAACCAACTATTGTCTGCTCAAGAACATTGTAAGGCAGTGAGCGATGAATTAGCCAAGAAAAATTTTAACATAAATGAATTGGAGAAGAAGCTACAATTGGAACAGGAGGAAAACTCTAACAAGGTGAGTGTTTACTTTCTCAAAGCATGTTGATAACTTTGTATCAGTTATCAGATATGGAGCAGCGATTGAGATCACTCCAAGGTGATTTCTTGGCCCTTCAACAATCTTATGACACTTTACAGAGTGAAAAACAACAATGGACTAAGGAAAGAGATGAACACATTAGCTTACTAACCACCAAGGAGGAAAGAGTTGTTACATTAGAACGACAGTTAAACGGACAGCTAACAAGCTCACCTCATGATGACAACTGCCAGAGTATTAAGGTATACATGAATTTAAATTATGGTATATGTTTGTTAGCTTTAACTGTTTTAGTCATCTCAAAGTAATAAGAGAAATAATGAAGTTGTTGCTGATGTTTCACCTGCTAACAAGAAAATTTGTTTATCTCCAATGGTGTCATCTGTTGCGGATGGTTCTTCAGTCACACCCCCTTCCTCAAGTGTACATGATTCTCCAGACAAGCCCCTCCCACCTACCTCACATGACTGTTCAGCTACTCCCCCTCAAAGTATACATGATTCACTGACTAATGAAACTATTTCACCTACTATAAATGATATTTGTTTATCACCTGTGATTGCTACTGCTGATCATCCTTCACCCACACTCCCTTCAATATTGCAAGAGTCTCCAGCTGTGGAGTTCCTCCCATCCACCTCATGTGATCCTCCAGACATGCCCTCACATGATATTCCAGCCACACCTCCTCATAGTGTAAAAGATCCATCTCAAGATAACATGCAAACCTCTCCAGCCACTCCTTCTCAGAGTGAGCACACACCTCCCCTCCTAACTAACAGCTCACATGATCAATTACAGTTCAATGATCCTGACATTATCAATACTCAGTTAAACTACCAGATTAGTGAAGTGAAGAATTTCCTTAAAACTGACAACTTGAAACTGACAAAACCCAAACCAATGGCCACTCACAATATGAACATATAATTAAATCACCAAATAATATTATTGTACAGTTACAAAACAGATAATTATATGTATAATTCATGTACTAGTGGTGGGTTCTAACAATGGGTTACTTAGTTCTTTCTCCAGTGCTGACAACAACTGAGCTGCTAATTCTTTAGAACTTGATGTGTTCAGTTCATCATTCTTATCCAGTACAGAATCATCATCTTCAGTTGGTTTTTCCATTGAGAGGTCCATAATTGGAGGGAAGAAGCTCTTCCGCTTTTTCGGTGACTGGATAGGCTTAGGGGAGGGGCTGGTGGGTGTGGCTACAGAGCTGCTGATGTCACTTGATGAAGTACTGTGGAGGCTCTCCAGTGGTGTGGTGTGGCCATTTCCTTGTGATGTAGTTTGAAGGCTTCCTGGTAACTCGACACTCTGGTGGGGACTTTCCCTTGTGTCTTGGGGATTCTCTTTTAGTTCGCTATGGGATTCCCCTTGAGAAAAATGACTCTCCTGTGGTATGTTATGGGGACTACTTTGTTGTATGTCAGGGGAATTCCTACTGTGTACAGTGTCCTGTGGCAATTGTGGGCTGCTACTTGGTGGCAAAATCTGCTGCTCTGTGGAGCTGTCTTCCTTCACAATAGTAAAAGTGTCTCTTAACTTCTGCTCTGTAGTCTCAGCAGTGGCAGCTTCTGTCTCAATCTCCTCAGAGTCACTAGTACTGGTAGTACTGACTGAGTGTGTGTCCTCTTCAACAAATGAAGTTTCTTTCACAACACCATTCTCCGAGTTCTCCTCTAAAACAGTTTCTTTTTCAATGACTTTCTCAGTCATACAATTAGCTTGGTCTTGCTTGTCCGAGTCCTCAGCCACATAGTGTAATTTGGTTGTCATGGCGACAACAGATTTTTCAGGTGATGGTGGGAAAGATGACAGAGGTGTGGTCATCTGAGAGCTACCCACTGATAACGTGTGACTGAGTGAAGCAATGATCGGATTAGAGTCAGCACTCTCACCATCAGTAAATACACTCCTCACCGTTATTCTACAGAAAGCACATCAACACAACAGACATACAACTAATTATTAAATGACATACAACTAACTAATTAACATACAATTATAATTATATAAATACAACAGACATTATTCTAATCAAGAGTTCATCAAGAAGCGTAGTAGTGTGCTGTGTGTCCATGAAAGCTGGCATGCCACATCAAGCATAAGTATATTGACAGGAAGAAAGAATGTGCAATTTTTAATGCATGCATAGCTCCATGGTCCCTTTTCATTTTCACATTGGCAGACCATTCACTAAATTTGACTGAATCACCCCAAGATATGGGCAGCCAAAGTTCCCAATTTATTCTTCGCTTTTCTTTTTTCTTAAGGCATTTCAAGATTCTTTTCCCTTCTTTTTGGAAATTATAAAACATAATTTCAATTGTCTTGAAATTTGGCAAAAAAGTACAAGTCCCAGGCTTGATCGTTCCCTGAGCTGGTGCATTGCATATAAAGGTAAATTCATGCACTAATTTTACTATGAATCTGACAAATATTCATGATGTTATGGATGTTTATTCAGATCGAACTTTTGGTTACATGGTAAGTAAAATTGGTGTGTACATAGGCTAACCATCATATAAGTGTCTTTTGATGGTTTTAAATACAAAGGAGTAGAGCAACAAGAGTTACAAAGCAAAAACCAAACAAGTGTAAACTTATGGGATTGAGATACTCTAATACAACAGTCTCCAAGGGGTAAAAAGTGCACAAAAATGTTGTGGGTAAAAGCTGTTAGGGTTCAATTCAAACCAGGGACCTTTACATCTAATACCCAAATCACCACAGAGCTAGCTGTTCAATCTTACTTAATTTCTACTTTATAAATGAAAGTTGCTGCATTAGAAGTCCTTTTAAAAATGTGTGCTCTATTAGAGTAACAAGTACTGGATTGATTTTATATAGCTGGAGCGTATCTGCTATCCAATACTTTGCTGCTCCTTTGCTGACTGGTACCATCAAATGGTGAGATGTTATGAGGACACTGCAACATTACATAACTGTAACTAGTAGTTATTGTTGTACTAATGCCTGCACTTGAAGAAGCAATACCGTAAAAAGTATAAGGAAAATTAGGAATTTTAAGGATAAAAGTAGGGAAACAAGGGAGGTTGCCTACACCAGCATATATACTAGTGGACATACCAGCTATGTTCAGCCTGTTTCACAATGTTACAAATGAAGAACAGTAGGAGAAGCGTCTCTGCAGTCACCATGGAAAATATCATTCAAAACGTAGGAAAGCCATCATGCTACCGCAAATTGACACATTGGGTAAAAAGAAATGGTACACAAAGGAGGACAAAGGTAAGTCCATGATGCGTGCATTGTACGTACTGTGGTATGCCAAAAGGCACGTCTTGGTGAAGCAACGTCAAACAGAAAAATAATCAAGCCGTAGCCTTAGCCATTTATTAAGTTACACTTTGAACACACTAGTCAGTCAGTCAGTCAATCAATCAGGCAGTAGAAAATGTCACTGAATTAATTATTTTTAAATTTCATAGCAACTTATTAGAAGTGTTTCAGGTCGTACTGAAGGCACTTTTGGGCTTGGTTATTCATAACCAATACTGCCAAGGCACCATGAAGGTATTTTGAAGCAGGTTTTAGAGTGATATCCTGGTCAGAAAAGCCCAAATCTTCATGATCCCTAATAGCTTCTGTCTTCAATAATCACTGTAGATAAAGAAGAAATTTCAAACTTCGAAGCTAGTTGCCTATGGCTGGCTTTGAGACCTTATAAAGTACAAAAGAAAGTGAAAAACAGTTAAGCCATGAAAATAGGGTGCGACTTTTTAAATCCTGAGTGAAAAAGTTATGAAATCAAAGGTGGTGGCTGAGAAATGACCACAATGATGTTAACGCTAATAATGCACACAGCCATTATTAACATTGCTGCAGCCTTTACCTTTGATTTCACAACTTCTTTTCACCCAGACTTTCAAAGGCCACATCCTATCTTCACAGCTTGATTGTTAATATTTACTTCCAAGATTACTTCATAGAACAGGAACAAATACTTCAACAAAATAGTCAGAACTGTATCATGTATTCTCCTTAAATTTGTCTATTTATTACTCGATTGAAAACTCTACCTGTAAGTAGCAGTTGAGTCCAAGCCTTCCAGGTAGGCTCTTCTTTTGTCAGCACCAACCTGTAAAACAGTATGTGTGGCAAAGTAACACCTTCCTTAACACAGATCAACAAAATGAAAGTGTAACATTGTAACATTAGAATAATTTAATGCTGTTGCTGTACTGTGCATGTTTAGTAAAGTGTATGACTAGAGTGCGACTTTGTGCTGCAGTTTGTGCTGCAGTTTTGTTGAGCATTATCAGTTGGCTACTTGCTACACTTGGTGTAGTAAGCCGCTGATAATTCCAGAAGCATACCAGGGAGATGACGGATGGGATGAGTGGATTGCTCAATTTAAGAGTCAACAAATGAGATGCAACCATGAGGTTAAATTATGTCTAGCTGGAAGGGCTCAGAAGGCATTTCAAGTACTCCCTGAGGCGACATGAGACACCTACAACAACATGAAGACTGCTTTGACAGAAAGATTCAAGCCAACAAGTAAACGTGAACTATACAATGCTGAACTACAAGTAAGAACAAGATGGCCAAATGAAGGGTGGGAAGACTTTGCTGAAGAGCTTTGACACCTGACTGAGAAGTCATTCCTAGACTTGGATGGAAAGAGCCAAGAGCAGCTGGCATTTTGACACACTATCTGAGTATGCGAAGCAACTTCCAGATTGCATTTGCAGTAAAGTGACCAAAAAAGTTGGATGGGATGTGCAGGCCACATTAGAGGTTGAATCATACCTGATTAAATCAGTGATTGTTAGTTAAACCATGATCGTAGGTAACATAACATCAAACCCAAAAGAAGCCACTGTTGGCTACAGCCCAGGTCACTGGTAACATTTCCCATTCATCAGAGCAATCCTTAGTACAGGCAATTAACAAATCAAGTCTACAAATGTCACAGCTAGGAGAAACATAATCTTGAGGGTGTGCCTTCTACTGCCCATTAAAGCCAGGGGGGAAATAGCAACCCCCTTGCTGTTAGCCAGGCAGGGGGACAAGGCAGGTAATGTAATTGATTTATTTGTTGTTACCATGAGGCCTTTTACATTAATTGGGTCAAGCCTGAGCGAGCCCCAGTATAGTCGAGAAATGGTACGTACGTCGCGTTCACGAAAATTTACCGAACGAAAACGGATTGCCCCACACTGTTAGTGAATGGTACGTACGTCGTGTTCACGAAAATATACTGAAAGAAAACAGGTTGCTCCATGCTGCTTCACGAAAATTTCATGAGCGGTGTACTTTTACTCCACATAGCTTAGCATGTGGTTTGATGGCTGAACGAGAAGAAAGGTTGGCTAGAAGGAGAGAGCGCAACAGACTACGAAGAGCACAAGAAACCCCTGAAGAAAGAGAGACCAGGTACTGAGCTAACTAGCTGTACTTGTAGTACTAATAGAACCTTATCACACTGACAGGCGGGCTAGACGGAATGCATATGACAGAAATAGGCATGCAAGCTTAACCACCAAAGACAGACATGTTGTGAATCAAACTCGTAGAGAAAGACAACAAGCTACATTTCTACTTTCACGAAATGGTAACAGCTCTAATATTAATCCTTCTATTGATGACCACGATGTTACAAGGAGAATGCAGCAAGAATTTCATGGAAAGCTAGCCACATTGCAGAGCCAACTATGTTCCATAAGTTTAGAGCGTCATGATTTTAGCACCAATGATCATGCAGGTGCATGCAATCGTTGCCATAATGATTCTTTACTACCTAAGCTGTACTCTGCTGCCAACAATATGGACCCTGGACCAGTCCTACCTGAGCTCACTGTAAGTTTAAAATTGTCTAGTCATATATATTGTATGGAGTCATATTATACCGTACATGGCACACATCACTGTACTATAGAATTACAATAAGCAACAGTTTAACAGCTACAATGAAGAGGAAGATGGATATGATTTGTGCACAGAAGAAGAAGAAGAAAGCAGTGCAGAAGAAACCAGTGCAGATGAACAAATTGATGTTGGCAGTTTTGGCGACCAGCCGCAATTCCAACACAATAGTCCAACAATTACGTATGCAGCCATCACTTGGACAATATCATCTGTACGTTTACTTCTTGTAGTTGTAATTATGCCTTTGTTCAGGCTCACCCCAACATGCAGTAGCATATGTCTAGTGGTACTATTTGGCAGTAGTCACTCGTACGTCCAACCTGTACGTCTGACCATTCCCGAGAGTTTACGTAATGAACACGGACAGCCCCACACTGGTAGTGCTCAACTGTACGTACGACCGTATGTCTGACCATTCCCAAGAGTTTACATAATGAATATGGACAGCCCCACACTGGTAGTGCTCAACTGTACGTACGACCGTACGTCTGACCATTCCCGAGAGTTTACGTAACAAACATGGAAAAAAGCCCCACATGGTTTAGAATTTGTCACTTGTCACACAACTTATATGGACAAAGAAGACCGTCCTGGAAGAAGGCTGAGAGAAAACGAGACAGGGAGAAGAGGGAACACTGGCTGGTGAATGCCCAGGTGAATGGTACGTGCGTCACGTTCACAAAAACTTCTTGTACGAAGAAGGCTGTATTTGTGCCACTAACTTAGAACCTGTCACGTGGGTTACAACTTCTTACCTACATAGACATGGACAAAGAAGACCGTCTTAGAAGAAGGCAGGGAGAGAATGAGACAGGGCAAGGACGGCAGCAGAAATGCCACATGAAGCACAAGCAAGTAGACACCTGATAGACGCCATGCACACTCACAGAAGAGAGCATGCAGTTGGCCAATGAAACTGCAGAAGACAGGAAGATAAGTACTAGCTGGCTATGCTTCCACACAGTTATGTAGCTATATAGCTACTGGCAGGCCACTGAACCTCCCAACTTGAACTTTTTCACCTTCCTCCAGCTACCTCTAGAGTAGCCTGAGCATTTCTGTATGTATAGCTACAAACACACACACACACACACATTAAATGCTATTCATGGAAATACAATTGATGCTGCATCACTTTTTACACAACTCAGGCTCACCCCATCATGCTTTTAGCATCTGTCTAGTAACTCTTATCCTGTACAATTCATGACAGGCCGTCTTAGTCATAGACACACAGACACTTGTAATAGAATTAAAGGCACATTAACACTACAGCCATGGGTAATCCAGGACTGGTGGGGGACTGGTGGGGGACTGGTGGTTATCCTGGAAATTGACATTTTGGAGGCTGACCAATGTGCCATTGATTTTCTCCAGAGTTGTAGGAACTATTAACTGTAATGCATACATATTAGGAACTGTAACTATGCTGCATACACAGTTCACGTCCTTCGTCTTTTGTAACCCAACAACTAATTCCCTGGTGCCAGTTAGAGGCAACCATTAAGGTGACAGTTAAACTATTGCGCGTTGTTTCTTGTTTCTCTCTCTTGTATAGCCATTTCCTGAATATGCCCAATTCTGAAGGACTTTTTGACAAGGCAATCTACCCAAACGTGATCTCCAAGTGGACTGAGGAACAGATTTCACAGCATGGAAAACCCAGTGGGACTGCTACTCTAGCCTGTCCAGACTTAGCGAACAGTCAGACAAGAAACAAGCACAGGCCTTGACCCTTTGCTTCTCCCACAAGACATTTACTATCATCCAGAACCTTGGACTGCCGGAAGATGATAAAAAGAAAGTGAGCCTAATAATAGCTGCATTGAAACATTATGTTGATGGTCACATAAACGAGAACCATAGAGCAGAACACAATACCCAACATACAGTATGCCAGTCACCCCATGCGTAGTAAATAAGCAATACCAGTATGAAGTTCACATCTACCCTGGAGTATCAGGAGCCATGATATCATGGAAAACCTCTAAAGACCTGGGCATCTCCCTGCAACCCCAACTACAGTTACTGCATTACACCCCACCACCAAGGTCATGTATACAAGTCAGCAATTGATTTCAACAAAGAGTTCCCCCAGTCTTTGATGGCATGATCCGCAACATGGATGGGGAAGGATTCCACATCTCATTGACCAAAGACGCTAAACCCTTTTGTGTCAATATGACACACTCCATCCCATTTGCCCACGATAAGAATTAGACCTCCTACAAGAACAGAACATCACAGCGCTAGTGATAGAGGTTACAGAATGGTGTGCACCCATAGTTGTTACACCAAATTGACCATAAAAGAACAGTGAATCCATCAGAATGTGTGTCAACCTTTCACATTTGAATAAGTTTGTCCAAGGTGAGTGTTACCAGTCTCTCACCTCAAGCAGTAACAGACATTGCTGCAAGTGGTGTAAAATGCTTCACAGTAATTGATGCCATGAAAGGTTATCACCAGTGCACAAGGAGAGCCAATCAATCATTAATAACCTTCATTTTCCCCTTGGCAGATTTAAATATCTTCATTGTCCCTATGGAATCTGTTCCATGTCAGAACATTATGATCGTTGTATGGCCGAGGCATTTTGCAGGACTTACTGACTTCCATTGTATTGTTATGATATAGTCATTTACAACAGTGATACTGCCACCCATACTGAACACATGTAACAGTTCTTGAAGTGTTGTGCAGACAAGAATATCACGCTCAACATTGCCAAGAGTAAATTCTGCCACACATGGGTTACGCTTGCAGGATTTATTCTATCTGCTGAAGGCTACCAAATTGACCACTCTATCACCGATACAATCACCTCAGTTCCCGACCCCAACAAACTGTACTGACCTATGCTCATTTTTTTGCCTGGTCAACCAGTTGTCAGCCATTTGCCCCACCGTTGGCTCTGCTGCAATCCCTCCTAAGCACAAAGAATGATTTCATTTGATCACCAATTCATGAACGAGCTTTTCTCGCAGCTAAGGACACTCTCACAATGGCATCTGTTGTATATTTTTTTTTTGGCCCTGACAAGTCTACACGTTTATGTACGGATGCTAGCCACCAAGGCCTACGACTTCTCCTGCAGCAGAAATCAACAGATGAAATGTAGACTCTCATCCAAGCAGGCTCTTCCTTTCTGACAGAAACTGAATCTCATTATGCAGGGAGCTTCCAGCAATTTCCTGGGCTGTGTCAAAATGTAGAGATTGAACTACAATATTTTACTGTCTTTACAGATCATAACCCATCCTAAATAGCCACCACCTTGATGAGGCTGAAAACTCTCACCTTCAACAACTAAAGGCAAGGTTAATGACCTATAACGTTACTGCAGAGTGGAGCAAGGGTAGCCAGAATAAAAGTTCCACCAATACTTTTTTGGTAGGGCGTTTGTCATATATACAGATCACAAACCATTGTCATATTTGTTCAACGCATCCAGACACCATATTGCATGCAGTATTCCTCCTTTGGAAAGCCAAAAGGCACTTCTCGAATGCCAATGATGATTGTCTGTGAAAAGAATTGGGTGATATTTAGGACAACAGCATTGAATTGTAGCAGTTTGTGCAGTTTCCAAATTATAAATGGCAGATCCAGGATGGAGCATCTGGGGCAAATGCCCCCTTCCCTATGACCATAAACAGCCGTAAATCTGGAATGGTGGTTAATGGCGTATAACTTTACTTCAGAGTGGCGCAAGGGTAGCCAGAATGATGCAGCAGATGCACTGTCACATAACCCTGTCCAAGACCCTCAACCACAGGGTATGCTTGCAGAATATTATCATGATGCTTCCAGTCAACCAGCAATTGTCCATCAGGGAAATTAGAACCATCAATGATGACCGTGATAGCCCCCATCTCAAAGACCTTTGTAGACATGCTCAAAATGACAGCAGTTACATGACACTATAATTAATGGCTTTCCACACCATCGCTGCCAGCTACCGGAGCCATGTAAATGATATTGGCATGCCCATGAGCACCTCACACTGGATGATAACCTCATTGTCCATGGTTGCTGCCTGCTCATCCCAACTAGCATGCCCAAGCGGGCTCTGCGTCATCCCATCAAACACTGTACGTACTAAGCAACATGCTCGCCATACTGTATATTGGCCTGGTATTGACAATCACATTGAGAACACTGTCCTTGGGTGCTGGCGATGTCAGGACCACCTTCCATCTAACCACAAGGAACCTCTTATCCACAAGACCATTCCGAGAGGTAGCTGCAGAGTTCTGTTTATATGCTGGCCAATACTGGTAGATTGCTATACTGACTGGCCTACCATTGTCCCCATGGGTACAAACACAACTGCACCATGTCTTGTCTTGTCACTGGTAAGGCAATCTATTTGTCATGCTGGCATTCCTGATATTCTTTGGACAGATGAAGGATCCCAATTTGCATCAAAAGTCTTCCAAGATTTTGTACAATGATGTGGATTCGAGCATCGCACCTCCACTCCAAGATATCCACAATCTAATAGAAAAATTAAGGCAATGAAAAAGATCATACATACATCATGGACTGATCAGTTGCTAGATGATAACAAACTCTGCAGAGCCCTATTGCAGTACTGCAATACACCATCTCAGAAAAATGGAATTTCCTCAGCACAAAATTTGCATGGGCATCCAGTGCAAAATACATTTCCTGTGAACGGTCACTCATTTTCTGCTGAATGGCAGCATAAAATGGCAGATATCAAACAGCAAGTGGCCAAAACATTAGAGAATTCTACCGCCTACTACAATACTCATGTTCACAGTTTACTAGAGATCCATGTTGGTTCCAGTGTTGATATTCAGAAATACTGCACCGAAACTGGTCACATCGCTGCTACCATACAGACACACAGTGGCAGTGGTCATGTTCTAGTCCACAATCGTTGCTTCCTACATCGTTGTGTACCATCTTCTATCATCACTCGTTCATCTACAACTCAATTGGTCATACCACCCAGGAGGAGCAACTCACCATGACCCCCTCCCCCCTCACACACAGAACCCAGCTCCATGTCACTCCTTATGTACATGCAAGCCAATTCAGCGATTAAATTGAAGATCTAACCTGGCCATCATCCTTAGTATTTGTAGCAATCTCTTGCAAATACTTGGAGGGGAGATGTAGGAACTATAACTATAATACATACATATTAGTAACTGTAACCACATGTACACACAATCAGCTGTAACATAGTAGTAGTCTAGCTCAATACGTGTGTGATTGTGGGATATATGATCATACAACTGTTGTCTTTGAAGGAAAGTGACAAACCCACCACACAAAGCCAAACCAGATCCAAACAGTGTTTTTGCTAAACTTAAGCACCAGCCCCATTCTGGCATACCCAGACTTTACTTTCCCTTTCACCCTGCACACTGATGCATGTCAATGTGGCATTGGTGTTACATTATTAGCAAGATGGCTCAGAGAGAGTAATAGCTTATGCTAGTCAAGTATGTCAAAAGCGGAACGGTTACCAGACAAGAATTGATTGCTACAGTTACATACATACACACATACATCACTTCCAACCATTTTTGCTAGGGTGACACTTTGTACTCTGCACTGATCACTGCAGTTTAATGTGGTTGCACACACTTAAGGAACCAGAGGGCCAGCTAGCTAGATGGATGGACGCCTACAAGAATACGACTTTTGAGATCCAACAGGACCAACAGTGTCCTGAGTATCAAGGTGTCCTGAGTATCAAGGTGTCCTGAGTATCAAGGTGTCCTGAGTATCAAGGTGTCCTGTTTGTCCAAATCAGTTTGTATCCTCATTAATTTGCTTAGTGTCCACATTAACAAGTTACACTGTATATTACAACTACAACTACATAAAATTCTTGCTCCAAAAGTAGCCATGATAAAGACAATCATGATACATTAACTTAGTCACCTGTCCCTCTGCAATCCCATTGACATAGACACGGTAACTGAGGATGGCGGGAGGGGCTTCAGAGTGTGCAGTCAGTCCACAACACCACTCCAGTAGTAGACATGTGTTGGAGTAATGTGTCATCTGTAACTGTGTCGGAGCTGGATAATGGTTGGCTAGTTTTGCAGGAAAAAGACATATGTGAATATTATGGCAGTGGGAAACTTCATAACTCACAAATTAAATTTAAAATACAATAAAGCTGATAATTAAAATATGAACAGTGCTGGTACAGTACACATAATTATCCCATATGATGTATTGGCATGTGTGCTTCCAAGCAAGTGATTTTGTTGATATCAAAATCCTTTTGCTGCAGCCATAAGAAGTAGAGGGTTTCCCAGGAAATGTGGTAATATGGCTAAAAGGTTTTTGTGAATGTTCTGGGTATTAAACACATATAGCATTGGTATTGATGTTGAGATGTTGAATATACGACCATCTTCCTCAGTGTTAAAATCAACTTTTGCTCAAATCAACTTTTGGTCCCAAAACTTATTTACACCAATTTATTGTGTCACATACTTGGAGGGATTACACCAGGAGATATTCTATCAGGTTTAGTTGCCATGGTAGCCATTGCATGTTGTAGCTCCTCAACCTGTTATTGTATAATAGAGTACAAACAGTTACCATAGCAACATGTCATATCACCTGATTCTTGAGTAGTTGACACATGCTCCATAGTGAGGACAGGCTGTGAGATGTTACCATAGTAACCTTTGTAAACTAAACAACAATGTTGGTGGTACACATTATAAAAACCATGTCACACCTTTCTAACTTGATAGCCTCTCCTGCATGGTAAAAACAGTCACAAAAACTAACTATGATTACTCATAAACTTACCAATATTTTTGTATCACCACAGCAGCCTTTTGTTGTTGTTGATGGATCACATGATCCCTCCAGTGTTGTAGTTCCTCCACCTGCCATCACCATGACAGCATAGCATCACATGATGTCAAGTGATCCTTACCTCAGAGGCCAGACTACGTATGGTCTCATCTTGGATTTGTCTCATGTGAGCATTGTGTGTCAACTCTGCTTGGTAACTATAGTAACAGCCAAATATGTAGTAAACTGTATGACTAACAAAGCAATTCACTCTAGGCATGAGATAAGTACATTTAACAGTACAAGCATAGAACAGAAACAGGATCAAACATGTGATCCAAGAGAATCTTATCTCAAATCAGCAGCAAAGACTGTACAGTTAGCAGCATGCAAGCAAAACCTGATGCTGAACATGTACTGAGGATAATCATGATAGGCAAAAATCACTTTGTTTATTTTAAATTCTCACATGTGATTGTGTCACATCATTAGGGTGGGCCAAGAAAGTGCTTCAGTCAAAAAGAAGTGCTATTACATGTGGTGTATTATAATTATTTGGCTTCAGCCTATCTATTAACTGTTTAAAATGTGGACACCTCAATAATGAGGATACACTCCCCAGTTTCACCCACCTGCTTAGCTGAGATGACAACTTCAAAATGTGCCTATGCACCCTTCTCTGGTTGAGCTCTGCTCTACACCTCATGACATTGACGTCTCTGGTCCGTGCTAAGTAACCACGCCTGTAACCTTAACGTAAGCCACACTGACTAATATTAAAGACAGCAGGAAATATCGGGGGTTTATGATATTGGAATTTTCAAAATAAATGTTTTATTGGAATTCAGAAAACAAAATTATACACCTGACTTTCCTGCTGTACACTACTTAGTTACCAGTATGCTTGAATAGTAGTCGCTGCCTTAGTTTGTAATTTGAAAGGCTTGATGTGCTTCCTTGTTAGATGCCCTCGGACATAAGCTTGTACTGTGGTCACTTTCTTGTTCAATGTCATGTCAACCCCACTGGGGTGGGGATGTTGCATCACCGTTGGCATGACCACCAGTTGTTCACTCCTCCCCATCAATGACAGATTCTTGTTATGCTGTTGCCATGACAACTCTGTCACACCTTCTGAGGGAAGGGGCGCAAGATCGTGTGCGCCTTCCGGCAACAATGATTTACCATGATTGAACCGTGGAGATGAGCGAGTGATGAAACTGTCATTGTCTAAAACAACACAATAACATAAAGCCTTATCAGGATAAATATCCTGGGTTCAACAACAGGCCTATTCATTACTATTCAACTACTCTAATAGAACACACACTTCCTACTATGGATTAACCCTGGCTACCAAGTTTGCTTATGATCACACATACAAGTGCTTTCTGAGTGGCAGCCTCACAGCACATGAAGCTGGTACACACAAACACTTGGTCAGATAAATTATTGTGCTCAACAAAATTTATGAGCCATGGTCATTGTCAAATAGTGGTCGCTACCTTGGCCATCACAATTAGTATTGAAATAACAAATAGTAAAAGATAGGGCCACGCAATAATGAAAAAACCTATATTTCAATAAGCGTCGATAATAAAAAAAAACTATTTTATCACAATAAACGATATTATCTTTATAATGAAATGCTGTCTAGAGTACTTTTACAGGCACAGTTTTGTGTATATAGTAATAACCGTTCTCTTGGAAAATCACCTTTTCTGGCATTATCATAGCTGATTGTGACCTTACTCACAAGAGTACCATCTGCCTGCTTTTTAATACACAATAGTCTACAGAGATTTACTATTATCTTGAGATATCGATAATAGAAAATTCATTATCTTGAGATATCGATAATAGAAAATTCATTATCTTTATCACAATAATAACATAGGTATCACGATAATCATGTTATTGTTATTATTGCACAGCCCTAGTAAAAGAGATATTACTAGCTACAATACACCCTCAGTTATCTGACCATGGCATATCCAAAACGACTGTTCTATTAGATGAATACAGGTGTATGTTCTATTAGAGTATTACAGAGCTCTGTATTATATAAAATGTATGGGCTTCAGTTATCTGAACAATTCACTAATTTGAACACTTTTACCATTGCCTGAGGTTCAGATATCTGAATGTCCACTGTACTCCAGGTTCCCTTCTGCTATATGCCTTCATACATACCATGAGTTTAAGAAAGTTCTACGAGATTCACCCATGTTCTTCACTGTTGTGACTGGTGGTATTATCTTTGTAACTACTGTGGCTGGTTTCGTCACTGCTGTCGCTGAGTCAAATGGACAGCATATAAACCAAAATTGTCTCTAACATGTCATGAGGTTGTGTCATCTGTACGCAGTAATTATGGCAAGTATGCAGTAATTATGGCCCCATGTGTCCGTTGTACTCTAAAACAAGAATAACTGAAAATTTTAGCTCACCTGCATGTCCATGCCATGACTTACAACTGATTCACTCATTCCTCCCTCCCCAAAATAGTTGCTTTATCTGTTCATGTCTACCTGGACCAGTGTCCTGAACTAAAAAAATTATCTTCCAACAGATACCCTTTGTCAAACAAATTACAGTGTACCCACGGTTATCCAAACCCGAATGGTTTCAGGCAATGGTAAAGTGTTCAGATAAGTAAACTGTTAGGATAACTGAAACCCATACATTTATATACAGAACTCAGTTGAAATACTCTAATAGAACATACACCAGTCATTTTCAATTTTGAGGAACAGTTAAACAATTAAGGCTCGGATAACTGAGGGTCTAATGTATAAGGTAACATGATTGATACCATCCTTTTCTTAGTAAATACAAGTAGAGAATACATCAAGCGCTCACTAGTGATGTCTTGGAGGGTAGGGCTGGTTTCAGTTGTGACATCATGAGAGGTGGAGGAGCTCTTCTGCTGCAGCTGAGCAGGAAACAGCAAACCATTGTTGTTAGGGAATCGTATGGCTAAAGGTGAATGAGGCTTTGGCTGTTTAATTTGCTATAAAAGGGCACATTAAAAGGTACTCACAGGACCACAAGACATACTATTAATTGTTGAAGAATTTTCTCTTGTGATAGTGTATGAAATTTTGTCTCCTGCGGGAATACATTAGCAGCAGTTTGTCTGTGGTATATATAGAACAAGTCATATCCATATATGGTAACTATACCTATCTTGTTCAGAAATAGCAACACCATCTATAAACTTCACAGCTGTACAACATGATACTACAAAAGGCTTGCAATCGCTATAGTAACAGATTCCAAATGCAAAGGGGATTAACTTTTTTTTTGTTTACTTACACTCCTAGCTGGTGGCATGGTAACAACAGGGGATTCCCTGATAATGTCAACTTCTCCAAATAAGGTAAGTGTGATAGATGGCCCAGTTGAGTAATGTCAGTCAATTCATTTTCAGACAGTGACAATGTTGATACAGACTTGGGCATATAGTCTGCGACTCTATAATTACAGAATCATATTAGCTATACACAACACAGAAGTGAGGGCTAACATAGGAGCTATAGTAGGCAATTAATTTGTCAGCAAATATTGACATTTCCACTACATACATGAATTCAAACAATTCTTACGGATTTAGCTCAGTAATGACATTCCCATGTAGCAACAACACCATCAGTTGACTAAGAGTCCTGATGTCTTCTAAATGACTTATGCTGCAAAGAGTGAATACTTCTTGTAGATCATTTATTGTTCTCGTTTCACTCACCAGTTTTGTGACAAGTCAACATGTTGTAGTTGGCGGTTACTGATCAGAGGTGCGTAATGCTATTGTCATGGCAATGGTGGTAACTTGGTAACCACCACTGTCACACCTACCTGGATACTGTTGCCAGCCAGACACACCCACTTCAAACTCGTCAAACCAGCAAAACCTGCAGCACAAATCAAAAACACTGTACACAAACAAACTAGTGATAGGAGATACAGTGGATCCTCACTAATCCGAACTTCAGTAATCCGAACACTCGCTAATCCGAACATAGAATTGACTGTTCTATTGGAGTATTTGTCAACAAGTGTATGTACTATTAGAGTAGTTGAACTAGGCTCTGTACTGTATATACTCAATGGGTTCACTAATCCGAACAAATTCACTAATCCAAACAGACTTTTGCTAACTTAAGAACAGAGCTGTTCGGATTATAGTGCGTTTACACTAGCAATTGGGCACAGTATGGCACAGCACGGTACGCTTAATTTTGCTAGTGTAAATGGGTATCAAGCATTACATGCTGGGCTAGCCTGGCCCTGCTACTTCAACCGTGCTGGCTCGGTACGGCACGGCACGGTAGACAAATTGAAACAAACCTTGCTATATCCTTGGCTGCTGTACGTAAATATGATGGCTTCTACCATGGCCAAACGTGAAACAAAGTCCAGTTACCACGTTCGATTTGAAATAAGCTGTCCATCGAGCGGTAGCCGCTGATATTGTCCCTCAAACGGATTGCTGGTAACTTGTACGACAGCAACAGCTTGAAACGAGCTTGAAAATGGTGAGGGCATCTCGTAGGACGATACTTTAGCCATCACGTGCTTATGTATAAACTTGCCCAGCACGGTTATTTCCTTACCAATGTAAACGAGCACTTAAAACGTGCTGTACCGTACCGAGCTGGAGCTACTAGTGTAAATGCACTATTAGTGAGGATCCACTGTACCAGGATTTTCAGAACGATACAATAACGATATGATATTTATTAAAAATGACTGATATTGATACTTTTTGATATGATATTTACAATATTACTTTAAATTAATGGTGGTGGCTATCAATAGGAACTTCCTGCCTACGTATACAGATAAAAGAATGTAGCTAGCTGTAAAAGGTCATAGAAAACCAATTAAAATAAGCATTTATCGAGGGAACACCACTAATCACATGTTTCATGGATTATTTGCCCTCTAGTAGTGACCAGGAATGTCAATAAGTAAATAGAAATGTAAATCATTTCAGCTGCTGCTGACTGTCTTATTAGAATACTTACAACTGTTCTATTTAGAGTATCTCGAACTTGACAGTTGCACAGATTTTGCAGCTATTAGCACTCAAAAGAACAAATGATTTACATTTATTTCTGAGTTTACCAAAACACTGACCCACCAGTGTTGGGACAGTTAATTTTTAAATGTAACTCACAACTGAACTATTTAGTTACAGTTACATATTACCAAGAGTTCATAATATACCTCCCTCTTTATATTATGAACTCTTGATATTACCCATAAAATAAAGTAACTATAATAAGATTACATATTATATTACTTTGTGTCCACAGTCTTAAGCTGTCACGTGTGAACTACCACTTTATCATGTGACATGATTGCGTTGTCGGACAATGTGTAAATCTTGGTTATAAGCAAGAAGCTGGTGAATAAGCTTCATTCAGTAGGCTTTATTACTTCATAGTGGCTAGGCGTTACTCAGTGGATTACTAACAAGATTAGTAACTTCGTTACTTGTAGTAATAATATTATGTAATGCTAGACTCGTTACAGTAACTTCATTACTTAGGTAACGCATTACATTTGCAAGTAAAGTAACTAGAGTTATATTACCTGTCTTTACAGCATATTTCGTTATATTACTTTGTTACCACAAAAGTAATAATTATTACGCAACGCATTACCCCCAACACTATGACCCACCCCATCTGTGAAACACAAGATTAATCTTGTCATGGTCTAATCTAGTAAAATTTTGCATTTTAAAGTTAATGCAGATCACGTGATATGATGTATCAAATTCTAAGAAATATATTGATACTTTTTGATATTGGCAAAAGTCAAACAATATTGATACAGTGGAACCGAACTGCCCAAATTAAGGACACAATAGAAAAAACCTCTATAATGAGGACAAAAATTTTGGTTCCAACTGGTCTGGTTAATACATTTTTTTACCTCTGAAACAGGAAAACCTCTATATTACAGCAAAAATTCTGGGTCCCAAAATGTCCACAATAGAAGTTCCACCGTATATTGCCCAACACTAACACAAACATGGAAATACATATACCTGCAATATCAGTCAGGCTGTTATTCTGCAGGTCTAACCACACTAGTTGTTCCAAAGATCTGATACTGGTTATATTTACTAAGTGATTCTGTTGGACTGACAACTATAAAATGAATGCAGAGTATAAAAGGATTAGTAAGCAGGATATAATACTAACCCGTTGTAAGCTGGAATACGCTGCTATACCATCTAATGTGTACAATTCATTACGGTTTAAATTTAACTCGGTCACGTGATCACCAATGTGTGGAACAACCCGATTTAGTGCCACTGTCCCACTGCCTAATGCATCATGTGACAGAAATCATAGACGAAAAATATCAAGAAGCACTTACCGGACAGATTAACAGCACTAGCAGGCCCAGAGCGTGTAGGACTCTTGTGCGTTTTAATTCCCGCCATGATCGAAATTGTTAGAGCTAATTGATTTTAATTATGATCGAAGTTTTGCAGAACTACATTGACGGCCAGTTCGTCTCGTGTAGCAATCACATTGATAGCTACAACCCCGCTACTGGTGAGGTGCATGTGAAAGTCCCGGATAGCGGTCAAGATGAAGTAGACAAAGCTGTGAAATCGGCTAAGGAAGCCTTTGTTAAGTAAGACAAAGAAACGTATTTATTAACTTGCACGGTTTGTATAGGTGGTCGCGTACTCCAGCTAAGGAACGTGCAAAGTATCTTCATAAAATAGCTGATGCTATTGAGACGCGTCTGGAAGAGTTTGCTGTTGCTGAATCACGTGACCAAGGCAAACCAGTCTGGCTTGCACGTTCTGTGGATATACCTCGTGCTTGCCTAAACTTCCGCTTCTTTGCAACAGCCATACTTCATCAAATAAACATGTCAGTAATTTAAAGTCACACAAACTACAACAGTCATTAATTGTCTCACACACATAGGTCAACAGTCCTTGAAGAAGCAGCAGCCACAAACTATACACACCAGGCACCAATTGGAGTAGCAGGTCTGATATCACCATGGAATCTACCACTTTACTTGTTGACATTCAAGATTGCACCAGCGTTGGCAGCTGGAGACACTGTAGTGTGTAAACCCAGTGAGATGACATCATTAACGGCACACTTGTTAGCAGGAGTGATGAATGATGTTGGTATGTGTTGCCGTGTGTGGTCATGTGGTATGCCGTTGTCCACAGGACTACCTAAGGGTGTGTGCAACATGGTGTATGGGGTGGGACCTCATGCAGGAGAAGCACTTGTTACACATCCAGATGTTCCGCTGATTTCATTTACTGGTGGCACCGTAACTGGTGCTCACATTTCAGCAAAGGCTGCCCCATTCTGTAAAAGACTGTCCTTGGAAGTAAGTAACTCATTGTATGCACAGGAACCTCAGAGACTTTAACCAATGGTACTAGCTTAATAGTTCATGCTGGTAGTATTTTAGCTGGCTACTGCGCGCCTCTGTTACACACAAAATCAATAGCTCTAAGGCTTGTGTTACCAGCAGTTGCATAGGAATTGATGCAATTACTGCGATTTCCCTACTCTATTGCTCATCTCAGAAATAGCTGGTAAAGTGTTGCAGCTCACCAATTGTTGAGGCTATAATCAAAAGTTCATAACTTCATAATAGTGAACTCTCACTATGCGTATATATATAGTCTCCAATCCATAAGTAATGGCTTTTAATCCTAGAACTCACAGACATGTACACTTGATGTTCAGCTGAGTTGCCTGCTTCTGAAAGAAGTTGCTTTCCCCAATAATGGTACTACTGTATCAGTGGTCTGGGTTGACAAGGCCCTGGTGGGATTAGTTAAAAGCCCTCTGAACAGATTGCTGAAAAAGTACAGTCCAAAACGTGGCTTAATTCGCAGACCTGGTCATCACATGTGTGGGCTGCATGTGTAGTAATTTAAAAAAAAAATTTTTTTTTCAATTTTCCATTGAAGGGTTTTGTATTGTGTCAGGAGCTCATCTAATCCTATGGACAAGGGAGCATGTAACTCCATACACTACCAATACTACAGGTGAAATTCAAACATGGCGTCCAGTGTTACTATGTATATAATTGGTTACATCATTCTTACGTGCGACAGGGATACACTGAATGGGCTGCTACTCCATCTTATGTAAAGCTGCTTCGATAGGAAGATTGTCGAGTCGAGGTCGAGCTTGGAATAGTCAAGTGGAGTAATTTTGCGTGATTTCATGTGATTAGTGACTGTAGAAAAACTGTCTTGCTAATTATAAGCCTGTGCTACTATTCCTCTGTCGTGCCATTGAACTTTGTTTCCATAGCTTCGCTTTGTCGCAGCGGAAAAATGACGTACTCGAGCATGCACCTCTGCATAATATCCTAATTAGGAAGTTTTAAAGGTTACTTATTATAGTACATGGCAGCCATGTTTGAATTTCACTGTTTTTGGAGTTACATGCTCCCTTGTCAATAGGATTTTGATGCGCTCCTGATTGTGTCTAATTACAAATTTTGTTGTTTTCTGTTGGAGTAATTCTTGCTATTTTTGTTAACCTTGTTATAGTCAGAAGGTTTATTGTATTTTACAAGTTTACCTTCTTTTCTGTACTAGTTGGGTGGCAAGAACGCTGGAATAGTGTTTGAAGATGTTGACCTTGACAAGTGTATTCCAACCATGATCAGGTGGGTGGGAGTGGCTCAAATGCTCTGCATTTATTGGCTAATTAAAGGTCATCATTTGCCAATCAGGGAGAGATATGTTTGACCACCAGTCGTATCTACGTGCACCGTTCCATCTATGATGATTATGTCAAAAGATTTGTGGAGGCTGCGAAGTAAGTAACCGTTTGTGTTCAGCCACACCCACTGTAAGCACATTCATCCAATAGGAACTTGACAGTCGGGGACCCTAGTGACAGCAATAATAAGATGGGAGCCCTTGTTAGCAAGGAGCACCTGGCTAAGGTAACCATAATATGGTGTTGTAAAGATTGGTGAGAGTGGGTTTTGTTTTTGAATTTGTGCAAAATACTATTTAAATGTGTAAGCAGAGTGTGTTATTTTGGGACCAACCTAATTATGAACTTCAGTGAACTAAGTGTCTGGGTTATGCAGGCGCCTTCTAGCATCTTTGAATGATTCAGCGACTCTAACAATACCAAAAACAAGCCTGAACATTGTTCCTGTCAAAATTGGTGCAGTCATCATTCATCTTGTGATCTTAAGAACTCAACGTTGATACACACCTCAATAAATTGTACGAATTGCTGTATGTGTCCTTACAACCTTCTGTTCACCATGGCACAAAAGCAAGTGCCACATTTATGATGATATTTATCCATGACAAGTATAAGAATTTCAAGTTCGATTAGTGGTCATAAAAAAGTAGGGAGATCGCCTACACCTACTGATATACTAGTGGACATTTAATCCCTGATTCAGTCAATACCAGCATTCTGTTGTAAGCATTTAGGGTAGTACTGAAGGCACTTTTGGGCTTGGTTGTACCAAACCAATTCTGCCAAGGTGCCAGGATGGTATTGTGAAGCTGTATTTTTGGCCAGAAAAACTCTATGATCCCTAACATACAGTACTAACTATACTGTATGATTAAAAAGGTTGGATATGTGGTCAACTTCTCCTAATGTTGAGATCATTTCTTCTTAAGTGGTGGCCTTCAAAGGAAGTTGATCAACATTCTTGCATATTATATGTGGAGATGTTATTATATAGCAATTTCCATATACAGATAACTATAAATAGCTACAGAGCCACAATACCATAACAATCTTTTCAGGTTACTGGTTATGTGGAGAAAGCTGAGAAAGAAGGAGCCACCATTTGTTGTGGCAAGGAGCCTCTGTCACTACCAGACCGCAACAAAAATGTCAGTACATTTGCAAGAGATGAGTGAAACCTCACTTAGCAACCTCCTCTTTAATAAGACCACCCCCCATTATATTATTGAGACAAAGTTTTTGTCCCATAGGTAACCCTATTAATGAGGTTTCACTGTATATAGTACAAAGTGATAAGGTTTTACTAACACTTTTGTGTTACAGGGTTACTTCATGAGACCGACTGTCATTACGAACATTAAAGATGATAGCCCAGCAATGACTGAAGAAATATTTGGTACAGTACACAGGCCATATGTATGTGTGTGGTATGTTTTGGTGGCCATTTCAATTTGACAAATAAGATTTGTGCTAGGCCCACGATGTTTTTAGTATTGTCATTAATGTTTTGACATGATGTAAATGAATCACTAACTGTAGATGCTAAAACCTTTCTAAAGGGTCACAACAATTCACATAACCTTGCTCGCCAATCAAATCTTGTATAAAGAAATTTCAGCAATTGTAAACTTATTTGCACAAGTGAAATTATAATATTGGCTTATGTTCCATGTAGGACCTGTTGTTTGTATCACACCATTTGACAGTGAAGATGAGGTAGATTCTGTATCGTTGCTTTACTAAGTGCTTGATGGCTTATCTTTACTCCAGGTAATTTGCAGAGCCAATTCACTACCTTACGGTTTGGCTGCTTGTGTGTGGACTGAGTCTTCAGGACGGACACATCGTGTGTCACAGCAACTGGATGTTGGCACAGTCTGGGTTAACTGTTGGATGGTGAGAGACCTGAATGTGCCATTTGGAGGGGCCAAGAAGTCTGGAATTGGCCGAGAAGGATTGCACGACTCACTTAACTTCTACACTGAAGTAAAAACCATCTGTATAAAACACTAAAAGTGCCTTTAATATATTCTGTAAAGCTGTTTATAAATTCCTATTGACACTTCACATGTGTGGATTGCCATAAAAGACTGTCACTATTTGGATGGTAATTATTACTTGTATATGATAGTGTTTCTTTTGAAACTTGAGCATACTGACAATGTAGCAACTATTGGATTGTGGTGAGTGTGGATTACATCTCTATAAGCTACAGGTTACATAGTTCATTCAAAGAGCACAGGAATCAATTGATCAAATTCACAGATGTTGAAGGATATGATACACATTAAACTAATGGTGAAACAAAGTATATTTCAACAAGTTGTAACAGTCAATTGGGAATTATAACAATGTTGGATTTTTCCTGTGTGCATGCAATGAAGGCCTACATTTGTAAACTTGTTTTTGGGTGAGTTTTATGCCCTGTCATGTCTACCTCTCTATGAGCTCTAGGTGAATTTTTTATATTAAATATGTGCATTTCAAATTCCAATAAAATTCTACAAGGATATTTACACAATAAACCCAAAAACTGAAGATGGGTGTTCAATGGTGGCTATTGCACTCGGCAGCGCCTGTGCTTCTTCGATGGTTTGTATTTCTCCAGAAATGAAAGTTGTTTGGCATTGATGGCACCCCTGCGACGTCTAGCAAAATCATATGGTGTAAAAATATCCACATGAAACACTCAATGAACTCACTGTCTGATAAACTCAACAGCTTCGTGATATTTCATGCCGTTTTCCATAAGAGCGATGGCTACTAATACAGGAGCTCTGTAATATTGTTAACATCAATTATATACAAAATGAGATAGAGTTTTACCTTCCAAGTCCAGCAACGCAGTGGACTGCTATGCATTCCTTATTGGAAGCTTCAAATGTGTTGGCAATTAATTCTAGCCACTGAGTAACAATCTCATCGTTTGGTGTACCGCCGTCATCAAATGGGAGGTCCTGAAATTATAGAACAGCAGTTAAAATATTTTGAATAGGGAATCTATGGCCATAATATCACTGTCAGGTTTTTTCTTGTTTGGAACAGGAACTAGGGAGCAAAAAACCTCTCGAAATTTTAACATAATTTTTGTACTCTTAGTAAGTACATATTCGTCATGGTGGATATTGTAACTTCCTTACAAAAGCAAAGCATGTCATGATGCCAGAGTGCAACAATTTGGAAAAACAATTTCAACATGGTAATCCAAACACCATCTACACCCCCAGACCCCCTACAACTAATGCTGCATGCTCCTCCAATAAAATTGGAAGGATCTAAAATGTGTCAAATCAAACACTTGCAAAACTGGAATGTTATTAGTAAATCAATTTCCTGTCAGCCAATGACAGGTGATTGCACATCTAGATACCACTAACTCCTTTGGTCAGGGCCCAGTAACTTAAAAACATACATACACACTTAATGCAAACATTGCATGATATATTGAAACTAACAAGTAAAATAGGAGGGAAACTTTGATGGGAGATGAAAAGCCATTCACAAAACCTTCCTATTGAAATTTCTATTTGTAATTATGAAAGGACAGCACAACTGGTGTCAGTGTATAAACACTATACTACACACAGGACACACTAAATGAAAGCCTCCTAGCAGTTGCGACAGCAATTGCCACCCAGTGAGCCAGCAATAGGGTGTACCATTCAGACAATAGTTAGTAAAAGTAGCCCACAGGAGGAGGACTGTGTCATACCTCACAAATAGAGGACAAGGAACCTCAACAACCCCAACACTAGCTATGCAGGATGTATGCACAATGGTTGTCACCAGGTACGCATGGGTATACTAGAGTGACTTTCTTGCTCAACAGCACAAGCACAATTTTCTAGCTCTAAACATTCACACTATGATACAAGATTTTGATGACAAATCTGACTTGAAGTATACTTTGTGAACCAGACACTAACACATCCTGCCAGACGAAATTCTATAACACTGTGCTGTAGAAATACTTTGCTCAATCTGTCAACTGAAACTACGTATTCCTAGTGATTGGTTTACTGCAAATGCTGGACACAGCTGTTTATTACTACCAAATTTGACAATCAACGGGTCCTCAATTGTAAAGAGTACAGCAGAACCCAATAGTACATATTTGGTAGTCTCCTCAAATTTGAAAGATAGTGAATGCACTTAAACTGACATTCTTCCCATCAATACAACATGCACAACTTACCACAACAATGATTCCCTCAGAGGCCAATTGGTCAGTGGAGTAAGTGGGATCGCAGCAACGGACAACAATGCGCGAGTTGTATCTTCTCAATTCCTTTGTGAACAAGAACAGCAATGTAACACAAACACATTAGTGCCAAGCAACTCAAGCCAGAGGAGATTGGTCGTGGGTCATTAAACATCCTAAGATCTCAATAAATCAATTTCCAACCTTAACACCTAAACATTGATACGCACATTCTCATCCCATACATACTACAGAGCCTAACATTCACATTAGGTCAACACACAAAGGATCACGTGGTGTATTCACAAGCCAATACATAGAGACAATGACAGGCAGTCAACCTCCTCCACCTTCAAATTGTAGCCTCACACTATACACTATCAATATACACTGCTCAACTTACATCAATGAAAATTGACATGTTTGCTGCAGATGGCTGGTTGATGATCAGGAAGTTTGTTCCTTTGTATTCGATATGAGCCGGCGAGCCGGGACCTCCGACTTTTTTCTGACTCGTCATCAGATATTATTCTTGTTGTAATTTATTGAAATAAATAACGTCTATCTTTATGGCCTGACTGAGTGGCAGCCAAAGGCCATGCCAATAGAAATAAAATTGATACCTAAATAAAAGCCACCACTAAACTTGAGGAGGCAGTAAAATTCAAAATGGTGAGTTCTGTACAAAAGAGAATTCCTTTTCAAGTGTTTTCTGGTCCAAGTGTTAAGTTAGAGGTGCTGTGATTGACACCAGCTCCTAGCACATCTGTCAGTGACAACTTCAACCACAGAGCATCTGTAATAATACTAGAAGAAAACACACTGATTCATACACAGCGTCAACAATCACATGGTACACTCCCACGACTAGATATTAACGATATTCCCCCTTTACGACATTCTACGGATTACTAAATTCTTTACTTAACTAACCGTTCGACCTCTCGTCATTTAGAGTATAAAATAGTTCGTCTCTTCCTCAATATCAAACTAGTACGACAGGGACAGTGTGGTCACGCCAAACGTGCACGTGATTAAGGACCAGTTTACAGGATCACGTGTAAGTTACTGAAAGGTGGCGTTAAATTAGGTAACTTACGTTCGTAAGCGACTACACAGCACTACTTTTTTGATTCTGTGTAATCTGTTAGTTTGTCTTGTGTGTGCATGTGTTGTGTTTTCTTTTTTGTACATGTTCTCTCTGCAGTTATTTTTTTTTGTATGCTATAGTAACTTATATGTATACGTATGTGTGTAATATTTTGGGAAAGCACTCTCGTGCAGGCCTAGCCTTTTGGTGCCACCCCTTCCTATTTGGATGAATTAGATAATAAATAAATGAATAGACTAAGCGCCCCTAGAAAAAATAGATCACGTGTAGCATGGCAGCAGCGAGCACAGCAGAAAATTTCTTGACGGCACATTGGAGTGAGTTTAGGGTTGGCAGTGAACGCGATGCGATTATAGCGTGTCAACACGCCTTACTGCTATCGGAACAGTTCACACTGGTAAGTGACAGCAATATTTTCTGCCTCATATCGTGTGCTGTGCAGGACGGACAGGAAGCTGGTGTGTTACCAGCAGGATGGAATTCTTCACAAGAACTGTACACTATGAACTACCGACGTGATGGTCGCAAATACGTAGTCAAGGGGTTAGCCATGGATGACCAACTACTTGTGAATGTTCTAGTAAGACTGGCAATGTCATATGTAGTGTTACTACAGTCATTGTTTCTAGTCAAGTGTGGACAATAAAGTATACACATGTAGTGTAGACACTAAGGAGCATGTCAATCCCGACTGCCTACAAAGTTACCCAGGGTATTTATTATTAAGTGCCTTGTGGGACGTAATATCACAACATGTTATTTCAGGGTATTCAAGCAGTTTTCTCGATTATGTTCTCTGTTGCAGCAAGAAATAATTGATAAGTTAAAAGAGCCACAGTCTCGTGCTTCTACGTAAGCTAAAGGACTTAAAGAGCAGGTCACTTTTGTTATCCATGTAGGATGACTAGTGGTGCTCACGTCCCTCCAACAAGAGCTCATGTGACTCCTAATCCCGATCCACTTATGGTGGGTGGTCCCAGAATACCACATCATCGTGGTGATCCATTGTAAGCTTCATTTGTATTTACCATTATTGGATGTTTATAATATATACGTATAGGAGAGAGCCAAATCCCTTCAGTGTTGGGGAGGGGGACCGACTACCCTTTGGGCTTGGTGGTAGTGGTGGAATGTTAATGGATCCTTTTCGTCAAGGAGGAATGCCTCGTCTCCCTCAGTAAGCAATTATGTACTTGTATCTTAAGTTTAGTCAAATTTTTTGTAACAGAGGGGTACCCCCTGGTGCCCGGTTTGATCCGTTCACTCCTTTCCACCCACCTGCTCCAAGAGGACCACAATCACCTGGGTCCCGTCAATATGGGCAAGTCAAGCTAATCACATGGTGTTAAGTAGACTATATTCTATACAGCCCTGATCATGATCACCTCCCACCACCTGGATACGATGACATGTTCATGTGATTTTATGTAAATTTGTTGATTTTGTGACAGAGATACAATCTCTGAATAATTAGTAGTTAACTGTGTTCCTAATAATCAAGTACACTGAGTCTAAAGTACACTATTCCATCAACAAGGTATTGAAGATTCTTAGCAGGGTTGTAATTGATGTCCTTATGTGCTATCAACTCTGACTTGCCCCTGCCTTGAGCTGCTCGCTGACGATCTCTCACTCGCACTCGGACCTTCATAGTTGCACTGTCATCTATCACAACTTCACGACGATAATGATGCCTATCTTCTAATTGATTCAAAATTTCGATGACTAGTTTACCAGTGTAAGGCCAAACCAGGGACTCATCATATTCTCCCTGCATGAGGTAAAAGTGTGCAGATATGTGTGTCCCTTGTCCAGAGCCTCTTCCATCTCCATTACCATTAGCCATAACACGCAAACACATCTTGTAGCCTTCATTGTGAGTAAAGAAAGGAACGCTGAACCACTTGGCATCAGCAGATTGTAGGTGTTGGTTAAATTGATCAAACCTTACAATAATTGGCATAATTAGGTCATTGCTGCTTTCGTTTTCACCTATGGCATGTGAAATAATGTACCGATACCATTCCTCATTCCTGCTGCCCTGCAAACCATCAGATGACTGCACTGGTAAAGCATTCAAGTTGTTTGGCTCCTGTAGTTTCAAATTCTTCATTTCAACATGTAACTGCTGCTCCAGGACAGACCGAAGCTGTTGGATTTGGAACTCTAGATGGATCAGTTTTTGATCTGAAAGTTCTCGTTCAGATAGTAAATTGTTATTGTGGTCTTCCAATTGTTTAATGCGCTGCAATGCTAAGGAGTGAGCTGTCATAAGACAATCAAGGTGATAACTAACAGATTCTCCTACGTGATTATTAAGGTGTTTACGTTTCACTGTTACATGACAACCAACATTGACAAACTTGCAAGGGATTTCTTGCTCGGGGCAAATATTTAAGTGTTCGTCTAATAATCCTCTTCGCAGGTTCACAATTTTACACCCATTAGGACACTCTTGCTCACTCATGCGACACAGTGTTCCATGATCTCTCATAATCTTCTTGTATGTTGACTCCAATCCACATTGATCACAGATGTAACGCCTCATATCGCACTGACTATCCAGATGAGTTTGCAACTGACTTCGTTGCACCATCCGGCTGCATCTATTTGGACAAGGAACCTTGATATACTGGCATTCTCCTTCCAACTCTTCCGGGTTAAGATGTTTGTTTAGTTTCCCGAGTTGCCCCGTCCATTTACATCCGTGTTGCTCCTCCGTACACTTAACCATCAACTCGTTCACTCTCCGTTGTCTTCCTTTATCTAAAAACGTTGTGAACTCTTCGTTACAAAGAGGACATCGTTTCTTCTGCTTCTTGATCCTGTTAATACATGTGGCGCAAAACAGGTAACCACAGCAACTTGTTAAGTGTGGGTCGCGTAACACGAGCATACAAATTGGGCACTCGAACTCTTTAGGAGGAGGTTCCACGAATTCGACGTCATGTCCACGAGCAATTGCCTCCGTGCTATCTCCCATTATCTACGACTCTTTTAAACAGCAATCATCACGTGATTTTGGTACATCAAAGTTCGCGTGGTAAATTCGCGAATTTATTTTCCTGTCAAATAATTATAATATTGGTGCATTTCATTAATGTATAAAACATTCATGATATTTAGGAGTCATTTTAAAGTTTAAAACGCTTGTTACTATCATATATGTGGTAATGGAAGGTTTCTACCAATTTCTGCAAGGAATAGAGCACAACACTTTGCACACAAATACTAGCTACACTTACCTCGCAGAAAGCAACACCTTTGACACTGTTACCAAAGCGGTCAATCAGTGGGCCATACAGACACAACCCCAATATATCAGGTACTACAACTATAATAGCCCCCGATACACCTGACTTGGCAGGGAGACCAACCTAGAGGCACACAAATAGTACAGTAACACAGAGTGACAGTGACACAGTATGGGGAATAGTAGTTGCATACAGTAAATGATGAAGTTTGGTGAATGGCAAATAAAACTTTAGTGAATTTATCGAACACATATAATTGGCAAACTTCCTTCATTTATTCACACCAAACTTTCATTGTCTATGGTAGTAGCCTGAAGAACATACATTGAAGGAGAATTTTCCTGACAAATCATACATTCCACAAGTATGCATCAAGGCTAATGTATCCCGGACAGCTGGCTGGCTGTATACCTGCAAAAAAAGTTATAGGTGGGGCTAAAACATCAGTGTCACACCCACCTTATCCATGGTGATAGGACACACCCCTGCATTTGCCAGAGTACCAGCCATTACAGCCCCATTCTGACAAGTTATCTCAATAGAGCAAAGCTATAAATAAATTACACATAATACATCACAATTCTCCTGGTACAGTGGTATGTATACCTGAAAGTAATAATTTAAGATGCTTTCCAATTGTGTATTAGGCGGAAAACACTACAAATAAAACATACAATAGACAAACAAATGACCAAACAAACACACCTTGTTTTCTTTTAGGAAATAAGCCAGTGCATAGTTACGATCAGCATGATCTTTTTCAGAACTATAACTGCAATGAGAAAGACATCCACGTAGTTTTTGATACACACACAATTCAGAAACCTTAGAACAACTATATCACTTGAAGTGTTATTGCATGCTACCTACACAAAGGAAGCTTTACAATGGGCTAATTAATGTGGTATCAAAGTGGTCTCAGTAGCCACCAATAAAAATATAAAGTACAAAATAATTGGCTTCCTTCAGGCTACGTCAAGCATATATGGATCAACCCATTTGTAGAAGAAAAAAAATTGTAAGTTGGAATAGGAATAAAAAAAGTTGTGAAACAAGGGAATAGCAAATAAGTAGTGAAGCAAGAGAGGTTGCGGGCATTTAATCCATATATCCTTAAATGTTCTATTTTTTCCTTCTACTTGTTTGTTTACTTATTAAATAATGACTAATGAAGTTGCACATACTGGATCTAAAGAAAGAATGGCACTAGACATGCCATAAAATTAATTTTGCTTCTGAGCACGTGTCCCAACAATCGATTACTGAAAAGTACAGTGGCTGTCTTCAGCTATGTTCCGCCCATTACACAGCGATACAAAATGAACAGTATGAGAAGTGTCCCTGCAATCATTACAGAAAATATGGGCGATAAGTGTAGTAGCTACCACCACAGCCACAGGGAAGCCATATTGTGCAACCACCAATCGTCACCTTGCGTTGTCAGCAAAATAATCTGGGACACAAAGGAGGACAAAGGTAAGTCCGTGGTGCATGTATTGTACTGGCAAAAAGGCATGTCTCAGGATGAAGCAATGCAAACAAAGCAAAAAATCAAGCCCATAGCCTTATACATTGTCGAGTTATGCTTGTCTAAAGGCATCAGTTAGTTAGTTAGTTAGTTTGTTGGTCAGCAGAAAATTCAGTTAAATAGGAAATTTTTAAAAATTCCATAGAAACTTGTGGAAAGATTTGGGGTCACTCCTGAAGGCATTTTTTAAGCTTAACCAATACCACCAAGCTGTTTTGAAGGAAAACTGAGGCTACTTTTCAGGTGATTTTTGAAGGTAAGAAAGCCCAAAACTCCATGATCCCTAATATACAGTTTGATACTATGTAATAAGGCCGGCTTTTGCTGTACCATGTAAGGTCTTGCTGTAAAATGGATCCTTATGTTATCTATATACCTTCAAGTTGTTCCTAGAGTGTGGATAAACAAATGAAGCCCATTTGGTTTAAATACAGAGCTCCATTCAATTACTCTAATAGAACACACACACTAACTCACATGGGCATACTGACACTTAGTGTTTCCCCTCCACATAATCTCTTGTATATTTTCAACATCTAGACAACAGAGAAATAGCAGCCATACACACACAGATCAACGACACAACTTCACCTGATTAATACGATCTGCTGAAGAGCTTGAGGGAGCATGAAGAGCACATAACAACAATGAACCAGAATTGATCAAAGGGTTGTGCGGTCGCCCTAGTAACAGTGATGTCACCATAATATCACATACTACAAAATCCTATTCACACAGTAAAAATATTGTGAATTTGCCAACACTGGCTTGCCATAAGATTTCAATGACAAAGAGTTTTCCACTTAATAACAAAAAACCCCCTTTAAATTAAAAATTTGGTCTAAAAGTGTTCCTTATGGCCATCTAGGGATCAGTGAATTATACCTGAAGAATTTTGAGCATAATGAGAATTGTTCCAGCAAATTTAGAGCATAATTGGCATTGAGATACTCTAATAGAGCAGTCAACTACTCTAATAGAATAGTTAGCAAAATAACTTTTTGAAACTCTATTGCAGCATTCACTGAGATCTTGCCAACAAAAAGTAGCTTTCCAGTCTAACACAACAAGCTTTTTACTGCTTTAAAATTCTTGCTAAACAATATGCTAACAATAGTAGAGAAAAAGTACAAGAATAATAAGTACATTTTGTGAATCATTCGGGACAGGAGAAATTGACGAATACTTTTGTTGAGGCCTAGTTCCATATAAGCGTTTTTCTAAAATGAAGTCACTCTTAAAAATGGCTGCCTCTATTTGAATATCAAATGAAGATCAATGAATGAAGATCCTCTACATGAAGATGCACTCACTCAAGGAAGAATACATTGGTATAAATCAACAAGTAGGGATATATAAGGAAGTAGCTCATTTATACAGTAATAAAATCTATGGCTGATTTTCTAAGTATAGAGTAGAAATTTATTTACATATACCTCTGGTTGTTTTGCCTCAATATTAATCACAAATTCATAAAAATAAATTTGGGAAATAAATAGAAATTTAGTGTGATATCAATTTGAATAAGATGCGTTCCCTCTGTATTGTATCATGTGATGCAGACACACCCACCTTCACTATCTAAAGCTATTTCATTAAACTTCAGTCCGCTAGGTTCCTTGCCAACAAACTTATGCAACTAATAGCGATATCCAAACACGTTAAATCCTTAAAATATAGCTTACATTATCACGGCCAATTAGATCATTGAGTATCCCATAATTGAAGGCTTTTCCTGCGGACTGAATACTAAACCTCTCCTTGGCATCTCCACAATCATACCTAGTGTAAGTGGTACATGTAACTAGTGTTGCTGTGTAGTTCTAATATATTGGCTCACCGTTGGCCGTCTACAGTGCACAGTGACACGCCCCAAAACGATGGATCAACACTAGCTAACAGTGGTATGTAGTCAGCTAACTAAAAAGGAAGTGACATCATAGATCACAGGAACTAGACATCTATGTGCATCACAAAATACCTTCCCTCCACTAATCTCAGCACCTGATGAATAGATGGTGTCAATTTGTTTAGTGAATTCAAGAAAGTCTGGAATGACTAGCTGTCCCGTTACTGCTTTTTCAACCAGTGGTAAACAAGGCCCAGCAATTCTTTGACATTAGAAAATAAACAACACAAAATAAATTAACGATATAACAAAAACAAGCTACAAAGTCTTACGATGTAAACTGATCCTCATTTAGGTAGCCAGTTTCTGTGGCTTTCTTAGCATCAACCAGAGAGCTCAGTCTGGCATCATTTTCATACCACAAGCCTGCCTTCTTCACATCCTGTGTATCAACCCCAGTTACTATCAAAACATTATAATTGAATTAGTAACACATACCTCTAGCAGGAGATTCACTGATATTCCCTGAGGCGAGCCGTATGTTTTCGTTATGTATTCCGAGAACAATCTGGACGCCTGTCTTCTCCGAAAACCACTATTTGATGCTCGCAATAGCAATCTGCTGGCCAAACACAATCTTGTTTTAAGCCTCAGTGCCATTTTTGGGTGTCACAACAACTTTTGTATTGTAAACAAAAAATGTAACACCTTATTATATTAATTTCTTAACGCTAATAATGGTGGTCATTAGTGGTCATCTCAAAGTGAGGTAATCAGTAGCCTTGTTTTGTCACGTGATCACACGATATGGCTAAGAGGGTCAGGGACACTAGCAGCGACTACACCACGAGCAAGGTGATATACTGGTTAATAATGACGAATACTTCTTATACTTGCCCTAGGAGGCGCCGTCGCAGTCTTCTCGTGCGCCAGAACGCTGGAGGTGTGTACTGTCTCTGTGACGTTTGTACTGGGCTCGGGGTACTTACTGCTGCACTGCAGCTGTTGATACAGACAATGTTCGTCTTGTAGTAGTCTAAAAATACCCAACTAAGAATCGTCTTTGTTTCATCTATGGTTTCATTAACACTTTTAAAGAGTGATGTTTCACAATAATTTAGTAGGATGAATCTTTGCAATGCAAGTGTAAACTTACATAGTTCCCATGTTTAGTTAGTTACTAACTTTATAAGTTGCTTAATGGTTACATTCATTACAAAAAAAATCATTGATGCAGCTAGTAAAATGGTGGTGTGGGAAGCTAATAATAATGTCAATGTTTGTTATTTACCTTTAGTGTGAAGAACTGGGTGTCGTTTCTGAATGAACGTGCCCCACCGGTAGCCTACATTTTGTTATCATTTTTCCCGGCTGTGTCTGGTCTCAAGTTGGCCGAAGGATTTGTGGACTTTGAGAAATTAGGCTGGGGAACAACTGGCTTACTGGTTAGTTTACATTTAGTCTTGTGTGGCCACTTTTCTATTGTATGGGTTAAAACTTACCAATGGTCTGGCCATGCAAAAGCTAATGTTCTCTGTATATGAACTGTGAGGAAAGTCTTTGAAAACAAAGTGTGGCAGTTTGGCTATTAACTTTGGAAATTTTGGTACCAAATTGCATCATCTGATTTTGATTGATATAGATTTTTTGATGAGACTCCTCTGTTCCGCATAGCCGATCTCATCTTGCATGAAGTTCATAAATGATATGAACTCTTGCACAAGTTACATGTTGAAAAGTCCTTTAGCACTAGTAGCTGGCTACTTGCCACATAAACTTTATTAGTTTCTCATCCCCCACTCACATTTTGTTTTTCTTACCTTACCAAGGATTGTACCTCTGGTGGCTGGGTGCAGCCATTCAGCACCTGTTAAAAGTTGACACCTAGCTAGAACAGTCTAAGGAAATTGCATTCTGAATCCTTTTAGCTAGCTAATTCAGCTATCAAAAAATAAAATAAAAATCTTCCCTCCTACACTGCTACTTGGAGGATGAGCAGTATTGGGGGTAAATAATAATTACTACTTTTGTGGTAACAAAGTAATATAATGAAATACACTATAAAAACAGGTAATATAACTCAAGTTACTCTACTTACAAATTACCTAAGTAATGAAGTTACTGTAACGAGTCTAGCATATTATTACTACAAGTAACAAAGTTACTAATCTCGTTAGTAATCCACTAAGTAATGCCTAGCCACAATGAAGTAACGAAGCCTACTGACTGAATGAAGCTTATTCACCAGCTTCTTACTTATAACCAAGATTTGCACATTGTCCAACAACACAATCATGTCACGTGATAAGGTGGTAGTTTCACACGTGATAGCTTAAGGCTGTGGACACAAAAGTAATATAATATGTAATATTATTATAGTTACTTTATTTTATGGGTAATATGTAATTGTAACTAAAGAGTTCAGTTGAAAATAGTATATAAAATGTAACGAGTTACTTTTAAAAAGTGATTGCCCCAACACCGAGGATGAGAAACTAATAATTAAGTTTATGTGATGGAAGTGGTACTGTAAGTCCGAAATTGAAGGTGATGGTTTTGTAAAAATGGGTTGTGCAATTGGTAACCCTAACGTGACTACAACTGGTGACTGCTGTATCATGACGGTGGCTCTACTCTGCTAGCTACTGTAGGATCATATGGCGCCATCACCTGATGACTCACTGCCTTCCCTCAACATGTCTTGCAAGCTATAGACCATCCATCCACCACTCAACTCTTATCTGATACCGCGGTATCCTGGTATATCCGGTATGCTGCCCAGCACTAGTCATAACTCACTTCCATACGTAGTGACTTGAAACTGCCATCGCTGCTCATTGTCCCCATCCCCACCTGCATATTCTCACCAGCTGTTGTCACACTTCACCTGAATATCCTAGTAATATCCTACAATCGCTAAAATTTGTGTTGCTGTTGTTTTGTGTATGATTTCAGGCACCTCATATGGAGAATCTATCTAGATTGTAATTGTGCCAAATGTGTGTTCTATTAGAGTATATTTTATTTTGGTTGGTGGTATATAGAACAGATTATTTCACTGCATCATGACTTGCTGAAAGATGCCTCATCAATTATGCTGCCAACTGTTAATGATTTTGTGAAAGATAACTAACCACAGATATATATTTATATATATATATATATATTTTTTTTACCAGTAATTGACACCAATAAATGACTACTGTTACTAACTTACCTATCAACCTAATATGTGAAAGTGCCATACATTTATACAAAGCAAAGACAATGAACAGATGTTGTTTACTTATGGCATTAAAAAGTGTGTGCAATGAATTTTTGTCACTTTCTTCACATAGCTAATTACTGTATGGCTTCTCTGTATAGCCAGCTGTTACACTGTTAAAGTATGAACATCCTCACAAATGTGAATCTCATTTCCATTCCAAAATCTGTAGCTGGCTGCTGCACACCCTCCCTCACCTCCTTGAAAACTTAGAAGTGCTTGAGTTGTTGAGTCATTCCATAAACTACTCTAATAGAGCACACAGGCATGCATGTATGTACATGCACACACAGCACATCAAACTAAATATCCTATTATATACATTTACTGATGGTATACAATATTTTTAGTTGTTGTTTGTGATTTTGCGGATAATGGATGATGTCAAGGACTACGAAACAGACAAGATATGTCATCCCGATCGGTATGTGTTAATTGTTTCTAACTGCCACTGTTCATTGTGTGTCCTCTACTAGCCCTATACCCAGGGGATCAATGTCGTATGATGAAGTCTGCAAGGTGATCAGCGTACTGCCTCTATTGTTGTTAACTTTTACTGGAGCTTTAGCCTGGAGATACAACTACACCATTGCTGTTGTTTATTTCATTTGTGTAAGGTGCTTCCCCTTTGAAATTGCCCTAATAATTACACATTACCTTATTAGGCATTTTATCTATACATGATGTATTTAGAATTTGGTATTGGAGAAGTGCTGTCAAAGAGTCCACTAATATATGCAATCACACATGAGGTCAGTCAAATTGAAAGCAACTGAAAATCTCATGTAAATATTCCATTGCTAGTTTTCATTGTACCATTTCATATTCCCTTCTAGCTCATTCTATATTTTCTCACAATGTTTGTGCTCACTCTGGGTGGGAGACCATGGAATGATCTTCTTGTGCTAGAAATGGGAAGCATTGTCTTGTCAGCCTTCTTCACCTACGAGGTGTGTCGTAAACTAGACCCAACACACTTGAAGGTAATTAACAGAACACCATAATTGTAAGTCATGTGTGTGCGTCCACAGATCAAGGGTACTTATCTGGTCATCTACGGCCGAGTATACACCTTCATCATCGCCCTAGTATTAGCCACCATTGGTGCTTATAATTCCTACCTCTTAAAATGTCACATGTTTACATGGCCTGTAGAAGGGATTTTAATCATAGTAAGCTAAAGTTTTGTTACATTAATAATTGTAATGTTGCTGTTTTTTTCCTACAGAGTTTGTTAGCTCTGTTTCTCTACATGCCATCCAAGTATCCACTCAATACAAAGCCTAAGGCACACAAACCAGTTGAGGCAGTAGCTGTCCTATATCTACTAGTTCATTTCATCGCACCATTTGCAGCTACATTTCTTTGACAAAGGAAAACAGTTTTAAAACAATAGGTTATTTATTTTCTGAGTAGTTTTCTTATGAAAGATGCTACCATCATACCATAGTAACTAGGATGTCTGTTAGCTAGTAATCGTGGTGTCCATTCTGTTAGTCCAATTTGGGATAGAACTCCATGTACAGTCACTAGTCCAGTATATCCACATGAGTATACTTCATCTACTACTGCAGCAGCTGTCTCCAATAGAGCACTAGCTGATAGAGTCTCTGCCCATACACCACAAGCTGTATCAAATGAGTCAGATTGATTGGAATAGCCAAATGGGCCACTTGATAAGTGTTTGTGAGCCAAATCAGCACTAATAACTATGACAACCCGTTGTGCCATTGTTTCCAAGTGGTTGGCCAATGATTCCCCCAATTGTAACAACTCTGGTATCATTATAACACTACTGTAGTATCGTCGTGAAGGCTGGGACAATATCACAATGGGGATGTGGTCTGGTTGTATGAAATGTAATGGAATAACTTCTCCCCAGGCAAGTGGGAATGATGACAATGTACCTAATGGTGGTGCATGTGCGGACAAACCAGACACATTGTTGAGTCCATTTTATTTAAGGGACTTTATCAAATCTTGCGAAATTTCCGGAGCCAGTTTTACGGAGATGTTGTAACAACACGGAGGGCACTCGCAGTTGTCTGTATCCCCTCGCCCGCCAGCCCTCTGGTTCAAGTAGAATTGAAAATTATTTACATCAGCTATCCCGTGTGGTGTACTTAATACAATGAGGTCCGGATTTAACTGTCGTATTTCTCCACCAACTTGTACGCATGCGTTGTACAACTCCCACGCTTCTTGTAGAGTAGTGGCATTACTTCCATTAATGAAATAGTTCGGGTCAAGAGCTATTCCCCCGTGCGGTAATACAAATGCTCCAATAATCTCTGCACTGATTTCGCGAACAGCAGCAAACACAGCAATTAATACAAAACAATTATGCGCCATTTTCTTACAATGATGAATTTCAATTATATAGTTCTTAATACTAAATTCCGTAAAGTTTTCTCAGCTTGGATAACTCCGTGTCGCTAGACGTTCCCTCCAAGTAGGCAAAGATGTCTTTAATGACTGCAGAAAAGAACACAAGTTTATATAAATTAATTGTGTAGTACTTTTTGTTTTGTAATTGTATGCTATTGTTTTTGTTATGCATACTTATGTATATGTGATGTGTTCCTCTGGGCAAGTAAGGACGGCTGTAACCGATTGAGTTTAAATATATAAATAATAAAAATTAGCATTATAGTGACAACATAGACTGAGTGGGCATGGGATAGCCAGCATAGATTTATTCATGCCATGAAGATTTGGCTTGCAGGCTTAATAATATGCTAAATTAACTACTCACCATGTTTTTGTGAAGAGATGAAATTGAGTGCGATACTAAATCGATCGACTAATGTAAGTTGCTCCAGGATTTGTCCAGCTAACTGTGCATCACCTGTGGAAAATATTTTATAAATTACAGTGTGCGGGTTGTCAATTATTGTGTGGGAGCAAACCTCAAACCAGCCATGTCACACAAGTAGGGAGGGACAAACTGGGCAAAATTGCTTAACTAAAGTTTAGCATCTCAGAGTGGCCCTGATTTCTCTTGAGTTGTTTCGTGGTGAACATATTAATTAGATCACTAATATTTGCTTTATAGCTGTGATCACACTGAGATATAGATAGTTATATCCCAGGGGTGTATTTAGGGGTGGTTCCAGAAACCCCCTATTTCAACTTGTGGGCTTGCACTGAGTAGGAACATCAGACTATCCTAGTTACTAAACAGGGCAGGGCAGTATATAGCTACAGTGTAATAAAAAACTTACATTGATTCCTTAAAAGTGGGTTATGTATTGAAAAACTTTTATAGATACTCTAATAGAGCAGTCACATGAATTCTAATAGAGCAGTCAAAACTACTCTAATAGAACATTCATTTCAATTGGAGAATTTGGAAATATAACTATCCTATTTATGAAATCCTGAATCTACAGCATTTCTATTGTCAGCAAATCCCCCAGCATCTATTTTGTAAGAAACTACCTTGGAAAAATTTTGGATAACGTCCCTGGACAATATTTTAGCTATCACCCCTGTACTGGGATAACACAAGGGGAGGTTGATTACTGTCACTCTCATTACCCCTATAATAGTTTACCCTATCCAACACCTCAGTGCTAACTCTAATGTCACATAGCCTCCCAGAACTCTTACATTTATTTTCAGCTCACCCAAAAATACAATAACATGAACAAAGGAGTGATGTGTGACAGAATATCAATATTTGTCTGTCACAATGTCATAACACATGATCAACCTCCCAATTCATTTTAACAACAGTTTATAAGGAGTTCCTGTACCTTCTGTTAAGAAATTCTCCTTAATAGCTATCAGAATATCTGGAAGCATATTCCCATCTAGTTTGTTAGTTAGCACTAGAGGGGTATATACAATGTCACTATAAACAAAAGGCAGATAAGTTGTGACTTACATGATGGTAGCTGCTGTGGTTGGACTTGCTTGAGCAGAGCAGCATGTAATGCAGACCCTGCAGATTTTGGGACCGAGTTCCACTTCTGGATGAATTCATAAGGTGTGGCCTGTCAATGACATCACATTACATCATTAAGTATCACATGTTCAAACTACCCACCGAGGATAAAGTAACATCAATATGCGATGTAGCAGCAGTAGTGGGATTTTTATCTTTAGTGGTAGAAGATTTTTCTGATGTCTTTTCATCATCAATGATGATGGGTACCCTCTTTTTCTCCCCTCCCTAATAAAATAGAATACAATCCATTGAACTATACACCTCATGCATGCATACTTTACTGGTAGGTTTTTGTTTAGCAGAGCTCATCTCTTTGACAATGCTTAGTTCTTTCTGAGCAGCTTTGTTGCTAGGTTCTATTTTTAGTAATGAAGTGAGGTCATCAATGGCGACAGAGAATTGGCCACGTTCCTAATATGAAAGTAAATAGTTATATGCTAAAATTAGACCATGTTTTCTAACCTTCATGGCTTGCGCTCGTCTGAATAATGCCTTCACGTTGTTGGGTGATAATTGGAGTGCTTTAGTACAGTCGTCACAAGCAGCTGTAGGCTGTGGATACCATAGTATAGTGACCAAAGTTGTCATGGTAACCAATAATACCAACCTCATGAAGTTTAAGGTGGCACAATGCACGGTTGCTATAAGCAACAGGATTGTCCGGGCACAGCTGAATACACTCAGAATAACAAGACACTGCTTCAGAATATCTACCCTGTAGAATAGAAAAACCTCAACTCACAATAACGAACCATAAAGAACTCCATCCAATTACTCTAATAGAACACACACTTGATCTTATACAGTAAAAACAAATACATACGGTATTCAGCAGCAACAAAAGTACATTTCAACAACCTTTTTAACATGAGTGTTTCCCTCTTCTTTAAATTGTTCATATTTCTTAAGTTTTTGTTGCTCAGTGAGCTCAGGAGGAGTTGTTGATGACATCGTAGGTTGTTGTTGGACTGGTGGTATTACTTGTTGCCGTGGTGATGCCATGATTGCTGCGTGATCTGGAGGTACAGGCAGTTTTTTTCTCCACTCAAATCCTAACTGTTCTTGTAGCAATCTGGCCAGCCTGTTGAAAAGAATCACATATCTCATTCAGCCTTGCATACCTCACCTCGTGCAGCCCATCCTAGCCTGCTCAATGGAGCCATTTAAGTGTACTACCAATTGGTAATCAACAAACGCCAACTGGAACCTATAAATAGTAACATAATGTAATTGCATTGCAACAAAATTAGTAAGCAAAAGTTTTTTTAGAGTTAATATTTTGCAAAGTTTTACAAACAGCAGGCTCAATGTATTTATTGAATCCTTCAAGCATACTCAAATTCATTGTATTTAGCCATATTGTTGGACATTAATAATCATTAATAATAAATGACCATAATAAACACAAAAAATGAGTTCTAAAAATGTCTAGCTTCATCTTTGCATGGATATAGGCTAGGCTTAGAACAGTGATAGCTTCAAGAGGCAGGGTTGAGAGCAGAAATGTAAGATAAAATGTGTGGGGGCTTAACTTAAGTGAGTCAGAGGTTAATCTGTAGTGGCTGGTGAATGGCTATTTTATTTGAGTACTGGTCAGTGCCAATCACTGCTGACCACTGGGGCACATCATTACTTTGAAATGGGAAAAAAAAACATAGACAAACCTTTTATATACAAGAGGTCCTTCATACTACAACACAGAAAAAATAGTGTACTAACTTTTCCATTGTCTCATAAGCCAGAGCTCTGCGTAGCAGTGGTTTGTAGCTATTGGCTGGTGCCATGGCGATAGATGTTGTACAATCCTTGACACAGCTGCGACAGTCACCAATCTTCACATAACAAGCAGCTCTGTTACTGAATAACACTGCCACATCAGCAGGATTGCAATCCAGTCCCTCTGCAATGACACAAAGTGTGTTCAATGTAATTATATTATATCAATATTGTGACACCAACAAATAAAAGATTAGAAACATAAGTAGGACTCTTAGAAATGGAGGCATCCGCAGAATCAAACAGTATGGTAGTAGTGTTTAAGTAGGGATCGCGGTGAAAATTTTGTGCGCCACCCAAAATTCTGCCTTTAAAAATCATCCTAGGGACATTTTACAGCACGAAATCACCTTTACGGAATAGTACTAGTCCATGTAATACATTAAATACAACAAAACACTTACAGGTAGCCGGATATACAATGTTTTTAAAATCGCCAAAACTCGAATTTTAGTCTCTCACTGCCTCACTGACCACAGTTGCAAGGCTAGAGGCCAAATGAAGCAGCACATGGCCACCATTGTACGCCACAATAACAAACTCACCAGTGGGATGTGCCTTTTGGGGTTCCGACAAGTGTAGGCCCTCTGCACCTTGTCTTTTCTTTCATCTTCAATCAGGCTGCTTTTCTTTTTCTTCTTCATCCAACAAAACCATACCAAGACGTTAATTTTCCATAGCAACACTTTCTTTCAGCAACATAATATAGACACCACAGAATTATTTCAGAGCTGGATTTCAGAAGCACTTCAGTCCTGGCACTACTATAAGAGATATACTCTGCAAGTTCGCGATTGGGATCCCGTTCGTAACCACGCCCATCAATTAAAGATCTAGGTGGACTAATAGCAATAGAGTACGGAGACCATTCCTCTTAACCAATCTAGCTCTTTACTTAACAGTAAACAAGATAACCTTGGTCTAGCTAGCTGCACACCTCTTGGCTGACTTGAGATATACTCTAATATAACAGTCACTCTAATACAACAGTCACAAGTTACATTGTAGGCAACAAAAATCTAAACAAACCAGTATTTTAAAAAAATTGTTAATTTAAAAATGAAGTAGGAATCTATGCAACAAAAAGTAGTGAAACGAGATGAATGATGGTATTACGGCATAGTTCAGTGGGAAAGTCCCTACTGTGGCACATTAGCTATAACAATTATTTGCTTAATGCCAAAGTAGGAACTTTCCGACTGAGCTATGCTGTTAACCTAATTTATTTCTGGCATACAAACAAATACATACTTCGCTGCACACTGTTGATGGCGTTGCTGTAACAATCCAATGCTTCACCATATTGTCCTGCCTGGAACAGCTTATTACCCTGATCCTTCAGTTTGACTACATGTACTGGTAGAGGTTGTGTGACAACTGCCTTGGGGACTGGAGCAGCTTGTGTTGTCTCATGTGATCCTTTAGGTGCATCATGTGATCCTGAGGAACTGTCAAGTGATGTTGGTTGCTTAGGTTGATTATCAGTCTCATCAACAGGTTCGTTTACTTCTTCAATTTTAATTCTTCGTTTATTAGTGGAAGGTGGTTTTGTGGCAGATTGGGTGGCTGCTTTTGCTAACTCTGTATTGACTTCTTGGAATAACTCTTTGGCTTTCTTATGGTTAGGATTTTGTTTCAGTAGTAATTCTAAGTCTTCTTTTGTCCCCTTTAGTTGCTTCAGTTTGTGCCTGGCAATTGCTCTCCTCATACGAGCTAGGAATGAACAAGTATTGGAATAACTGCATACTACTCACTACACTGCACACATGTACACCACACTACCAACCAACCTTTGCCATTTTGTTCTTCAAGTTTCAACACTTCACTACAGTCATCAACAGCTTCTTTATATTTCTCTAACTTGATCTCTGCAATAAACAAAGTCACACATCACACCTCCAATTGATGCCTACCATACCGACTACAGCACGGTTGTTATAAGCAATGGCAGTGGGCGCTAACTGAAGACTACGAGAATAATATACCAATGCTTCTTGGAAGTCACCAGCATGAAATGCCTCATTGCCTTTCTCCTTCTCCTTCACTGCTTTGTCCTGCCTTTCAGCTTCAGTACATTTCATTAACTCTGTACAAATAACACACGTACACAAAAAATTCTACATATTTCAAAGAAAATGTGCATGTGTGTGGTACAGAACAGTATACATGTGGATAGTGTGTCAGTGTGAGTGTGTCTAACACCTTGAGTGAATCCTTGTTCACACTACTGCTCAATATGCAAGCTTGGGATAGCTTGCATGTACCAGATAATGAGCTAGAACAAGAGCACAATGTATGAGCCTTCTTTGGTGCTTAATTAAATTGCACTGAAATTGATGACATGTAGGCCAATGTTATAGCCACACGTCTTTTGCCAACAGTAGAAAACAGTTAGGAACAAGGTACATCTTGTGGCTGTATGTCATACGTAGCCCCATGTTTTAGAATAGTTTTAAAGTACAGAAAATAAAGCCAACAGATACAAGCCCGTATTCACATTACATTGTATCTTAGCCCAGAGGCCAATCCATGCCAGCCCTCTGGGTTTTGTCTGACTGTAGTTGGACTAGCAGTGTAAATGTAGAACTAATTGTTTTATAAGTGTTGTGAAATATATTTTTATATTATGTATGCATAGCTATCAACACCTACCCACACACTTGATGTACCACCAGACTTGTAAATAGGAACAAAAAGAATTAGTTGTATTGTGATTGTGGACTGAGTTGCTGTGAAAGAAATCACTCATACTACTACACTGGCGTAGTTGGCATCCTTAACCTCAAGTGGACCGGCAGAGATTCTGTGCCGAACTTATAACCCAAGTCGATTAACCTGGTACCGTGGTTTGACTAGTTGGATTGGTCTAGAACGGTACCAGCGAAGGTCAACACACCATACAATATTGTGCCATTGTTCTCATCTGTTTTTGCTAGCCACCGAGATGTCACAAGAGCAAAACACCAGCCAGCCGCAACCGCTTGGAGGAGGCCATCAATCCCAGAAGGTACGTCCCATTATTACTCCTGATGCTTTTAATGGTGAAGCGTCGTCAAATTAGGATGAGTGGATAGGCCATTTCGAAAGTGTGGCAAGAGTCAATGAATGGGACGAGGCTAATCGCCTTCTCTGGTTGGAAGTACGCATGACGGGAAAAGCTCAAAGTGCTTGGAGGCGCATCAGCAATGAGGCAAAAGGTCATTATGATACGGCAAAAGACGCTTTACGGAAAAGATTTTAGCCTGACAGTCGGAGGGAACTCTATGCTGTGGAATTTCAGACCCGCAAACGCCATCGTGGAGAGGCCTGGGAGGAGTTAGGTGATAATTTACGTTTATTGGCTGATAAAGCTTTCCCAGATTTAGAGGACAAAGCTAAGGAGCAGCTTTCTCTATAGACAGGTTTCTGACATTGTTAGATAAGCCTGCCCTAGCTCTATCAGTCAAACAGAAACGCCCAAGAAATATTGATGAGGCAGTCTCGTATACCCTGGAAATAGAGTCGTACATTATGACAACTTGCTCTGCCTCGCGTCCAGTTTCAGTGGCTGAAGTGACACAGAAAGAACAAACTGATGCTGATGCAAATACGCAGGAGACAGTTGAAACCATTGCAGCAGTACAGACTAAACAAGATGCGATCCTGTCTGCACTCCGTGACCTCACACTTCGCCTCGATCGCTTGGAGCAAAAGGTGGCCAACGGAGAGAAACAGCGAGGGTATCAGCCACAAAGCAAAAGGGTATCACAAGACCGACCTCGGGATCCAATTGTTTGCCGACGATGTGGGAGAGAAGGCCATTTTGCCAGAGGCTGTGCTGCAGATCGTACGGGAAACGACTAGCCCTCGATGCGGCGGGTCACGCAAATGAGGGCTCTACTGGTATTAAGACCCAATCAGACTTTAATGCACAACATTCTGCACTTTTTAACAATTTTAAAACATTATTATTAGCGGTTAACCCCGCCACTGCGTACCATATTGTTGGCTCCGTGCTTGGGAAAGATTTTCGCTTTATGCTTGATACGGGAGCTGCTATTAGTCTTATAAGCGATCGCATGTGGCAGACAATAAACGATGGGAAGCTGAGCTTAGTTAATTGGGATGGTCACAAACTAGTTGGGGTTGAAGGTAGTGCTATTCCCATCTTAGGGTAACCAGTTTGAGTATAAATTTCGCGGGCATTGACGTCACTGGAGACTTTGTTGTAGCCAGGGAGCTTAACTCTGACGCTATACTAGGGCTTGACTTTCTGGAACGCAATCACTGCTGCATCAATACTGAACAGCGAACGCTACACCTTAAGGGGAGAGCCCTACATCTCACACGGGACCCAGATTCCGAGAATACCCAAGGGACGGCGAAGGTAGCCAAAGTACTACTGCAGGACCAGGTAATTCTACCACCTCACAGTCTTATAGAAGTCATGGCAAGGGTGGATACACCTACAGTGGGGTGTAGCGGCGTGATGCTGGTCGAAGATTTGGCTTGCCTTTCCAACCGCTTCGTCACAGCAAATGTGGCAGTAACTCTCAACAGCACGATGACGTAACGAACGTACCCGTGCGGCTTCTTAACATTTCTACAGGCTCTGTCACATTACATAAGGGAACAGCTATAGCCAGTGCATCGGCAGTTGAACCACTGACCACATGTATAGTTGCAAGTGCTACAGAATCTGCTATGGCCCCAGAGTTGGATATTACTCCAGCACATCAAGAGGTGCTTTGGGGGCTAGTCGAGAGCAGCGGAAGTACCCTTAATCTGCAACAGAAGCACCGCCTATTCAACCTCCTGCTAGGCTTTGCAGACGTCTTTGCAATGAATGACAACCAAATGGGTAGAACCGACAAGCTGCAGCACTCGATCAACACTGGAGACCACCAGCCAATACGACAGCAAGCTAGGAGAATACCACTGTGTAAAAGAGGAACGGACTACTTCAAGACATGTTGAAGCGCAAAGTTATACAACCTTCCAGCAGTCCATGGGCTTCGCCAGTGGTCTTGGTAAAAAAGAAAGATGGCTCTACTAGATTTTGCATCGACCTACCGTAAATTAAATTCTATCACTCATAAGGATGCATACCCCATACCGCGCATTGACGATACCCTAGACACACTCTCAGGATCGCAATGGTTCTCCACGGTGGACTTGTTGAGTGGTTACTGGCAAGTGGAAGTAGCAGAGGAGGATAAACCCAAAACAGCCTTTACAACACATGAAGGACTATATGAGTTTAATGTGATGCCTTTTGGGCTTTGCAATGCCCCTGCCACATTCCAAAGACTCATGGACTTGGTATTGGCAGGGGTTCAGTGGTCACAATGCCTGGTTTACCTTGATGATGTGATTATCATCGGCCGGGATTTCGAAGAACACAAATCTGAGTAGTGTCTTACAGAAGTTAAGAGAAGCTGGGTTACGTCTAAAGCCAAGCAAGTGTTCATTTTGTAAGGAAGCAGTTACATATTTGGGGCACATTGTGTCAAGAGATGGGATTACAACTGATCGAGAGAAAACAGCCAAGGTGACTAGCTGGCCAGTCCCTAAATCTGTCCAGGAAGTTCAACGATTTCTGGGGTTATCTTCGTACTATCGTAGATTCGTCCGGAACTTTTCTGAAATAGCCAAACCCCTACATAGACTGACCGAGTGGGGTCGAAAATTTTCCTGGACAGTGGAATGCGAAACAGCTTTTGCCACACTTAAGAACCGTCTAGCTAGTGCTCCAATACTGTCATTTCCTGATTTTTCTAAGCCGTTTATATTAGACATTGATGCCAGCCAGGAAGGAATCAGTGCAGTACTGTCCCAGATTAATGAGGGAGAAGAGAGTTATTGCTTACGCAAGCAGATCCCTAAGTAAGGCTGAGCGAAAATACAGCGTTACCAGAAAAGAGTTATTAGCTCTCATTACATTTACCAACCACTTCCGTCCCTATCTCTTGGGCCGAAACTTTGCTTTGCGGACAGATCACAGTTCCCTTACCTGGCTACACAATTTCAAGGAGCCAGAAGGACAGCTGGCACGATGGATAGAAAAACTCCAGGAATTTAACTTCACCATCCTTCACCAACAAGGCAAGCAGCATCAAAATGCTGATGCATTGTCAAGGAGACCAGAAGATCAGACGAGCGATAGTTCAGATTGCCTCAATCCACCATTACAAATATCAGCAACAACATTCGCTGGTGAACCCAAAAATGCAACAGGAGACAGTTACTTGAGAAAGAAGCAACTTGAAGATGAGATAGTAGGACCCATCCTGAGGGCAGTGGAAGCCCAAAATAAGCCAGATACACAGACTCTTAAAGGAGGACCGAGAGAGACTCACCAACTTGCCCAACTTTGGGAACAATTGGTGTTGAAGGAAGGGATACTGTACAGGAAGTTTGAAGAAGAGAATGGTAGAAAGTCTTACCTGCAACTTGTAGTACCCAAGGACCTGAGGGAGGAAGTACTAGAGGAATCACATGCTGGGAGTATGGGTAGTCATCTGGGAGAAGATAAAACCCTAGCAAGGATAAGGGAAAGGTTCTTTTGGCCAGGTTGTCCCAGTGCGGTCAAGGAATGGTGTAAAACCTGCGTTAACTGTGCTACTAGAAAGGCCCCACCCCAGAAGCGACGAGCTCCACTACAGAAAATCTTGACAGGGTACCCCATGCAGATGGTTGCAACAGATATCATGGGACCATTCCCAACTTCTGCCAATGGCAACAAGTATATTTTAGTTGCATCCGACTACTTCACTAGATGGGTCGAAGCATATGCCATCCCTAACCAGGAAGCATTGACTGTAGCAAGGAAGTTGATTGATCACATGTTTTGTCGCTTTGGCCTCCCTGAACAACTTCATTCGGACATGGGGACACAATTTGAATCCAAGGTAATCAAGGAAGTGTGTGACATGCTGCACATCAGAAAGACTCACACCACACCTTATCACCCTCAGAGTGATGGGCTAGTTGAAAGGCTCAATCGCACCATTCAGAGTATGCTTGCAACCTCGGTTAATGGTCAGGTCGAGGAATGGGAGAGTTGTCTACCTAAAGTTTGCCAGGCATACAATACCAGCAAGCATGCAGCAACTGGCTACACCCCTGATGTTTGGTCGGCAACCACACATGCCCTTGGATATCATATATGGGGTTCCACCTGATCACAACCAAGAACATTGTCAATATGCAGCAAACATAAGGAGAACAATGGAAACAGCTTATCAACTTGCAAGGGAAAACATGCAAACTTCGGCCATTCGACAAAAGGAACACTATGACCTGAAGGTGCATGGGGATAAGTTTGCCCCTGGCCAACTTGTGTGGTTGTGCAACCCTGTAGTCCCTAAGGGGAAATCTAAAAAGCTGTTAGCCCCTTGGGTTGGACCATACAGAGTAGTGAAATGTCTTTCTGACACTGTGTATAGAATACAGGACACTCGAGTCAGCAGAAAAAGACAAGTAGTGCACTTTGATCGCCTCAAGCCCTGCCACCAGGAGGTTCGGATACAGCAGAAAGGAAAGCACCCACAAAGACAAATTGATCCACTAAGTGCTCAAGGTCAGATTAACAGAAGTCCGCCACCCCCTGGCACAGAACTACCAATTGTGGAGGATGACAGCATAGCATCCCAAGATCTACAAGTGACCAGCATGACCAACTTTCCAAGCCAGACAGAGCGTCGATACCCTCAGAGAACTAACAGGAGAAAGCCTGCAAGGTATTCAGATGACTAGACATGGGACATGTCTTTCAAAGAGGGGAGTAGTGTAGAACTAATTCTTTTATAAGTGTTGTGAAATATATTTTTATATCATGTACGCATAGCTATCAACACCTACCCACACACTTGATGTAACACCAGACTTGTAAATAGGAACAAAAAGAATTAGTTGTATTGTGATTGTGGACTGAGTTGTTGTGAAAGAAATCACTCATACTACTACATAAATGCCATACTGAACCATCTAGGATGGCCAACTTTAGCTGAGTGATGTCCCATCCCATTTTGTTGTGCTTGATTAACACTGTAATTTATTTGAACTGTTAGGAGGTAGTGTGAATTATAAGCGCACTGCATATTTGCTGTGTATGCACTTGTACCCTATTTATAGAAAGACTTAATTTTCAATCAATAATTAAATCCTGACCTTTCTCTGTTAACAGCTGAGGAAGACTTGTGGTTTGAGGCGAGGGCGTGGTACTTGTTTCTGTGGCAGCCAACTCTTTCTCCACATCATATTTATCCCATGACTGATAGTCACCTGACTTGATACGACTTGTACTAGACTTGCTTGACTGGTTTGACGAGCTCTGGAGTTTAAATCCATTCATTGAATATTACTAACACAATCATACACTCACTGATTTGTTTGTCATAGAGATATTTCCACTCCTAACTGGTGGTAAACTGTCACCATTACTTGTCTCATGTGATGTCATGTGATCCTCCTTCTCAGCCATTTTGGTCTGCCACTCCTATTTAAACAGTAAGTGAATGTATTAGAATACAGGAAGCTCACGTACGGTTAAGTCGTTATTTAGTTGATCTTTTTCTTTGTGTGATAGTTCTGAACTCTTCACAGCAGGATGAGACTTTATCAGCAGTTTACTGAAAAAAAAACATAGATTCATTTTACACATAGACTAGATATACATTTAAATTAATTTATTAACACCTTGATCAACATCATCAACACTACAACTACAAAAATAAAAATCATAAAAGACACCCAAAAACTTATATATTACCGGCTTAAAATCCTCGTTAAAATCACTGAACAAATGCACCAAATTGATTGTTATCTACTCGCTACCAGTACCTCTTTGGATTAAGCTCTGCCAGTCGCTTCTCGGCACATTCTACCAGCTGAGGGAAATGCCCTTCTTTTCCGGAACTGTGAAGTCTCAACGTAAATGTACAGGTATACGGAGCCGTGTCCAACTTACCGGAGTACCTTCAGTATCTTTTCTACCTCGCTGGAGTTCTTGCAATCACGCACGTAATTGTAGTCTAAATGTTCCACTGGAACGTCGCTCATCTTTTCCCGCGAAATTCCCGGAAAAAACAGCAACCAGCTGAGAATTTAGAAATTCACCTTGTTTCTACTAAATACTTTTGATTTGTGAAAATATTATTAAAGGCGGGACCGTGGAATGCTGTATGTTATATTAGAGTGTTTTGTAAGATCACCACTTTGCTCCATTCAAGCATATGATTCAAGACGAGAGTGGTAGCACACATCGTAGCACACGTACACTATCGTGTCCAATAAAAAAAGTTATCACTAGTAATTAATGTAGCAATGCTATAACGTTTACTCTCATTCCACTATGACAATACACAGTAACATTATAAATTCAAAGTTGATTTAAAATAAATATACTATGATGATACAGTATGGCTATACAGGGGTGTGACACAATGGACAGTTATTGTAGGAAGTTATTTCGTTCTCAAGTGCTCTGTGTTTGCATGTTGAGCAACTCCAGTAATGATAGTCCAGTAATGGCTGACCGCTGGCCACACAACGAGGGAACTTGTTGCCACACTCCGTACACATCAGATCCCTAGGGGGAGGGGGTATAATATGTGACAGACTATAGGAGTACACTGAATAATATATACCAGTCATTTATCATGGCTCCACAGTCTGGACAATTTGTTTTGTTTGATACCACATCTCGGGGAGTGTGCCTGTTGGGTGAAGGGAGAACAAGTTAGCATAAAATCCGGAGGAGTTTGGTAATGTGTATAGTAATGACATAATGTAACTACACAACCAAACACAGCGTCTGTTTTAAAAATAAAATAAAATAGCAAGTCCTGAGCTAGGCAAGAGAGATTTATCTACATTGTATGGATCTACTAGCAAGCAATGTTGGCATGGCACCACTTATTTCACCAGATGAAGAAAAGTGATGAATATTCAACTTTTATTGATTGTTTTGATTGTCTGGTAGAGATCAATATACTCTAATAGAGCAGTTGAATATTAACAATATTTCAAAGACCAGTATTACTATTGCAGATAAGGTGGACTTAGTCATAGACTATTAGAACATGTACAAGTTGGGGGTGTTCTGTATCTAGTCCCACAAAGGATAATTATAATAACTGACCTTGTGAATATTTCTAGTGACAGGTCACTTAGCTGTGCATGTTTTTTATCACCAACGTTCTCCAGAGATTCAAGCACAACAAAAGCCTGAGGGAGGAAATGACACAAAGATGTAATAATATTATTCTGTGATCACCTTTGAGCACTGGGAGAATGCTTGATGGAGGGCTGAGATCAATGCAATCAATGAGTGCACATCTGATGGTGGTAAAATGTCATCATAATCAACCAAACCAAGTGCCTGGCAAGATGAGAAAAATGTTACTCATATAGTCATACAAATATCAAGGTTGCTGTCCCTCACCGTTCTCAAGCTGGCTTCTCTGTTTCCCTCATACAACTGCCGTTGAGCAAGTAAGAAGAAGTGATAGGCCTCGGCACCTCTCCAAGCATTATCTATAATCCTGCTGTCTTCAAGAGTGTTTGCTTCTTCTGCAAGCACTCCTTGTAGAGATGACAAGATCTAAATGTATAATGTAATGGAGATTTTATACCGTCAGATGGTACCTCAGGTTTGCTGTCAGCTTTCTGTTGATGTTGCTTATTTTTCAGCTGTGTTCGATAGCTCTCGATCTGTAGGGCAATATAAAGGTATTGTATTGCATATCATGTGTTGTTGGCTGACCAGTAGGCCACAGAGGACGTGAAGTTTCTTCATAATCATGGGACTGGCTTTGTTGGCTGACTGTTCTTTAGCTACCTACATGCTTGTTAAATATGGAAATGATACATACACACATACACACACTACCTGTTGTAATAATTTCGCCGCCTCAATAAAACGATTAGCCTTGTGATAACTAGATCACATTAGTAAAGGATACAATAATAACTAAACTATCAAGTTAACATACAGGGCAATAGCTGTTAGTTTGCGATCCTTCTCCAATAAGTGATTAGCATACTTAACAAGCAGCTTGTCGACATCCTGTACATTGTTTCGATTGGCTAATTCAATGGCTTGATCCCACTGAGTGCAGCAAAGTAAGATCATGTGAACACAGAGTACATGACTGGTACTTACCTCATTCAACTGGACACATACATTAATGGCTTCATCTATTTTTGCACACTACAAGGGGGTGGGGCTATAGTCTTGTACACAATTGGTTAAATTCACCTTAAGGAAAGCAGTAACAGCTTGTTGACACATGCCAACCTTCACAAACATCTTGGCAACTGTCTACAGTGATACCATGTGATGTGCATGTGACAAGCATGTGACAAACATGTGACACACCTCCAGTAGTGGGTGGCCATCTGGTAGGGTGGACGAGAGTTCTTGTAGGCCTTTGTAGTCTTCCAGTCTGTAGAAGCATTCTGCTAGTCTGTCTTGGTTGCGTCCCTGGCTGTAGTAGGTCACTGCGTGTTGCCTGAAACAATGCCATGGGTAATTGGGGGACACACACACATACTAACCATTTTTGTCTATCAGCATAATAATCTCCAATAGCATTCCAGGCTTGTGCCAGTAATGTATCATTCCCTGCAGTAGACTACAATCTAGCCAAACAATGTGAACCTCACAAACCACACCCACCTGTCCCGCCTCCTTGCTTCAGCAGCTGTATGACCCTAAACCAATCACCCAACTTGGTCCTTAGTTCTACTGCCAAGTCTCTGCGGTCCATTTCAATGTATATTTTCTCTGCCTCTTCAAATCTCTTGAAGTAAGCTGCTACTTCTGCAAGTTGCTTCTTGTCTGACTAAAAAGAATACAGAAACAGAACATAGTAAGAGAGATACAAATGAGAAATGGCTCACATCAAGTTTCTTGAGCCGCTTCACAAACTGAATTCCTTGATAGTCTCTGGAGTGGACAAATGCCTTCTCAGCCACTTCAAGTTCCAGTTTCTCAAGGGCTGCTTCAGCCAGTAGTCTCCTGTATGTTCATGATATATCATCCACACTTACCATAAACTTCAGGTAGTGTGGTAATGAAATTTGGAATTAACAAAAGTAACAAAAACAGAATACAGCATAACATGTAGTTTTATATCTTTATCATCATAATTATACGACTTCTTCCTGCTAAATTTTCCATATCTCTTCAATTTTCCCTTGAACCTCTACATATCACACAAGAAGGACTCACCATAGTCTGGGGTGTGGGTTGTCTTCAATAAACTGACTGGCATCACTAATACCGACCTTTTCTAGTAGATCTCTACTATCCCTGAGGGACTAACAGGGGAAATACCTATTAAGTGCTGTAGACAGCTGAAAGCCCCGCTCACCTTGACCTCCATTTCTGCTATAAAGTCTTCAGCAGGATTATCAGGATCCTGTAAGAAGATAAAATGAACGGGTAAACTATCAATAACATGTACACTGGAGTGTGGACATTTTAGTTTCGATGAATTTTTTTTCATTTAAAGCCCAACAGACATCTGTTCAATCACTCTAATTCAGAGTTTGGCTAATAAAAAGTTATACAAATTGTTATTTCAAAACGTACCTTCATAATTTCATCCATCAAAACTGACTTCACTTGTAAATCTGAGAATGAACAAATGTGTCCAGAGCAGACAACTGGCTCCTAATATTTTCACTTGGATGACACATTACCATGACAACACCAGTGATGATATCACCTCGGGGTCCAGCCCCCTAAAGATGTACATGCGAGTCTTCTCCATCATTGCAAACATGTCTGGATTATCATCAGCCCAACAGAGATCCCAAACCTCTTTACGTTCTAGTGGCAACTGTCTGCCTATCTGCTCGTCAGCACTAGCCAGAGATGGCTTCCTCTATCACACACCACAAGTTAACACAATGACACAACCAAGTAATAGAGGTGCAACAATATGGAAATTTACCGACATGAGATTTTATGATATAAACTCTTACTTCATTGCGCCCCTACTATATGCACACTGCTCACCAGTTCAAGCAATCCCAGCATCCCATTAATGTCAATAACAGATAATTTGCTATTAAGGGATAGCCTGAGAGAAACTTATAAAGAAGGCACAAAGCTTACGTGGAATCACAGTTTAGAGAAATCCGGTGTGGCCTACAATTCAGCACCACCTTGCCGATAAGACTCATTTTGGGCAGTGAATAAGACTGCAGCTTTCCGGACACCCTACCCTGCAAATAGGGAGGTGGGTGTCAAGCACAGAATCGCATGATAAACATGTGCTACTCACCACAATGAGGCTTCTGTCCGATGCACATACACAACAAATTGGATCGACTGTTGCCTATAAGGATAATATAGCTAATGTAATAACAAGTATAGGACATTTTGCTGTTGTACGGACAGTTACTTGTAAAGGTGAAAACTGAACAACAAAAAAAGAAAAAAATTGACAACATCACTTTACTGTGACAAAAAATATAGAGATTCCAAAGCCCCAAGAGCTGATATTGACCATGCTCAGTATCACATTAATAAGAGAGTATATCACATATCTAAGACAGTAGACTAACCTTGTCAATTTTACTATTATCAATGGTGTGATCACCACCATCCACTGGAACATCATCAACGTGCAGTAACATTTCTTTCCCCTCACGACCTTTACGTAGGATCGTGTAGGCTACCTCAGAAGTAGCCAGACGTGAGGTGGTACGATAGTGCCATGTATAAATCACATTCCTTGTTGCCACAGCAATGTGGGTGTATGATATACAGGCATAGAGAGGCTCTGTGGATAACCTCATATGAGACAGACATACACACAGACAAACAAGTCTCACCAATGTCTAAGTATCTGGAGTCTACAGGAGTACCAAGGTCATTGCAAAGGAGCAAGGAATACTGCCCATCTTCCATTTGTGATACCATCAAACAATAGTCTCGACATGTCTCCAGGAATAGCAGCTTCTTAACTGACTTGTAATTACGCTGTGTTTGGTTAGGATGAGGTGTGTGTGTGTGTGTGTGTAATGTGTCCCATTTCTCACTTCATTGGTCTGGCTGTTCCAAAACATGATGCTCCGTTCTGGCTTGTCAGGTCGGGTATAAGCATAGACAATTGTGTTGGAGAAATATCCCCACTGTACATGTAAAGAGAACATTGTAATGTAAATATACGTACTCTACACACTACACATTCATACACAGACAAATAGCAAGACTAGTGCCCCACAGGATGTAGTACTGTGTTACACAGGAAAGGGATTCATAGTCTATCCCAGATGTAGTGTATGGACTGTGTGCATAGTGTTAACTGTGTTGTTGGCTTGACACTATGCCTCACACAAGGCATGAGGTTATTATGCCCCAAAATTGAGCTCTTGAGCAGTGCTCCCAAAAATCACCCATTATGCTTTTAATAAATGCCCAATTATTCTACATTCTATGCAGCTGTATTAGACCATTTGCATTGATGTTTCAACTTCAAATAGTTTTCTATCCTTTTAGCTGGATGGAGTATTTCATTTCTATGTGGCTGATTTATTAGAGCAGTAATACGGGGGTGGATCTAGGGGGTGGGCTTTGGGGGCTGAAGCTCCCCCCTTCACTTTTAGGCCACTCTAACAAAATTCCTTGTTTCCCATTTCATTGACCTTAACCAAAAATACATGCGGGCAGGCGGTTCATTATCCATTATTCATTATAGATATTTTCACTAATTTTCATAACTATCTTACAGGTAAGAATACAGTAGAAATGTTTAAACTAAGAACTTTAACAGTGAAAAGCTAGCTAAAAGGGCTTTCTGAATGCTAAACTAGTTACTGCTATGCTGCCTATGCAGTCACAGGATAAATAATGAATATTGGCAACAATAATGAATGACCATGTGGGAAGAGAATCTGCATGCGGGCGGGAAATGGGAAACAATGAATTTTGTTGGAGTGGCCTTAGGCTTTACTTGATCAATATGTTGCAGATTATAATGAAATTTTGTCTTAGCATAATTATATGATCACTAATAATACAAATACTCATAAACCCACCTTATAAACATCTTTCCATTAGTGGATTTATGCTAAAGGTTATGCAACAAGGACATCAGCATTGGAGGTGTACAAGATCGAGATACTCTAATAGAACAGTCACCTAACTACTCTAATAGAGCACTCAGTGTAAGCATAAAAGTTGGTTCTGTTATGGAATTTTTCCAACTCTGCCTGCACCTATACATACAATGAAGTGCATTGGTTTGTTTAAAAGGCTTGTTCATCTACTTTTGTAGTTATTACCAGTACTGGTATACTTAATTCAGGTACACAATTTCCATTGAAAATGCTCTCAGATTCAATCTCGTATCATTCAAATTTCAAAATTTTCCAGTTTCAACATTATTAATCTATCATGCATGCAATTGTTAGATGGTGCATCATGTGCTTGGTTGTCTGAACCTACCCAAACCTTTCCATTAGCAAATGCTGCAGAGAGCCATATATATCTAAAGACAGTATATAAAATATCTACAGGCAGAAATATGCATTTTATGTGGAAATGTCTCCAAATAGCAGTATTTTAGCATCTAATTTTCAAAGTTTTCCTGGAGGGGCATGCCTAGTTCCAGCATGCTTTGCATGCTGGGGCTGGGAGGTGTGGTTTGCACACCTCCACCCGAGAGATTAGTACCTTGAGTTACCCCCCCCCCCCCCCTTTTATAAATCCCCCTTTTATAAATCCTAGATCCGCCCCTGTAATATGTGTGACTGTTCTATTACAATTCTGACCGCTCTATTAGAGTTTCTGCAATCTGCAGACTTTCCTATTATCAAAGCTTTATACTCAGCTCAAAATGTTAGCATAATTCCCACACACACATCTATTATGTCTGAAATTATGCCAGCATAGTTGCCACATCCCTACCTCACACACGCACGTGCAAACACACACACACACACACACACAAAGCCTTCAGCTACCTTGCTAGCACAGTCATGTCTACCCAGTGGACCAGCACTGGGACACTTGTGTGCTACTCAGGTGCTACGAGTCAGTGCAGGCAGACCCTCCTATGGTAGGACTATTTACACCAGGTACCCAAAACACACACACACACACAGAGTTTGTACAATTATAATACATCATGCGCACACATGGCCACGCATTATACATAGTTATGTACATATAATTACATACAAACCTTGTAATCATGACGAATATTGGCAAAATAGATGAAAGAGTCAACAGCAAGTGCAACCCTTAAGCTGTTTATCTCCCACGTGATAGCACTAACAGACTTGCCAGGAATGCGTAGAGTGTACAAGTGCTATTGTATAACAACATCTTATCAAGTGGGAATATAATACACCCAGCTAACCTGTCCCATTGGATTATAGAACTGTACTACATTATACTCTTTTTCCTGTTGTGACATCATAAAGTATATCACAAGGGATCACATGATGCTCATGTCATACCTGTGAAGAGATTTGAGTACCGGCAAATGCCAACAGTTTCCCATTAACATTCCACTTGATGCAGCTGACTGCGATGCCTGTATCAATCTTTATTGGTGCTATACAAGAAAATCATAAAACTAAAAGTATATTAAAACTGCAACATTTTGCCTAAAATCTAATAAAAAGTTTGGGTAAACAAACCTTATCTGCAGTAAATTCTGACTTTCCTACTATATAGGACAGGCCAGCTATAGGTGGATAGTACATAAACTATCCACCTATAGCTGGCCTGTCTGCATACTGCACTATACAGTGTGCTGCTTACCAGGGTCCAGTTCATGTTTCATCAGTTGGGCTCTTCCATTATCAAAGCATACTGCTAGACTGGGACAATTAGGGTCACCGTATCCCTTGCCAATATACCACTCCAGTCCAGCTAGCTGTACTGCCCCAGTGACACTGGACAAACAATGGATGGTCATCTTACCCTGTAATGTCATGTGATGTCATAGAAAGCGTCAAGGAGCTAAATTATGCATCAATGATTTGGTAATTTTTGTCAGTCTCAATACATTACTACTGATACCAAAAATATTTGCACAAATAGATCCAGAGATATCAGAACCATGTATCTGGCTCCAAGATCTATATAGTTAATCTGGCACATAGCTAGATAAGCTAGCTAGTGGGTCCCTAATTGATAAGAGTGAGTAATTTAATGTGAAATGAGTACCACAAACCAATTGCAAGCTGTACAGCATGTACATTGGTCTGACAACACCAGAATGTGGATGGTAAAAGGTTGCATATACAGTACAAACTCACTGGAGTGTACAATAACACATGCTATGTTAACCATTCAAGAATGATAAACTGTTTGCACACTTGTTTACTCAAAATGTACAGAAACATTTGGTTGGTTACAAGATGTTACACAGAGAACTCACCACATGGTTTCCCAGGTTATCAAAGATGTGCACTTCGGCCTTTAAGTTACCAAACAGAATATAGCGACCATCAGGTGACCACTAAAAATTTGCACTATAACCCATGTGAATTCTAATGTGGGTGGAGCTGGTTACCTGCACAAAGTTTAGCTGCATCTTCAGCTCCTTAGCCCAAATTCTGCTACCCTCCACTGAACCTAAGATAACCAATCCATCTTCATAAACTATGCAGATCTTCTTGCCATCTTTGTTCCAGCACATATGCCTAACGACGCTCTTGTTACGATTATTAATCATTTCTTCATACCATGTGCCTAAAATTGCTGTTTATTAACAAGTCGTATGCACTGCTATGAGCTCACCCTTGTACATGTTCCAGACCACAATTAAACCATTTTCATCACTTGATGTCAGTTTATTGTGATGCTCATTCCATATTACAACCTGCACACGGCCTAAAAATTTGAAATCAAATCATCAAATAAGAGATAGAGAGTAGTTTTGTACCTTCGTGTGCTTCCAAGCTTTGGTTCATGCACAGATTGCTGGGAGCAGCCAGGCCTTTAAGAACTGCATCCCTACCTGTTGTTGCACGATATGAATTAATCAGAATTGTGTGACAAATACAAAGCATACTTGTCTGTGTTTCCAATTTTAGAACCTTCAGGAGACCATCGTCTCCACCACACGCAATGTAGCCCTTACTAGAACTCCACGATATGCAACGTAAACAAATCCCATTAGGAATGGCAATCTAAAAGAGGATCTAATAGCGACCAATATGTGTAATACACTAGCAAACCTTTTTGCTCAAGTAAACTAACATTGCACTCCCACACGACTAAATTAACATCACCATGACGATAACACATTCTAAAAGTTTGGTGCAATGAGCGCCAAGCAGAAAGGCAAGCACAGGGAGGTTGGTTGTCAAGCGGTGTGGTCTTTGTCTTCTTGTAAACCTGGCTATGGGGTGTCCCACGTGAGAGATAACGACTTAGACACCTACTGGCAGTAAGAAACATGAAAGGTGTGCATTTGTTAGAATATACGTACAGATCTGATGGGCCCCAACCACACCTAATTAACGTGGAATTCTACCGCAAGACTACCATTTCTGTGAGGTTATTGTAATCTCTTTATTGAATTTAATTACATCCATCCAGCGTGTTGCTATCTATGTTGACTATCAATTGGATGAAAGTTATACACCCAGCAAGATTTCACTAAGAGCTGGTTCATCACATACAGATCTGCAGGTTAGTAGTTTTGTGGTGTGCATTTTAGTATTCCCACAATATAGCAAATTTCTACACAAGAACTGGATGAACCACAGGGTTGGATCAACATCTATTCCAGCAGTAACATCAGCAGGTGAAGTGTACTACAAAATGTGTGTATGCATGGTTTCTATTTCTTCAAGTTGTGTGAGGGCATTTGTTCTTCAAGTTGCCATCCTTAGTAACCATCAAAATGGCCGTGACACACATATACGTCAAGTAAAGCTGTATGCCCCTGAGTAAGTTACTTATTGTACTATAATGATTATTACCAATTGTACTTTGTAAAAATGTAGGTTGCAACAAACAACAAAGCCCCAGACAGTCCAGCCAAACTTCTCAACAATAGAGTTCAGATCATTAGCAAAGCACTGTACTCCAATAATTTAGTGCACTACAATAAAATTCAATATACAATGCCTACTTAATGCGCTAAAAAAAATTTTAAACCTGTCGTCACGACTGTCATAGTATACACCAACCACAGCAACACCAGTACACACCACCACCAGCAGTCGTTGCCATTGACAAGACTACAGCAAGCACACACCAACTCATCAGCTGCTGCTGCTAACACCCCTACTGCACCATGCTACAAGTAGGAATGGTGGCAAATCAACACATAAATTATACAACTTAAGCTACCATTATACTGCTACTTTGTAAAACGATAACACACCATATAACTAAAAAAGTGTCTTACATGTCAAGTGCATCATTCAAGTCAACTCAAGGCGACTGGTGTGAGTTGGCCATCTCAGGTTCTTGAGGAGACCGGGATCGTCTGCCCTCAGACGGTGATTTTGAACGTTCATGACGTGATTCCTCCTCCTGGGGGGACTTGGAGCGTGACCTTTCTCTAGAGGGTGACCGTGAATTTCTGTTAGATCCACTCGAAGAAGAGCGTCTTCTCCGATGTTTTGGTGAATGTGAAGCAGACTTTGATGATGAACGACTCCTAGAACGTGATGGGGACCTCTTTGGCCTTCCATCTCTAGAATTTGACCTGGATCTGGAAATTTCTCTTCTACGAGGAGAATTACTTCTACTACGATATCTTCTTTCTCTTGACCGAGATCTAGAATGGTAACTCCTTCTTCGAGGTGACCTGCTTCTGCTTCTACTATACCTGCTAAACACTAGTAACTAGTTTGTGTGAACACGTCTGGCTTACCTTTTGCTAAATCTACCCCCACTGTACTTGGGTATATAAGGAGGGCTAGGTCTTCCATATCTGGCCATTTGTACTCTCATTTCTCTACCGTCTAGTCTGTAGCCATCAAGTCTGTCCATTGCCTCGTCTGCATCCCGTCTATCATAAAAACGCACAAACGCAAATCCTCTCGATTCCTTTGTGAACCGATCTCTGGGTATATAAATGTCACCCACGTCTCCATATTTTTCGAACACTGGTCGCAAATCATCGGGGGTTGTACGGAAGGATAAATTATCAACTTTCAAACTAGTCATCCCGCCGATGTCTGGAGGACCTCTGCGACTCATGTTTCCTGTTAGGTTACAGTTTGTCTATCAAATAAACTTTAATAGCACAAAATCGCTTATCTCAACAATACCGCCATTTGCAACGTAAACACGTTGCTTTCAAGTTCACGCAGGCGCATCGCGCAAGTTTGCACGTGATACACAAGCAACGATGCAGGTTAGGTGGAAGATTTTGTTGTTAGCGAGCGTTATCGCGTTGTGCTTTGCGAAGAAGAAAGTTCCACAAGTAGAAATCATAACAGAGGTGAATTGTGCCGCTGTAGTCTCGCTGCTTATATTTAGTAAACGGAACAGCATAAACCCGAGTACTGTCCGGATACTGCCCAGCCAGGAGACACCGTATCAGTACATTATGTGGTACGTGAAGTTGATTAGGAGTGATTGTTGTACATGCATGTACTAGGGTGCGTTAGAGAATGGACAAGTGTTTGATACCTCAAAACAAGAAGGTCGACAACCATTTGAATTGACATTAGGAAAAGGAACTGTCATAAAAGGTATAGCCAAATTATCGTGTTGTGTTTAATTTTTTTTGTTTGTGAGTACTACACAGATAAATGATGCATATAGAGGATAACGGCACATTTTGTTGGGTCGGCAGTTATCGATCCAGCTATTTATTTAGCCAGACAATCCTACATACCACATTGAAAATGTACACAATAGACTACCAACATGTACATCATCAAAACAATGTTAATTTCATCACTTAATTTATTGTTATAGGATGGGAGGAAGGACTGATAGGGATATGCCAGGGGTAAGTGCAGAAATTAGTATGGGCTAATCCAAACACAACACACTTGTATACCTAGGGAGGTGAGAAAGTTGATTATACCCTCACACCTTGGTTATGGCGATCGTGGTATGCCCCCCCACATCCCAGGTAGATTCAGAGTACAGTTCTTCCTCAATTATCCAAACCTCTATTATTCAAACACTTAATAATAAGAGCAATAGAGATGACTGCTCTGTTAAAGTCTTGTCCAAGATGTATGTTCTATTAGAGTATTAAAGGGTCTTGAGAGGGTTGGATAATCAAGGTAGCACTGTAGTAATATCCATGTTTAGTGTGTATGCCTTATTAGGGAAAGCCACTCTGATATTTTCCATTGAATGCCTCAAACTGACAAAGAATTCTGTCTTCAACATTACAGATGAGCAAAAACAACTATTATTTTATGTGGGAATATTTATAATTGGAATTCTGGTAGTCTATGAGTTGTACCAGCGAGTAAATAAGGAGGAAAAGGAGTCTAAGAAAAAGGGCAAAGTTGCCCACCCCAACAAGAAGGGAAGCAAAAAAGGAAAGAAGTCATAGACACAATATTATACAGCATTCAATATTATATTGTAAAAAAAATAAATTTAGAACTCTTTAAAAGTAAATCTGGCAAACGGGACTGATGCAGATTCCTTTGGGTCACATTGTATTAATAATGTTAGTGCATCAGTAGAAATTGATGCCATTTTCCATGTGGCTACTCCAGACTGTGCATTACCATTACTAGTGGCCAAACTCAATCTGAGAGCCTACAATAAATAAAAACACTCAAATTGTTGTTAATAAAACATCTTACTTGTCCTTCAGATTTATAGAAACCCTTGGATACCACTGAAGTAAAGAATTGTGCAAACTGCCCTGCAAGGTTTTGATCTTCTTTCCAAATAGTTGGAGTCTTTTGATGGCACTTAACTACCTGTTGTTAATGGTAGCTGCAAGGGCTGCAAATTGGTGAGGGGTGGGGCTCACCATAGCTTGATCATAGGCTGAATACTGTTGTCGAAGATCATCAGGAAGTTTCACACAAATTAGTTTATCATTGGGAAGAAACAGGAAGGCTTCTCCTCTTGTCTCGTTTACGTAACAGCCTTCATCAGCAAGGCGAATATTTCCTGAAATAAACTACTGTAACTATTCGTGAAGAATCAATGAATTGTGTAACTAACTGGTTTGGTCTTCAGCTAGCCTCTGCTCTTCTTCCTGTTCTTGTAGTTTAGCTAAAAGGTCGGTCACCAAATAAAACTCTGCCTCGCCTTTTAGTGCCTCCACATTCATGCCTTCTGGTATGACCAGCAATCGACTCCGCATGAAATGCAGTATTGGAGCAAAATACTCCCCTGTCCCTAAGATAACTTGATTCACGAAAGCACCGTTAATCTGTTACCTTACTGTCAATAACGAAAGCACCGGCTTCATCCCTCAGGCTGCTTAAATCCGTGGAGAGCAGACGAGTAAAGAAATTGTCCCCACAAGAGCAAAGCGTAGACGATGTAGTCTCATAAACAACCTAGACGCAAAAATGTAAGCTATTTTACGGTTCACCGACTCACACACCCCGCCAATATTCAGTTTCACAACTTTGCTTGCATGATCTGCCATCGTATTCTAATAATTACATGCATACCGTCATTGTATTCTAATAATTTCGTGTGGTGATGGCGTTATTCGGTCCCAGTGATGGCGGTTCGCGAGAACCAAGGAGTCTAGTGGAGTTTAGGGCAGGGAAAATGCAGCTCAAGGAGTCTACTCACATGGTCGTACCTGATAAACGCAAGGGACTAATTTTCATGAAAATTGACAATGATGGATTGCTACATTTCTACTGGAAAGACAGGCAACATGGCCGCACAGAAGATGTACAGTAACGTCCATTCCATAAATGGTATACTTATAAATCTCTTTCAGGATTTCACTATTTTCCCGGAAGAAGCTGAAATGAAACGTGTGCCACAATGTACCACAGGCAGGGTCTATCTTCTAAGGTTTAAAAACAATCCCCAGAGGAAATTCTTTTACTGGATGCAGGAGCCCAATGAAGCTAAGGATGCTGACTTGATAAAGAAGGTTAGTTACAAAGGAGTACTATAGTGGTATGATAGTATGTTCATAATTAAGGTGAATGACCTCATGAATAACCCACCAGAAGCTGGAGGTGGCGAAGGGGATGAACTACCACCTGGAATAATAGGTAGTGCGTGTGTGTGTGTGTGTGCTGTAGTATGTGACAATGATATTCATTGCTCACTGTTTAGATTCAGGAGCTCTTCAAGCTCTACTGGGTCAGGGAGGGAATGTTGACAGAGAGCAGTTAATGGAGATGTTACAGTCAGGCAGACTGGGACACATGTTCTCACCGATGGCAGGAGGATCGTTGGGTGGTAGTAGAGCTCAAACATCATTTGATAGTAGCCGTCCCACCAGTTCTAACCAGCCGGCTTCCAGTGCTACCACAGCAACTACGCCTGCGACAGCTAGAGTGCGCTCAAGTCAGCAAGCACAGCAGCAGCAGCAACAGCAACCAAGGTGGCTAACTAGGTCTCAAATTGTTGTGTGTGATTTATTCTTATTTAGACAACAGTTGCAATTGTCTGACCTCCAGACAGCACTCTCTGCAATGGGTGTGGCACCCCCTGCCTCAGGTGAGCTGCAAATAACATTTAACACATGTAATTGACTAGTAACTCTACAGGTGGAGGGGCCACAGGTAGGAGCAGCGAAGGTGAGCATTTGAGAACTATTTTGACTTGAAGGGATTAATATTGTTTGACTGTTAGGACCACCTCCGGTCAGTTTGTCACAAGTGGTTACTGGGGAAGCATTAAGGGAGGCAGCAGGAGACCCAGCAGTCATAGAACAGCTGCAGCCATTACTTCCAGAGACTGGGGAAGATCCAGTGGCTGTTGTCTCCTCGCCACAATTCCAACAGGTTAGCTAAACTCACAATATATTCCATGCATTAATTGTCATGTGTACAGGCCGTTGGTGTGTTTGGGTCAGCATTGCAGTCAGGACAACTCGGCCCCTTGATGGCACAATTTGGACTGGGCCAGCAGGCTGTACAGGCAGCCAATGAAGGAGGTAACTACTACAAATATGGTAAAACTACTCTAGTATTATCAAATATACACTTTATGTAGACACGGCAGCATTCACAACAGCATTGCAGAATGAAATGAGCAACAACTCAGAACAGACTATGGACACTGGTGGTGAGCAACAAATGGAAACTGGTGGCAATACTGACCAACAACAAACAGAATCCACTAATAACAATGAAGATGATGATGATATGAATGTGGACTAGTGTACATTATGATGTTGAATTTCAATATTCCTATTAGAGCATTCACTTCATAGCCTAAAATACCAGTGTGTTCATGTATGTGAAACAATAAACAGTGCTCTGCTCAAATACTCTTATAGAGCAGTCAGTATACACCAATATTCTAATAGAACACACACCTGTCAACAAAATAGCCTCATTTTGGAGTTTGGATAACCACTGTACACAAGTTCCTTACAATGCACAACCATTTCAATTCACCCAGGACATCCAGTTACATGTAGTGGATGCATTTGACTCCAAGAATCATGATACTATTTTACAACATACAAATATAATATTGCTTTACAACAGGTAAGGGTAGGGACTCCACATACATACACTAAAACTCTATTCACATTTTCAATGTAAAATAATCATGGACAATGCCATCTGTATCTCTGATATACTGAAACTCCAATTGGTCCTTGGTAGTTCTTATTGACGAGTAACCCCAGTGTTCACGATCCTGCACCTTCATCCATGCTGGTGTTTTAGACATCACATTATCACTTAGGTGTGCTCCACCCATTCCAATAACAACATGAGTAATACCATTATTTGTACATGTCTCATTGAAGACCAGACAAGTTCGCTGATATGAGTGATTGTGTCCCCAAAATGCCAGATTTACACCATATTTCTAAATTAGTACAAGAATACTACTACATATGGAGCAATGGCACTCATTACCTTCAGCAGTGGTTCTACATGTTGTCTTAATAATGTAGCTACTGGTTGATCAGAAGAATTTTTCTTATCATCTGTGCTGTCAACATACATGGGCCTGTGGCCAGCAAAAATTAGCCACGGTGTGATACTCCTGTTAACATTCTTCAAGTGATTGTCCAGAAATGTGTGTTGTTCAGAGTTGGTAGTGAAGTCATGCTCTGTGCTCATCATAACCACATGAATGTTACCATAGTCAAAACCGTACCTATAGATATACACAAAACACTCTAATAGAACATATACTAAACATAATGTACAGAGCATACCAATGCTTGGTGGGACTAGGTCGTGGCATGATAAATCTTCTTTCATAGGGTACACCACACTCTCCTCCAGAATCATGGCCTTGATAATATGCACTACGTTGATAAAAGAAAGTCAATGTGCGAGTTGTGTAATGTGTATGTGCATATTATGTGTGTCCTGTCCCTGACCATGTGGTGGAAACCAGGAAGGATCAGGGTCCCACACATTGACTTTGCAAGCCACTAACAGGGCTTACATCATGCATGCTTTAGTGTAGGAGGGAAAGCTTTCAGTTCCATGGGCCTACTATTGTCTTTGCCTAACTGGCCACTGGGTCTTTTCATCCGATAGGCATGTATATGGTTACTCAGCTCCCCTTGGTTAGGTGTCTTCCACTCTCTCATGGGGCAGGGATTAAGATTGATTCTCAGACAAACATGAAAAGTGAAGTGTGGTAGTGTAACTTACCTAGAGTCAGGGGAGTCCATTTCATGATTACCATCACATACCATATAAGGTACTTGTGATGCAATTGGTTCAATTTGGTAAAAGAACTCGTCCCATTCAGCACTGTATCCATTAGCATAGCTAAGATCACCTGAGGCAGAACTAGTGATCATAAGAAGCAACACACATCAACTAACCAATATGCAATACAATATCAGCCTTCCCAGCATTGATTTGTTCATAGATCAACTTGCTGGTATTAATAGAAGGGTTCTCCAAATAGCGTGTGTACGCATTGGTACCATCCACATGACCGAAACCCATATCTGAAGCAAAGAAGACATTACCATATACTTCTATGAAGAACTTGTGTTTACCTCCAAAGGCAATCATGTTAGTTACAGCATCAGGGCTGGGGTTAGGTGGCGTCTTGAATGAAAATTGGCGGGAAAATGAGCTCTGCTCTGATCCCAAAACATAATAATAACGTGTTGAAGGCTTCAAGCTACATATACACAAATAACATTACTATAATAACAATACAGTATGATGTAACCTAGCTCACTCAGTCATGGTGGCTGATATGATTTTGCCGGGGTCTGACCATCCAGTGCTGTTGGCTGGAGACCCACAAAGGTCTGATGCAGAATAGGTACTCACATTAGCTTTTACACAATTCACAGCTGTGACACGGTCACCATAACACACTACATTATTTGTAGTATTCTTTGTAGACCACACTACTCTGGAACAAGATATAAATGACACAACATAATGACATCATTGTGCTTACATCATCTCCGAGTTACTATGTCCCTGAGCTAAGTGGACTTGTAAGATTTCATTTGGGTTTATAAACTCAACTGGTGTAGATATGGCTCGTAGTCTAGGATTAGAAACATTTCCAGTGAAAAATCCAAACACCACTCTCTGTCTCATGTTAACAAGCTGGAACTGACAAGATCCATTCTTGCTCCCATTAGCAGCATAGTAAGAAGTGTACTGTTAACAGTACATAATACAGGTGATACATATAGTCATACAGTGTATCACAAAGGTTTATGTTCATCTTAAACGACACTTTCCCACTCTCAAAGGAAGTGCAGGATTTGGCCAAATACAAAGCATGGCATAGTGGCAGTAGGTGCTAATAGAGTAACAGAGTACATGACCTTATTCTCATACTTGACATCTTGTGGACAACAAATGTGAAAATTCCTTTAATTTACAACATATAAATGGAGGGAAATTTCAATAATAATCATTTGACATGTGAAATGCAGAAAACAGCTTTCAGTAAAATCTGAAGCACCAGCACATAAATACATAAGGTGACAGTTACAATAATTCTTTCACCCTTGTTATACCCCAGACCACTAATTTTAACCAATCCTGCTAACTGTAGTGTTAAAGTGCATGAGGTTATCACATGATCGATATACCATATCACTATTACTACAGCACCTATTGCTAATAGCTACATGTCATTGTATATACATCCTGAACAATAATGGTGCAAATTCGTTTACCTGGAATTTGAATGGTGTATGGGCGACAGGATTTATACTTCCATTATTGTAGAAGTCCAGGTACGCTCCTATCCAGTCTCCAGCGTCAGGGTTAGGATTGTACCAGGTCAAATTCACCCATTGACCTGCCTTGGTTAATAATTGTGGACTAACTTCTATTGTAATATTCTCATCTGTAGAGAAACGAATTTTATCATAAAGACTTTACTCGATTTCCATCTACACACGCTAAACGATTCGCGCTTACCTGGTATAGTCACTGCCCGCTCTACTCTGATAAAATTCAAGGGGTTTATAAAATCACAATTCACGTAGCGCCAGCACACAGTACTGAAAACAGTAAACAAAATTAATTTCTTCATTTTTACCTCGATTTTTACAGCTCGGTGACCCGGATAAAATATTATAGACCGTATATTTTCGTATACTTTCTTTTTTACAATTTATTGCACTGCAATGCCTGGACCACTTTAGAAGCAGGTCTCCTATTTAAATAATTACAAATAAATAAACTAGCATCCATTAATTTTTCTAAGTTGATTCCCTGCAAGAAAAAGCAAACATAAAAATGTCACTCAAAAACTGATAGCAATTTTACCGTATTAATGCCCATTCCATTAAGCATGTAGACGACATCTTCTGTAGCAACATTACCCGATGCCCCTGGGGCATAGGGGCATCCCCCTAATCCAGCAACAGATGCATCAACAACAGAAACACCCATCTAGTAAGGTATGGCATAAAACTAAACCATCAACTTGGATTTATTATTTTCTTTCTTACTCTCAATGCTGTTAAGATGTTGGCAAGTGCTTGTCCGTACGTGTCATGACAGTGGATGGCGAGTGATTCAGTGGGCACAACTTTAGTGACCTCCTTTAGCATGGCCTCCATTGTGCCTGGTGTACCAACCCCAATTGTATCTCCTAATGATATCTCATAACAACCCATCTGCTTCAGTCGTGCAGCTACCTGCACAGGAAGATCAGATAAACCTTGTTGTTCATTTGAAGGAGAAAATTTACCTTAGCAACAGCCTCTGGTGATATTTGGCCTTCATAAGGACAGCCAAGAACACAAGAGACATATCTAAAAGGTTTACTAATGAATTATGAATAATGTCTGCTATCTTTACCCTCTAACTGGAATCTGTTTGGCAACGGCTGCATTACAGACTGCCTCAAACCTATCCAAACTTTCACTAATGCTACAGTTGATGTTCTTGCTAATATACAAATACATGATAGTGATAAAAATGGGTTAATATTCACTGTACTTGCTAAAAGTTTCTGAGGCAGCACCAAATATTGCAACTTCCGAAACACTTGCATCAACCTGTGTGAAAATATCCTAGCAAGTATATGTGTACACCTCAACTTACAGCAGACTGAAATCCCTTCAAGTTAGGAGTCAGTGCAGAATAGGATACACCATTGTGTCGCTTTATACGCTGACAAACCTCAGAATTATCAGCCATCTATGAATGCAAAACACAAAATAATTTAGTACTGTTTATATTATACGTACCTGAGGGACCCACTTGGGAGATACAAAACTAGTGACTTCAATGGCACACAATCCTGACTCAGACAATCGATCAATCAACCCCACCTTGACATCAGTTGGGATAACTTCCTGAACACAACATGATGTAGACAAGCCCATTGTTACATTGTATATACAAAGTGGTGTATGTGTATAGCAAAAGTGGCTACAGTGTTACAGTATAACCACTAACACAAAAACAAAAGACATAAAGCCACTTTCAGGTTAAGAGCTGAAATTGCTTGTTTCACATGTGTAGTATATACCAAGTGCCAACAGTAACTTTGCATTGGAGCTGCTATATAGTGGCATTACATTGTTTACACAAAAGCACGACCCTATGAAAAGTCTTTACTATATTAGGGAAAGCTAAGTCTAATAGGACAAATATAAAATCTCAAGCATGACTGATCCATTGGACAGTTACCCAGGTGTATCGGTCACACTTACATCACACTGTGTAAGTAATCCTATAAATCTTTGTTTCAAGCTGCTTGCGAATGCAATTGAACAATTTGTACATGTGATATTCGGACACACACGAGCTATTTCTTTACAACATAGCTCCAGTAGCAACACAACCAAATTACTTGCTACCTTGTTAGACAATGCCAGGAGCATACTGAGCTACTACCGAGTTGCTTGTGAAATGCAATGAGCACATGAGTTGCAAACTTGATCATGTGAATGTTACTCACAGTGTTTAAATGTGCTAAATAACTAGTCACTACCGATAGCCCTGTAGAACCATTTGTGATTGACAAAAATGTATCTTAATTGTTTGATTTCACCTGAAAAAGGGCCTTGATTGTTTGACACTTTAACACATATTATCGTTTTGTTTTCAAGCTAGCTTGATCGCCACTTTCAAGGACTACTTGATCATTTAAGTGCAAATTAATTCTTGATCGCTTGATTTAATTTTCGATCCTGGTATATGGTTCTACAGGACTATTGGTAGTGACTAACCCTTGAGGTACCTTCTCATTCTGGAGTCCATCACGTGGTCCAACCTCAACTATTTTCACATGTTTTGGCCACTGGTCAGAGATAAATCGTGACGTCATTTTACGCTGTAGATAAAAGGTCGCAACACATGAAAACAACCAGTATGTTAAACCATATAAACCGATCGACAAATTATTTTATGATATACATCATTTTCATTAACAATTTTACATACTTGATATCGTTTAACACACCATCCACCGGCACGTAACGTTCTTATCATCATCCCTGCCAACCGGAAATTTGTCAGTTTTACTTCCTGTGTTGCTCTAATAGACGCGCATCGCACGGCGGATGGCAGAGCAGAGTGGGACAGAACTGTCCGCATACATCCGAAGTAAAGAAATCTGGCTGCAGGCGGTGTTGGATAAGCTAGGATGGACCGTAGAAGGCTTACAGAAGGTATTGGTTAATAAATACAAGCATGTTACAGTAACTCTTGATATTTTACCAGCATATACCAGTTATCAAGCATTTTTGCATACATGTAGGGTGACCAACTTACTCTTTGTTCAGTTAATGCGCACCATTTCGTACCGGAAGGGAACTTAGCACAACACTTGTGTAGGTGTGGTCGAGATGAGGTGAGTACTAGAACTAAAATACATTATTAAATGAGATGGGCCATATATCTATCAGAGGGATATCCAAGATGTATGTTCTGCTGTAATATGGCATAATGGGACCATGGTTGGGTGCTCAATGTACACATGTTATAATGTATGTATTGTGTTCAAGGGGTAGTCACTGCCAGTAGTCCTGTAGAACCATCTACAACTGGGATTCAAGACATTATTTCGTACTGAATTAATTAAGCAATCAAGTAGTCCTCAAAAGAGATGATCAAGCACCTTAGTAAACTAACAGTAAACTAACTAGCAAAACAAGAATTTACAACATTTTAATACTAAACCATCAAGCGATCAATGCCCCCTTAGCAGGTTAAATCAAGTGATTGATCCCATGGTTCTACCCCACTCTTGTTCTTGTTGTGTGCAAAGAATAACTGATTAGGCCACATAGTCTCATCCTCCAGTACTCAAAATAGCAATGCAATTTTCTTGAGACTGCTCTAGCTAGCTAGTTACTAAATTTTAAAGGTACTCGGTATCTGCATTCATAGTAAAAAGAAATCTTGATGCCAATGGGAATATGGCAATGTGAGAAGCTATATAGTAATTAAGTTTATGTGGCCTTAGGGTATCAAAATGGTACTGGTTATTGTGTAATGGTGCCTTCTGTTAAAGTATCTAATTTATCCCCCTCCACTAACATGACTGCTCTATTAGAGTATTTCCATGCATTGTATGTTTATTAGCATTGTCTCAATGACTTTGGGATATGCAATCTACGACCTTAGTAGTATGAAAACTGGTACTATCTAGTAGGTAAATTTTCTGCGAAGTAAAAAGTAATTTTAGTGATTTAAGGCAGTTACTAAAATTGTAATACTGCTTTTAATTAAGACACATGTACAAATGTAACATGGCAAATAGCCTGAAACAAACAACTAGCAATGTGTGAATTATGCGTGCATGGTATTGTACAGCATGTATGCAGCCATTGCATCACTCCTGTTGTATCCATTGCATGGGCTGGAAGAAGCTTAAAAAGATACTGTAGCGTTGGAACATATATTGTTAGCAATTCATGGTTAGAATCATGTGAAGCTTTTCGTATCTGTGCCCTTTGCTTCAATTCACATTAGTTGGACGCAGCTTTGGTAGGGTAAACATATATTTTCCCAGCATGCATAGTGATGGAGCTTTCAATAATAGCATGCGGCTTTTGCAAAATCACGCGATACTGTCTAACAGTGATGCCAAATTACTATACATGTCTAGGTTTGCCATAAACAATCCTTTAGCTTTCCAACTCATCCAACAGTCGTACTCATAAATTGAATTTAAGTGAATGCTAAAAATAATGCCTCACTATAAAACCACAGGAAGTTTGAAAGTATGAACTGATGACTAGAATGATAAATAGTACTGTATAGATTGTCAGAAGCTTTTCACAAAATAAAATAATACCATCATGAATTTTAGTGATTGAAGGTAATTGCTAAATTTAAAATATTTCTTTGAATTAAGAATGCATGGCATCATGCAGTTGGGCATGAAATCATTGCATCACTTTAGTTGTCTGCTTTTTAGATCTTTAATTAAACTAGCCTGCATGAGCTGCTGGACCCTTGCAGGCGAGTCTGAGACTAATTTTTTTTGGATTGGAGCATAGATTGTTAGCAGCTGGTTATAATCATGTGCAGCTTTTAATATCCGTGCTCTTTAAAGATATCTCTCTACTACTGGACTAACACAATATAAATGTAGTTCAACTTATTGGTCCCAATGTGTTTGAGATTTTGAAGTTGATATTATTAAGTAGGTGGCTGCATTAGTTGATACTATTCTCTGTTTGTCTGTTTTTGACAGGATGACCTCCGTATATGTTGGTTTATAAAAATAATTTTCTTTTTTTATTCTGGCTAGGAAGAAGACGAGTTTGAGACTAAGGCCACTATTCGTATTAGTGAGTGTCTTGTTAGTAGTATAATATGTTGTGTCAAAGATGTGTTATTTTAGCACCTGCCTTACAAGCTGCTGTGTTGGCCCATGTGAAAACAGAACAGGAAAATGCAATGAAGTAATTTGTAATCATCTAATTTTGAGTTTTTCACAAAATTGTACATGCAGTTTACAGCAGGAAATGGTTACCATGCCAGCAAGTCTTGTTGATGATTCATCACCTTCAAATGATGTGTTCTCCCATGGACCATTGCACACCATTGGTTATATCAAGTCGTGGAAACTTGTTCCTAAAATGTTTGCAGTTATCAGTCCTAATTTTCTCAAAATGGCCGACATAAGGGCTTGGCTATATAAGAACTTGCCACCTAATCATTCTCAGAGCAGGGTAGTCGGTGGTGAGGTGAATGTCGTGGAGATGGTTGCTAGATGCTTGACACAGCCAGACAGCAGTGGTAATGTTAACCCAGACTATGTGATCCAGTCAACACACCAATTGTTTGGACCAAGTAGGAGTGTATATTTGTGTATTTGGTGTTTTACTACAGTATACATTATAGATACCACATCTTTTATACTGGAGCTGTGGAAGTTTCTTGCTATTTCATCACTACAAGAGCAACACAACATACCCAATGTGAGTATTGTGGACCTGTATAAACTGAGCATTGTAGTGAAACTTCAGTGATATATACCATATTAAGGTCTACATCTTAGCTGATGACACGGTCATTATATTAATAAGGTTATGAAGTAAATCATAACTTCAGTAACACCGGGTGAACTTAAAATGCATTCCAACTGGCCTTGTCAATCTAAACATTGAGAAGGCCAGTTGAATTTGATTAATTTTTGACATATCAGTAGCATTTCTTGTAATTTTGATGGCAGCCACTTGTAAGGTGTCTGTCAACTGTTACGTGCTGGTAAATATGTTGTACAGTAGGTTTTGCATTGTGACTTAATGCTCAATGCAACTAAGTTATTTCTGAAGGGGAAATTGTAATAGTTACTAAATTTTACAAGGAAGTAGTCTCCTACAAGAAGACACTATGGCTGGCTTACACATTGCTTCCTCAAAAGTCACCTTCAGTAGCATGAAATGGAAATGTGGGGATTATTTATATTTCTTGAATAATGGTCAACCCATCTACATCATTGTACTGTGTATTACAAATTCCCTAATGGAAGCCTTAGGGCTAACACTGAAGTGAGTTGAATATTTGTAGTACTCACTGCAGTATTCTAAGCTTTTCTTCCTGCTTACAGGGAACAATATATTTGAGAATTGTTTTATTTTAGACATCTAAAAGTGTCCTGAGGCCTAATTTCAAGGGTCTAAATGTATGTACACTAATACAAATGAAACCATTGACAAGTGCCATGATTATCAAGATGTCCACATTTCAGGGTGTGTGTGTGTGTGTGTGTGTGTGTGTGTGTGTGTGTGTGTGTGTGTGTGTGTGTGTGTGTGTGTGTGTGTGTGTGTGTGTGTGTGTGTGTGTGTGTGTGTGTGTGTGTGTGTGTGTGTGTTTGTTAGGGCTGAAACAGACATATCCATATTATCCAAACATCTGGATAACAATTTACCATCCGGATAGTAAATTTGAAGCCATCAGGATAGTTTCTAATAATTTAAAGCAAGTCTTATTTTTCCTTGTTATATATAGCTTCAACATTTTGTAATACTACAGACTTGATTTTCACATGAATTTTATGTTCTTAGAAGTACTAATAAAACAAACATGTTCACGATAAAAAAATACACTGTTTTATAGCAAGTGATGATGTCTGCCAGTCCATAGGTTATCTGGAGAGAGCTTGTTCAGGACATCCAGATAGTAAAATTCCTATCCGTTTCAGCCCTAGTGTGTGTGTTTTTGAGAGGTACACGCTAATATATTTACCGGTTGCTGAATTGATCAGTTTATTATTGAAGGCTTAAGTAAAGATTTTGAATCATTAAAGCAATATCTGCTTCATAAGATTTTCCATGTGACTGTTATTTTCCTTTTACATGGTGATCCTTTTAGGTAAAGTTTGTGTAGGTAAGCAGACTTGTACCATGTGAATGACAGGTTAAAATGAACCACATCACTGTACAAAAGTACTAAAGGTCATTGGTCTATTTACTGTTACTTACCTACCATTCAGTAGTCATAACTACCAATTACTTGACAAACAAAAGTTTCCTCTGTATGCTACAGACTTTTGTCATTCGCTGTAGTTTCCCACCTTGTCATGTGCATAATTTCACCTTCTTCTTATTATTATTATTATTATTATTGAAAGTATGTGTGTGCTAACTAGCTGAGATGGTCACATGTTTGAAACAAAATGATATGCCTGACTTTCAAACTTATGACCTAGCTAGGGCCTTAGACAATAATGAGGCCATGAATTGTGTAAGTTATAATGTAGCATTGAGCTAACTTGAGATGACCACTATTAATGAAGTATACCTTTGACATACATACCCATGGGACTACAAAAACGAACTAAAGATATTGAAACTCGGAACATTCCATAAGCAGGCAAATAAGATGGTGTATACTGTATAGGTCATGCATTTGTTTACAATGTGGTAGGTGTAAACAAAATCATCATTTCTTTTTTTACAACGCCTACTGTTTAGTGCTAAAATTCCAAAACTGCTTACCATAATAGGCTGAAATTTTGGTGACCCATTCTTTGAAAACGGTAGATAATGCTGAAGCAACAAAATGAAATTCAGAAATTGTGCAAACTAGGCGGATTTCGCTGAGGCAGTCATGTATAGAAAGTATTTCACAGAGAATGGCTAATGAAAGTACACTAGTGGCAAACCATTCACAACATAATGGGTTGAATACATCATGAACAGTGGTACAATGGAGAAACAAAATGAGGGCATAAATATTTTGGATGGCTATACTATTACACTGATTTCATCATGACAGTGTCAATAATGTACATTTCTGATTTCAAGTACTTATAACTTTTAATATCAGTATTTTGTGGACTTGATCAAGTACCTTCGAGCCAAGGTTGTTAAATGCTACAATAAAGTACTCTTTTTTCTTTTTCCGAGGTAAACATTGATAAGTCAAAATCTTTGTGCTGTGTGTCCTTTGTTTAGATAGATTACTTTTTGGTTATAGTCTGTAGTGAATGATATAGTTCCACTGAGGCTGCCAGCTACAGGTAGCCAGCCTTCTCAAAGATTTCCCATGCATTTGTTGGAGGCTGCACAATATGCTGTTGGAACACAAGGGGAGGGGCTCAACCAAGCAGGGCTCCTGAGTGCTCCTCTGTCTGTTGATGATCGGAAAGCTCTCTATGACTTTGTTGTTGAGGTATAAAACCTTTACGATGTACTTATTTACTCTGTGATTTCTAAAGGCTGCAGGAGTGAGAAATCCTGATAGGAAATTGGATGATCTGTATCGGGATGATTTTTACACTAAGTGTAAGCCATTTTCTTGCCTGATATTTGAAATCTTCTTTCCTGTTATAGTACAAAAGGACTCGCAACAAAAGCCAGGAGATTTAGAGCCAAGTACTCTAGAAGAGATGGCAAGGCAGAGAGACTATAAGAGACGCAGGCAAACATATCGAGCAAAGAATGTTCACATTACCAAGCGCTCCACAGTAGAGGTTAATGTGCTGTGCTATATTTAGTGTTGTTTTGAGAGGGAGCTATTTTTAGTAACATAGGTGTTACTAAATATAGCCTATCTTATTTATGTACTTCATAGAACCTTATATAGCCCAAAATTATACACTTATGATAAACTTATGTGCACACAGACACACACGCATGCACACAGACACACACACACACACACACACACACACACACACACACACACACACACACACACACACACACACACACACACACACATACACACACACACACACACACTTTTATAGTGGCTGATTTTGTTTGTAGGTAATGAGAGATGTTATCAATGCTAGAATGGCAGAGTTGGTTGCAGAACTAAAAGAGGAAGCTACTCCTCTTGATAACAACACCGAGTTAGCTAACAGCAGCTCACATGATCAAGACTTAGCATCACCTGATCATGATTCAAGACACTCCAGTAGAGATTACCATCAATCAAGGCATCATGAACATGATCGACAACTTCAGCGTCGATCAAGATCTCACAGTAGAGACAAGGAGCACCATCATCGATCAAGATCTCATAGTAGAGGTCGTCAATCAAGATCTCATAGTAGAGACAAGAGGCATCATCACAGATCAAGATCTCACAGTCATGAAAAGAAACATAAACACTCAAGGTCTCATAGTCGTGATAAAAGGCATAGGCACAAACACAAACATAAGCACAAACATGTACAAGATTGAGCAAAGTTAATGAGTATTGTACACAATCATACAGGGGTAGATACTGTACAGTTATAGGATCTCTATGGTTTCTTCAGCCAGTAGCCTTGTTGTCTCATGATGTTGCTTGACAACCTTTCTTACCATAAAATGCATGAGTACTTTCTTGCTACATAGGCCTATTGCTCCTCAAAAGACTACTGTGACTGCTCTATTAGAGTATCTCGAGTGAGAGAGGCTTTTCAAAAGGGGGGTTCCTTGAAACCCCCCCTGGATCCGCCCCTGGGCATGACACTTGGAGCCCCACATATACAAAGTAATTGAAATGAAAAGCAGTATAGTTTTCTACCAATGCGGTCTTCTATAATTGTGAATTAAGTCTGGTGGATAAGGTCAATTGGCATAGATATTTGATGATCTGAAACAGCCTTTGGAAGATCTGAGATCTTCATAAACATCTGATAGCAGAACGCAGAACTGAGGGGAAAAGATAAACGGCCTTGTAAGAGGCAGTACCCATCTGCATGGCCATCCCAGGTATTGCTATAGCCAGGGTGAATATGAGCTAGATATTGATTTTTGTTTTTTTATGACATGCGTACATTCACAGTTTTTTGACATTTTTATGCAATTCCCTAGGGGTGTCATCAATATCTATGATACAGCTATATGATAATATGCATCCCAGTTCCCACTTTAATTATCATAGTTGAAAAGAAAAGAAAAAACATTCAATGAACCACATGATGTTCTATTTCACATATTCAGGTTTCATAGGAGCACTTTTTATCTTTAACATGTTTAGTCGGAGCATGTCGGTTGAAATTTTTCACATCAACTTTGAATTCTTACCTTCTCAAAATCCATTTGTAGCAATGCCTAGATGATCACCATCTTCAGTGTTTGGTAGAGCACCTGTAGCTATACTTGCATGGTTGCAAATGAGGTTCAACTTGTAGGCTGGTGGTCAAATCACAATAATGAAAGGATGGAAGATGGAAAATGACCCTTGGGGGCATGAGAATGAATCAATTCCAAAGGCACAATAGCCTAGCAGGATCAGAAGCCAACTCGATTGATTTTTCAAACTGCTAGCAGTGGCTCCTTCAAGTAAAGTGGCTTGGAAGTTAGCTATAGAAGGAATCATACATGTAGGATTTTCAGACTTGACAGCAAACTGTATATCTTAAACACTGCATGGTATAATAACTAGGTAGAAAAATTAAAAACAAAAAACATTTTGATAGGATTAATGATGTGACCCATGCAACCAATTCAAGTGTGGAGAACAGGTGATGAACAGCCTCACAACAGGCTATAGGGATGAAAATATATTATATTCCATCTATATAACTCCTGTGGCCTTCTATCTGCAGTTACATTGAATCAATATAGTTCAGCTGACTAAATTTAAATATGAAATACACATGCAAATGGCACAGGTATGGCCCCTGCTAAATGATATTTAGAATTGATCAAAATATAATTATTGTATATCATTACAAACACAAATAATGTACAAAAAGAATGATAAAGTATATTAAATACATGCACAAACAACACTTCCAACACATTACAGTTTACAACACACAATACTGAATTGACATTATTATATACACTCCTACATTATAATTCACTGACGTCTACGTTGAGCCAATTCTCGTGTCCTCTCACGGCGTTGTCTAACAGCCTTCCTGGCAGAGTGACGCTTGTACACTTTGTAACTGACAAAAACTGGTACTACTACAACACCTGCTACTAGTAATACTGCTCCACCAGCTATCATCAGGCCTGGGTTGCCCATGACTGTTGCTACTTTTGAAAAGAGGTAGCCTCCACGGACCGACACCCTCTTGACATCATTATTGGGTTCATAGTTATGTTTACACCCAGCAAATCCCAGCTTGGAATAATGATTACCAAGGATACCAGGTATGTTCACGTAGCGGCAGCCACAACGATAGCAGAATTCACAACGACAGTCACTGCAAGTCATGTGGTTGCAACCTGTGGTTCGTTGAATGGGTATCTTGCAAGAAGGACAATGGTAACCATTTGCATTGCCTTTTAAATCCTTGCCAGCAATCCACTTTCTAAAGTCCTTGTTACCACGTTTAAAGTCTTTACAAGAAATTTCTGTATGCCAGGGGGCATGACACTTGAAGCACCACTCTAGGCTGCATTTCTCACAGGTGATGTGAATATCTACTTCTTTCCATCTGCGTGGTTTCTTATCAGTACCAATTGTAGTTAACCACGAGCACCTTGGACACACTTTCTCCCTGTCATTGGAGCTCTTTGATAGTCGGAAACGTTCATACTTATCCTTTGTGCCCAGATCATTGCGCGAATTGAGAAGCTTTAAAATGTCATCTCTCAAAAGTAGCTGGTCACATTCTGGGCTAGGGCAAGGAATACTGGTCACTCCATCATTCACATTCATCACTACAATATTGTAAGTGCACTCCTCACAAACGTAAGCAGAACAGCAAGGTAACTGTACACAGGTTGGTTCAAAGCACACCTCACAAGTAGTGTCACATGTCACAGGAGGAGGAGGTGGCAATACATCAGAACAAATACAATTTATTTCAAAACTGTTGAAGCTGGACCTAAAAGCTTCAAGCTGATAAAGCAATTCTTGAGGAAAATCATGTAAGCTGTCGTTATCTTCAAGCCTTTCTCGTGATATCCACCTGTGGAGAGGAGGTATGAAAGGAACTGCTGGGGGTACAGCAGGAGGTGCAGGTATCACGTGAGCGACGACTTCGATGTATCCCGGCTCCTCAGCTTCCCGTGAAATCCAGCGGTGCAGTGGAAGTCGACAAGGAACTGCCGGAGGAACACTTGGGGGTTGTGGAACAATGAATGAAGCAATTTCCAAGTCTGATAAACTCTCCACACCTGAGTCGCTCTCGTGATCTATATCGTTACTTCGCTTGACGCTCGACAGTCCACCAAAAGTTTCAGACAACTCGTTGTCAGAGAGGTTCACACATGGGAGCACTTCTAGCAAGCTTGTCATGATTCTGCAAAGAAAACAAAAAGTTTTTAAATATCATGTACCGGCGGAAATGCCTTGCTCTCGGCCTTGCTTCTATGTAGCTAAAATTGCAAATAGCTAGAGCAAATCACGAGGGCAACTTGGCAGGATCGTTTACCTGCTAAAAATGAAGAAAGAGTCCTTCCTTTTAACGAGCAAAGTGAAAGTCTGCCTCTTGTTCAGTGATCAGCTTGAGTATTTACACCGAGTCTGATTTTCACTAATGGAAGGAAAGTTATTTTATACTCGTCTTTGGCTTGTGCTATTTTTAGAACAGTTGTGCTAATTTTAAATGTTTACGTAATCGAGTAACTGGTGGCCACAGCCTTTTATGTAAACTGTTCCTAAAACGTTTTATATGATTTTTTGACCATGGGATGACGCTACTTAAAGATGCAGGTTCGATTGTGCAGTTAGCTGTAGCTCCAGGACATGTACTAAGCTACAGGTGTTGGACCTGCTCTATATATCTGGTGCTATAAGCCTGCTACAAATGGATTTTGAGAATTAAAGAGTTGATATGAAAATTTCAACTGACATGCTCCAACTAAACATGTTTATAGGATTGATTGATTGATTTAAATCACAACAATCGGCTGTATAGCCACATTCCTCCTTGTTGGATCGAGTACAAAAATAGCAATAAACAAATTAAACAACACCCGGCAGTATACACAGTATAACAAAAGTAACACAAAACATGATACAAAAGCAATACAATAACCCAGCAAAGAACAAAAAAAAAACATTTACAAAGTATAACTTAGCATCATTATAAGTCTGTAAATGAAGCTTTAGTACAGTGTTCCTTAAGAATGCCTGGCACTAATGAATTCCACCAATTGGTGGCCTGGTGGCGAAAATTTTTTTGTGTAAAACTGAGATGGCATCTGTTGAGATTGGCAAAGTGTGGTTTACTCTTTATGAAATGACATGATTCAGTGGTTACCAAACTAAATTGGCCAGTAAGCTGAATTCCTCTGATAGAATGAAAATGATGAAACATTATACAAGTGGTATGAAATTCAAACTTTAGCCATCGTAACTGATTGTATAGTAAGAGGTGATGTGATCATGTTTGTTTAAATGATATAACAGATGGACTGCACAATTCTGTGTACGTTGGATTCTAGAAATATTCTGCTGTGTAAGTGAGGTACCCCCATACCGGCAGTGCATAATTCAAGTGAGACATGACTAGTGACTCCAGCAAAAATTTAATTATGTTATCAGGGAGAACAGACTTGTTGGCATTAATGAGGTACAGATAGTATGACATCTTCGTACACATGTTGGATACTTGATCATTCCAAGTCAGCTTGCTATCAAAAACTAGTCCTTGTTTGTTGGTTGTCTGTAAAGTAGTGTGATTAATCACGATATTACGTAGGTAGGAAAGTTGATTCTTCTGTCTGGGTCTGTTAAATGGCCACATGACACAATAATATTAAGTTTAATTCTACTGTTCACAAGCCAGCTATTTACCAATGACAATTGATGGTTTAGAGTGGCAGCAACCTCTGAAGGAGAAGACCCAGAACAAATGAGAGTAGTATCATCTCCATACTGTAGTAGAATACCTTTGTTAATGGCAGGCGGTAGGGTGTTCATGTAAATTAGGAATAGTAGAGGTCCTAGAGTGCTTCCTTGTGGAATTCATGCACCCTTCATTGGTTTCCATGATGAAAAATGGTTGTGCTCTACTCTATGATGACGATCAGTAAGGCAGTTTTGAAACCAATGTATAGTAGAGCTTGACAATCCAAGTGATGACAACCATTGGAGCAATATGCAGTGATCGAGAGCTTTCAAAGAAAGCAGCAGATACAGAATTGGAGACATAAATATATCTACTGCAACCAGTAGAATATCTTCTGCCTGCCATGTTGATAAGCTCCTTGATGAGGATTATTGCTAACTAGATGGTTTAATAACTGTGTGGCTACAATCTTTCCTAAAACCTTAGCAACAACAGGCAACTGCAACTGATTATAGCCTGTATAGTTGCTGGGATCATGCAGTCGATCCCGACTGGTGTTATGTGAGACTGTTCAGTAACTTGGTATAATTTCAGAGCGCAGTGATTCATTGTAAAGCTTAGTTAGAGACTCAGCAATCACATTAGCAACCTCTCTTAGAAAGTATGCTGATAACTTATCAGGGCTAGTAGACTTAGTGACATTCAGGGATGACAAGTGAGACAAAACAACATCAATGGAGATTTGATCGAAATCAAAGGCATTAGCATCATCGGTATCTTCTAAAGGAAACTTACTAGCAGCTTCATGGTTGTCAGAAACTGCAATATATGGTTTGAAATAGTTCATTGATTGAGCCCAATGGGGCTAAGGGAGTCACCCCAGCTTTCTTCTGGCCAGGCCTATACCAATCACTGAATTGATGCAGGACCACATTTGTGCAGCCATTCTATAGGTGAAAATCTTGCTCTAGATATCGAAGACTTCAAACTTAACCATGGATTCAAGTTCATTCTTATGTCTCCTGTATGTTCTCAGGTCCTCATTCAAATTTGTCTTTTCAAAATGTCTTTTTGCTCTGTCTTTAAGTTTAATTTTTTTTAGACAATATTATCAGTAAACCAAGGTGAAGACTGTTTTGATTTTTTAGGTCTGTCTTAAGTGAGATAAAAGTGTCAAGACATTCATTGAGAATATTATAAAAGAAACACCACTTGTCATTGATGTCATCAAATATAGACATGACATGCCAAGGAGCAGTACGTAAAGCTTCACAAATGCAATCTCAATCACACTTCCTAAATGCACAAATTTGACATACTCTTGGTGAAGCTTCAGTGTCAGTGAATGATCAAAATTAGCTTCTTGAACATGATGATCACTTAATCCACATGTTTGCACCATCCTTAACTTAGGGGTTTGTTTAGTAGTGATGATATGATCAATCAGGGTAGAGTTATTGTTGGTAACACGAGTCGGTTCTGAGAGTAGGTGAAAGTCTTCCAAAAGACTAAGGGATTGAGCCTTTATTGCAGAGTCAGTCAAAAGATTAACACCAGCAATTACAAAGTGTTTAGCATGATCAGCAAGTGCTAATATAACATTATTCAAGTCACTCAAAGCAGTAGGGACATGAATGGTGAGCGATAAAGTGAAATAAAAGCAATCCGATGTGATTTGCACTTAACAAAACAGCAGGTAACATTTAACACTGAGCAGTTTACTGCCACATCTTTGCATAGATCAGTTTGCTCAGGTTGTAAATTAGATGATACAAACATACAGGAACCTGGTAGGGTTGAGTTGGATGCAGTGTTTCTTTTCAGAGAAAGTGACCAAAACATTTCATAACCTGCAATACTCACAATTGGATTGTCATCTTGCAACCAAGTTTCTGAACAACATAGGATGGTTGGCGTGTTGGATACATGTAGCCATTGTGAAATCTCTGGTAGTTTAGACTCCAAACCCTGTACATTAATTGTGATGAATTAACTGCATTCCCCCTGGAAAAGAGCATAAAACATCAAGGGTGGAAAGGCCCATGATCAACTCCAGATTGCTGGAAGCTGTCAGGCCTCATCAACTGTTTGTAGTAGCTGTCCAAGCAAACAAACTGGGAAAACCCATGCAAACTCTGGTTGGGATCAGATACTGATTGTATGTTGCTGGTGTGATTCTTGCACAACGAAGATGTATCCACTTATCACACAAGTTAGTAGCGATCTGTGATTAGAATTAACATTTTGCATACAAATTCCACATAGGAGACATTAAATGTCTAAAAAGTGCTCTTATAGCTACGCATAAAACCCGAATATGTGGTACATTGATATGATGTTTTATACTGATTATTGCCTCCAACTATGATAAATATATATATATATATATGAAAGTCTATCTATTTTATAAAGCTGAAAAGCCGTGTGTCTGTCTGTCTTGCATCCTTTGGCGTCCAACAATTTACTTGCCAGTGAATGCAAATATCAAAATGGTGTTTAGTCAAAACTCCTGATTTTCAACAATCTGGCTTATTTGTGTCACACTAACAATTCAAGTTGTTGGTTTACTTTATTTATTTATTAGCCACAAAATACAATGAAAGGTCCCGGTTGTGCATCAAAAAAGTAAACGTAACTAAAGCATGCGACCAATTAAATGACTGAATTAGATGCCATAATGATGTGATAAAGATCAAGACACACGGTAGTGTGTTGTGCGGCCCAAGAAGCCGGCGCACAACACCCGTGAGTATATTGACAGGAAGAACGAAAATGCAATTTTCGCATCTCCGTAGCTTT